>NC_139228.1:82626309-83023809 GCF_055691185.1 Crinia signifera | reverse complement strand
AACAGGGGCTGGCAGCTTTTTTTTTGCAATTGGCATACAGCGACGATGAGAAAAGGTCAAGTACCGCTTTACAGAAGGTACGCATTAATACGCAGGTAAATCCGTGACATTTACTCCACCCCGCACAATGCCCTATCCACGTAGCTCCGACTAACAATAAATCCGGCACAAAATATAACCAGATCAATGCAGCCACGAGATAAAAGCACAACCAAATCTGACATCTTTCTGGTTCCGCTACGTAGATGGCAATAGAGTTTAATGGCTGTGACAGCTGCGCTGTTCCATCTGCTGTGTAAAGAACATGAGCAGGTACTGTTGACCTGTTTGGGTGACGTGCTATGTGACCTCAGTGCGGCTGCAGTCGGTCACTGGCCCCTGGCTTGGTATAGTACTGTTAATAGGTAACTGGAAGCTGGGCCCAATGCAGCTGCTGATTGCAGGTGGCTACAGAACTGAACTTAGGCAGGATTACCATGTACAGAATAGTCCCGGCCAATGGGAGAGTAGCTGAGAGAGGTGGGGGTCACTGAGCACTGTAGCCAAGTAGTAGAAGGCTGCAGTGCGTGGGTGTGGTCGCGCCATAGGACAAGGCAGCGAAGTGGGCAGTGGCCAATGATCTCTGGAAGTTTCCCATCTGGGATGACTGAGAATCCAGACTGGTGGTAACCCTATAATGCTATGTAGGTGGTAACATTTTATAACTGTCAACCTTACCCACGGTCTTTCTTTTACCTGATGTTAGATCGCTCAGTACACAGCGATGGGACAGCGCTGTACGCTGATCGATCGGTCAGGGCCAGTGTTCGCCAGTGGGAACACTGGCCCTCATCGGCGATTCAGTAGGTTTATCCAGCATGCTGTACATTAATCGCCGGGCGATAGCGATGCGTGGGGCCGCGCATCGCTATGGTCCCTATACATGGAGCGATGTAGGGACATTTTCTAAGCGATTTACCGAGATCGCTTAAAATATGCCCTGATATCGCCCCTTGTGTGGGCCCCATTAATTCTAGGGCCACCGACTTGGAGGCTTCATTGTAGAGGTTCAAATACACAGCGGGACAAAGGCAGATTGCAAATATCAGCCACCCTGCACAAGGCCCAGATAGAAACCACGCGGCGCGACATCCCGCTTTAAGCCACAACGTAATTAAAAGGGTTAATGTCACGTCGAGCAGGCGGCAGAAAATGGGGCTTAATTGGCCAATCATCTCCTCAGCTCCGTGAATATAATGCCTCGATTTCAGTAGCTCATCGCCAGTGTGTCCTACAAAGCCTCAATACCGCTGAACAATAAGATGGGCATGACAAGAATAGGACTGTGCATGATCCCAAGTGGCAACTCGCACAGTAATTGTAGGTCTTTGTTGCCAGGCGCTTTGTCTCAGCTGGCAGCAGAATGACGGTGCCTGATCCATCACTGGCAGGGTGTGTCATCAACAGCCCACGGTGAGGACCAGGCCTGGAGTCTCGCTGGTATATTAATCCTCTGCAGTGACAAGCGGGTAGTCATAGGCAACCTTGCAACAGAGCAGGAGAGATCATATGGAGCGTCCTTCCCTTGTACGTTGTTACAGTGGCAACACCGTATCAATACTAAATCACGGTGCTCAAATGTGTGTTATCAACTCAAGTACTAGCAACGCAGATAGAAGTCTACACAGTCATTGAATACTATTGTATTATTAATCAGATTGTACAGTGCGGACAGAACATTGAACTGACCAGCCTTCCTGCATGCACGGCCCTTTGTGGCTTCCTGGCTTATATTACAGATCGTTAGTGAAGGGCTCCCTGGGAGATGTGAGGGGGGGGGAGTGGAGACCGGCACCGCCTGAAGCACAATGGAGAGATCAGTGACGCAGCTCACATCCCCATGGAGGGGGAGAATGACAAGACACAAATAACAGCGGCAAGTTAAAAACACCAGCTATCACTACAATCATCATGTGTCAGGGGAGAAGACAGCAGACCGGCTTCACAACAATGCAGTACACCCTTAGGTGAGCACAGGTGACTCAGTACAAGAACAGGTGTAGGGCTGACTCACTGTGTCTCTGATCCGCCTGCTTTCAGGATAGGTCAAGGATATCGGAACAGCTGAGGAGCCAGCAATGAGACAAGCAAGCAGCCTATGTGATGCACTATGACTGCAATGTCTCTGTACAGAAAGGGCCATTTACAGAAGTGGCACAAAGACCATTTCTTATCCAAGTGCTTACCTGAACAGAAGGCATCTACTGATAAATACACTGCGATAGTCACATTTGTAGAGTATTATTTATACTGGATGTCATCCTTATAAGATGCTCTGCATTTGTACACATGGCAATTTACATGCATTCCCCTCATAGGTACTATGAGGGTGATGCAGGTTGGCGCGGTAAGCAGCATAAATTCGCTGCTTACCGAGCGGTTCAAGGCCTGCCCCCCTGCACTGAGTGAATGCCCGAAGCGGATACATCCATTCAGATGCGGCCAATACAAGCGGAAAATCCTTGGATGGTCCAGATAAAATTCAGTTTGATCTAACATTTATCTGGGCCGGAGATGGCCAAACAGCGTCATGTGACGTCAGCCGCCCGCCCTGCACAGGCTTTGCCACACTTGCGTTTGCATGGGGATGCCCAGCTTTTTCTGGGCACGCCCACTGTTTTTGTGGACTGCCCACTACCCACCCCACAGTACGCGAACACCTTGGCGACTGTGATATATTTGCCTATACGCAGAGCCGTACTATCGGTCCCCGGAGCGAATATGCCGGGGACCAAACCAACCTGAAATCAGGCCTGCATGAATCAGTCGTACCATGCTCATACAATTCACAGCAGACAAATTAAAGGGTTGATTTGATTCAAATCAGTGCTGTGAATAGCGCCAGGATGGAGCTCAAATAAGCTTTCTGTTAAGGCCAACCAGTGGGTTCCTGCTCGCACCTCTCCAAGGGTGGAAGCAAAAATCCAACAACACTAGGTCCGCCATGCTGTTTTGTGCCCTAGAGCGGTGCAAACATAACCGCGGCAGGGCACACCAACCAGTACCGATATTCTCCAACATAACAGTGCGCTGGTGTAAATAGCTCCCTACCGGTGCTAGTCCCAGCGCAATGACTTGATTCCACCCTTAAAGGCGGACAAACGCTAGGCTGGAGGTAGCGCACGCTGCCGCGCGTTATTATCTCTCTAGAATAACAGAGCAGGCCACAACCACACAGTGCTTTCTCCTGAGGGAGCACCAGATCTTCACACTAACAATAGCATTCTCTGTGACATCTGCGCAATGCTAACCCTTTGAGCGCCAAAGTTGCTGTGAGTGATCTTCACAATATCTGTTAAAGCGCCACTCACAGCGACTGTTTTTATGGGTGCAATATTTAACTAAACTTCACTGAATTGGCTCGGCTGTATCTGTATTTATACTAAAAGAAGTTGCTGTGAGCGGCGCTGGCATTTTTAGCGGATACTTTGAAGATCGCTCACAGCAACGTTGGCGCTCAAAGGGTTAATATCACAATACCTATTTTCGTACACTAAGATGTCGCTATGCATGGAAGATTTCCTATCTGTAAGCCCTGTGAACAATGAGCGATATTGTGCATGTTAGACCTTCTGGGTGACGTCGCCCAGTGTGTATGCCGCAGCCAGTGCACCCTCCCGTAGGTTGTTAACGACCACCTCCGTCCATGTACATTCTGCAGCATGGACCTCGCCCACCGACAACTGTGTATGCACGTGCCGAAGTTCATACACACTTGATAATCAATGTCGGTGGCTGTGGGGATTGCTAGGTGCTAGTACACACTGGACGATAAATGCACACGATATCCTTAACAATGTAATCGCGCATATCGTTCAGCAAGTATGAACGATAATTGAAATAATAAAAGATGTCAGTGGTAAAGCGAACTCTTTATATTTATCTTTTGCAGATGTTCTGTGTGCGTGCACGATATCGTTCATTCTGTAACTCCAGGGAAATGGTTAACGATATCCTTAGGTGCCTTTATCGCATAGTGTGTACGCAACTTTACATGACTGGTAATAAGAGACCATCTATTGCATTACGTTACAGTGTACCGGTATTTAATATTCTGTGTGGTACTCAATTCTGAGTGATGGAACGCAGAACAGGTCATCGTTTAAACAGTAGAGAATCTAAACTTTCCCGTGTAAAGATGATGGTTACAAAGAGCATCAACATTTTGGCGGAACTCCGCACACCTGGCTCAGAATCAAATGCCCCCCTTCTATAAGAGCATGGGGTACTTGGCATTTTATAACAGTCACCAATAACAGTTCGCTCTTAAAAAGATCAAATTCTTACTTACTACTAAACATTACATATTAAAAGCACATGGCATAAACAGTTCTGCCCATAACAGAGATGCCGTGGTCTCCCACAGTCTGATTTCTGTTACGCGCAGTCACTCTTTAGTGATTAAGGGAATAACGCTGTCACAGCTGTACTAGATCCAATTTGCAGGGGATACTGATTGCGTATACAGGATATTTCCTTTGTCCTCAAAAATGACCAGTTCCAAGACCAACACATGTGAATATATCCACCCACGTGAGAGAATGACAGATCAAATCCCCCCCCACACACACACACACACACACACACACACACACACACACACACACACACATGCTTGAAGTGGTCAGCACTGCGTCAGAGACAATCCATTAAAACTCCCTGGCGCACCAACATTTTTTCGCACGCAACCACAGGAACGCTATGTTTTCGCCAAAAAAATGCCGGCTTCCTGTCAGTCAAACTTTTGCTGGATTGGGATTGCGAAGCAGTTGCAATTTGAGTTTGCGCAATCATCTGATAATCGCTTGGTTTGTGTGTTCCCAAATTAGCGATCCGTGAATTAGGCCTCGTGTTCGGAACAACTTCTTCCATTAGCTGCAGGTTCAGATGGTGAAATGAATAATGCATAATTTAGGACACTGTACGTTATAAACGCTATTATTTAGTAGGACTAGCAAAGCCATTATATAAATGCAATAAATAATATAAACAGCCGCTCCCTAGACCTCCACTGCAAGATCGGCTCAGAACTCGTCCTCTAATTCCATACCATCTGCTCAAACCACTGGCCGCACCTCAGGGACATATATGCTCTGTTTTTCTGCATAATCCCAACATAACCCCATCGCTCTCTGAGATTAGACCCCATCCTCTCAGTACCACAGTGTAACCAGGAATGGTCACTATATCTCCAGAACAAAGCAGTCTACATTGCACAATATAGCATTTGAACAGTAAGTATATTCATAATAGTCATCCAAATCCTGCAGTTACAAACGTCCATCCACAAAGGGCTCCAGAAGCATGGCTTCCCCAGAATCATACAGCAGCCATCCCTACTGAGAACCTGGCTCTCCCAGGACTACACAGCATCCAGCACTACAGAGCATCAATGAACACTCATCCATCCGGACTATATATAACATCTATCCTCACTGGGCACCAACAGCCATGGTACCCCAACTGAGCACTGACCAAGATTCCTCCCATCTTCACTGAACACCAATGACAATAAGTCATCCAGAATGCTAAAGAATCCACCAAGGACCAGGGTTTCTCTTATGGTCTAGCATCTATGTGATAAGAGTGGAGAAGTGTGCCAGTGTATGTTTCCCATGGCAACCAATCAGCATCTACCAATCACTTCATAGAAAGTACTTGATTAATGCTACCTCAAAGCTGATTCGTTATATGCAACTTCCTCTCTAGTCCACTGTTATTGCTTCACACATCTCCCCATCTATACTATACTCATGCTGTATCAATGTAGCAATACAGCCTTCCCCTCTTCCCTGAGGCCCAAAGTCCACGTCGTTCCTAGGACAATCCACAGGAGCACCAAAGACCATGTCCCACAGTACAATACAGCCTCCATTCCTGCACAGAGGACCAAGTTCCATAGCACAATACAGCCTCCATCTCTCTTCAGGAGCACCAGGGGCCATATCCTATAGTACAGGGGTGGACAAACCGGTCCTCGAGATCTACCAATGATCCATGTTTTCCAAATCACCTAGCTGGTGCACAGCTGTAGTCATTACTAACTGTCACATGACCCAGATCACCTAGCTGGTGCACAGCTGTAGTCATTACTAACTGTCACATAACCCAGATCACTTAGCTGGTGCACAGCTGTAGTCATTACTAACTGTCTCATGACCCAGATCACTTAGCTGGTGCACAGCTGTAGTCGTTACTAACTGTCACATGACCCAGATCACTTAGCTGGTGCACAGCTGTAATCGTTACTAACTGTCACATGACCCAGATCACTTAGCTGGTGCACAGCTGTAATTGTTACTAACTGTCACATGACCCAGATCACTTAGCTGGTGCACAGCTGTAATTGTTACTAACTGTCACATGACCCAGATCACTTAGCTGGTGCACAGCTGTAGTCATTACTAACTGTCACATGACCCAGATCACCTAGCTGGTGCACAGCTGTAGTCATTACTAACTGTCACATGACCCAGATCACTTAGCTGGTGCACAGCTGTAGTCGTTACTAACTGTCACATGACCCAGATCACTTAGCTGGTGCACAGCTGTAGTCGTTACTAACTGTCACATGACCCAGATCACTTAGCTGGTGCACAGCTGTAGTCGTTACTAACTGTCACATGACCCAGATCACTTAGCTGGTGCACAGCTGTAGTCGTTACTAACTGTCACATGACCCAGATCACTTAGCTGGTGCACAGCTGTAGTCGTTACTAACTGTCACATGACCCAGATCACTTAGCTGGTGCACAGCTGTAGTCGTTACTAACTGGCACATTTTAAAACCTGCTGCATTAATTCCTACTATAGATCCACAGGTTGCCTGGAAAACATGCACCGTTGGTAGATCTTGAGGACAGGTTTGGCCACCCCTGCTATAGTACAATACAGCCTCCATCCCTGCACAGGAGCACAGAGGACCATGTTCCATAGTACAATGCAGCCTCCATCCCTGCACAGCAGCACAAGGACCATGCCCCACAGTACAATACATACACTCTCCATCCCTGCACAGCAGCACCAGGACCATGCTCCACAGTACAATACATACATCCTCCATCCCTGCACAGCAGCACCAGGACCATGCCCCACAGTACAATACATACACTCTCCATCCCTGCACAGCAGCACCAGGACCATGCTCCACAGTACAATACATACATCCTCCATCCCTGCACAGCAGCCCCAGGACCATGCTCCACAGCACAATGCATACATCCTCCATCCCTGCACAGCAGCACCAGGACCATGCCCCACAGTATAATACATACATCCTCTATCCCTGCACAGAGGACCATGTCCCACAGCACAATGCATCATCCATCCCTGCACAGCAGCCAGGACCATGCCCCACAGTACAATACATACATCCTCCATCCCTGCACAGCAGCCAGGACCATGCCCCACAGTACAATACATACATCCTCCATCCCTGCACAGCAGCCAGGACCATGCCCCACAGTACAATACATACATCCTCCATCCCTGCACAGCAGCACCAAGGACAATACAGCCAGGACAAGGTCTTCCTACCACCATGCAGCCTCCATACCCGGCTCCCCCGTATAATGACAGCCCCTGCACCCACCCCCCATGCTGCCTCCTCCCCTCGCCCAGTCACCATGCTGATCCCCCACCCTGTGCACCGTCACACCCGGACTCACACCCCCGCCAGCTGCCGCCCCCTCTCCTCCATACCGTTCAGCGGTCAGTGCCGCCGCAGCGCTCTCCACGGGTAATGGATGAGGTATCCGGGGATGTACCGAGCAGCTCCCCACTGTCACAGGCCCGGGCCCTGGCCTCTACTAGCTGACAGCCGCCGGGGTTCCAGAGCGCATCCTCCCCTCCTCCTGCTGCTGCTGCGCTGCCGGTATCCGCCTGTCTGCTGCTGCTGCTGCCGCTGCTCACAATGCAAATGGCGATCTCCCCTCCCCGCCCACAATGCACCGCGAGCAGCCATGATGTAATGTGTCACTGAGGAGGGAGGGGGCAGATGTCAGATGCTGCAGGATGGTACTGTGTCTGCCCTGGTGGTCTCCACAGTAACCCTGCCATGTATAATAATGATTGTTTTTCTGGAAGTCTTCATTACATGTAGTTCCAGGGCAAAATTGACAACCTATGTTCTATAATCCATAGTCCTATGTGCAGTGGCCAATGGGCCTGATTCACACCTGCTCGCTAGGCAGGTAAATGACTTGTCAACCCGGGTCGAGGCGTGTTGTGATAGCACCAAAGCTTATAACTCGGGTCAACTACACCGGCAGTTCCACCAGGGTTATAAGAAGGGTTAAACCCGAGTCACCCTCTGTATAATGGGAGACCCGGGTTTAATGTGACAGCTTGTTCTCCTTTGGTCCATCTCTGACACACTTATTTCAGTACAAACACTGAACATTTTGGGAGCACCGGCAACCAGTTACCGCTCACGGTTCCATATAATGCGGTATTGATGTTGGTTATACCTTACTGTCTTCCTTCAGCTGTTGGCCAATGCCAATCCCTTCCCATATTATGTATAGTGATCTGAGAGTAAGATAGATAACAGAGACAGAAATATACACAATGTAGCTAGATAGCGGTTAGGTAAATATATATAGATTAGGGGAAAAGGTTTTTTTGGATCGTCACAAGCAAAAAGAACAATTAGTATTGATAAACGCTAGAAATACGGTCAATAAACCAACATATACGACCAGTGTTGACAAATGTTGTCAGAGGTACTAGGTTGGTGGTGCTCCCAAAAGATGTTCAGCGTCAAAGCTGATTGAGAAAGGGGGGAGGTCCAAGGACGGACAAAGGAAGAACAAGAACGGTTTTTGGGGCACACTTGTATTAATGAAAGATAAGATGAAAGGTAATTAAGAAAAAAACTGATTATACTCACGATAATTCCTTTTCTTCGGAATACTTCATGGCAGCCTTACAATGGGTTAATCCCTTAGCTCCCAGTATGTAGACAGGTAGTTTTTTCACACGTGATGCTAGGATCCTTGCTCCTCCTCCTTATGGTATATCTGTTCACTCCCCCTGTTCCCCCTCAGTCTTTGAATGTCTCTGCTGGATCATAGCCATGAAAAAACATATAGAGGGAGGGCATATATGGGCTGCCATGAAGTATTCCGAAGAAAAGGAATTATCGTGAGTATAATCCGTTATTTTCTCCTTCATACTTCATGGCAGCCTTACAATGGGACATACCAAAGCATAAATGAGGGAGGGCAATACGATACCTTAAGACATGACTCTACTGAGAACCTGTCTCCCGAACTGTTCTCTAGCCACATCCAATTCATAGTGTTTGGCAAACGTATGAATAGAAGACCACGTCGCCACTTCACAAATATCCTTTAAGGATACTCTTGCTTCCTTAGCCCAAGATACAGACATTGCTCTTGCCGAGTGTGCCTTTATAATTCCTGGTAATTGTCTTCCAACCTTCTTATAACAGAATGTAATAGTTTCCTTGACCCATCTGGATAGGGTTTGCTTCGATGGCATGAATCCTTTTCTTTATGCCTAATGGGATTATGAATAATGTCTCTGAATGCCTAAATGTTTTGACGCTTTTCAAATAAATTGATACTGCTCTCACAACATCCAATGTTTGAAGATCTTGTTCCTTTTTACTTGCTGGTTTTGGATAGAAGGAAGGAAGTATGATTTCTCTATTTATACTGAATGTTGACACTACCTTCGGTAAAAAGGATGGATTTGTTCTGAGTACTATACGGTCTTCAAACATCTTCAGGTAAGGCTCCTGCGCCCAAAGTGCCTGTATTTCTCCAATCCTTCGAGCTGAAGTGATGGAAATCAAAAATATAGTCTTCCATGTTTAAAATTTAAATTTTGCTCTATCTAATGGCTCAAAGGGAGGCCGCATGAGTGCATTAAGGACCAAAATTTAGATCCCACTGGGGAACAATTGATTTTATTCTTGGTCTTATCCTTCTCATAGCTTGAAAAAAATCTATTAATTTTTCTTCTGCCAGTTTCTTATCTAACAAAATACTCTAGGCTGAAGTCTGTACCTTTAGAGTTGAACTGGCCAAACCTTTTTTGTAGCCATCACCTAAAAATTGTAGGACCTCTGATATTTTCAAATTGGTTGCATCGCATTTATTCTTGCACCATTCAAGGAAAGTTCTCCAAATTCTATAATACATTTCTGAAGTTACCTTCTTTCTTGCTTGAAGGAGAAGTTCTATAACATATTCTGACAGACTTTTACTTCTCAATAATTGCCTCTCAATTTCCATGCCGTCAAAGCCAGTTCTTGAGGTTCCTGGTAGTAGATAGGACCCCGACTCAACATGTAGGGGGATGTCGGTAAGGTCCAAGGTTCCTCCAGTGCCATTTCTAGAACCATCGGGAACCAAGACCTCCTGGGCCAATAAGGGAGAATCACTATAGCTTGTACTTTCTCCTCCCGTATTTTCTTTAACACCTTGGATATTAGAGGGAAAGGTGGGAACATGTAAACCAGTCTGAATTCCCATTTCTGAGACAATGCATCTATCCCGGATGACCCCTGCATCCGGTACCTGGAGAAGTACAGATTTACCTTCTTGTTCTTGTTGGTTGCCATAAGGTCGATTTCCGGTTCTCCATACCTCTGAACTATTAACTGGAACAAGGAGTGCTGCAGTTCCCATTCTCCTGGACATATTACTGTTCTGCTCAGGAAATTCGCTTTCTGATTTTCCTTGCCTGGAATATAGAAGGCCGATATTGATTGCAGATTTGTTTCTGCCCAATTCATAATTTTTGTCAACTCTTTCAACATGTTTGCACTTTTTGTGCCTCCTTGTTTGTTTATATATGTCACTGTGGTGATATTGTCTGACATAATTCTTACATGAGAACCTTGAATTTGATCTTTGAAAACACAATTTCCTCTCCATACCGCTCTTAATTCTCTTTGATTCGAGGAAAGTTCGCTTTCTTGAAGGGACCAAGCTCCTTGACAAGTCTCTTTCTGAGTATGAGCACCCCAACCTACTGCACTTGCATCTGTGGTGATGATGATAAATTGAGGATTTTCTAGAGACGAGAATCTTTCCTTTAAAAGATTTTGGTCCCACCAACTTAGAGAGTCTTTTGCCTCTATCGGAATGGTTATGAAATAACTTTGCGCTGTTTGATGCCTTGCATACTTCAACAGACTCCACTGGAACACTCTCATCCTCTATCTGGCCCAGGGAATTATTTTGACAGCAGATGACATTATGCCCAGAAGACTTACTGCTACTTTTAGCTGAATCTGTTTTCTTGTTTGAATGATATCTATTCATTGTTGAATTTTTGAGCAACGTTCTTCCGACAGGGATACTGTGAACTCTGTTGTGTTTATTATTACTCCTAAAAATTGGATAATTTTTGATGATTGAATTTGGCTTTTTTCCCAATTTATCAACCACACATGATTTTGGAGTATTTCTAACATCATTGCTGTGTCTGCCACTACCGATTCTCTTGAGAACCCTGCGATGAGGAGATCGTCGAGATATGCCTACATTCTTATTCCCCTTCTTCTGAGATGAGCAATTAATGTTACTAATACTTTTGTGAATATTCTTGGAGAAGAAGTAAGGCCGACCGGCAGACAAGTGAACTGATAATGTGTTCCTCTCACACAAAATCTTAGATACTTTCTGTCTGCCTTTTTTACTGGAACATGGAAATATGCATCCTTTAAATCTACTGAGATAAGATAGTCTTTCCTTATTCCTGAAATAATGGAATCTAGCATTTCCATATAGAATTTTTTCTTTATCATTCTTTCGTTTAATTTCCTTAAGTCTAATATTGTCCGGAACCCTCCAGATGCCTTTTCTACTGTAAATATTCTTGAATAGAATCCTGTTCTTCTTTCTGAGGCCGGAACTTCTTCCACTGCACCTGAAAGAACCAGCTCTTGTATACTTTGACATAATACTGATCTTTCTATTTTTTTTAAATGGAAGACTGGATTCTATGAAGATGTCCCTTCTTGGCTTTGTAGAATACAAGAAAAAGTTCAAATTCCCTTAGCGCTTTCAGATAACTTACACTAAAATGGATGGGTAAGTGTCCTTCAAGTTCATGCAAGAATAGTCCTTGAGACTTTCACAAGAAATATCTGCAGTTAAAGTTAGAGTCCTCCAATATATGGTGAAAGGTGTATCCACAATCAATACATAGTAGAGGGTATATCCACAGTAAGATGTTTCTACGAAGAGAAAATAATAGTGCAATACCGCTTTGCTGGAAAGGGATAACAATTTTTATTTATGCACTCACAATTTCAAATATCATAAAAAACATATAGTCACCAGCCGGTGATGTGGTGGGGAGGTTACACCCAATCTTTCTCCAGAATGAACATCAAGGCTCCGGAACCTCTTCAGTCACAAGGGAGATCACGGGGTAAAACACAAACTTTCCTCCTCCAAAAGAAAACGGGTAATTCAGCCAGCCACAGGAACAACAGCTTAATGCATTTCGGACCTTTGGGTCCTTCCTCAGAAGCATGCTTCTGAGACAATGATAGAGACTAGAGCAGGGCTGGGCAACACCGGCCCTCCAGATGTTAATGAACTACACATCCCAGGATGCTTTGCATTAGTTTTGCTATGTGGCCATGCTGAAACTGATGCAAGGCATGCTGGGATGTGTAGTTCATCAACATCTGGAGGGCCGGTGTTGCCCAGCCCTGGACTAGAGGGTGGTGCTGAATACTGGGCACTCCCCTTTGTTTGGGGAAAAAAAAAACCTTATATATTGATTCTTAATTCAACTTCCCTTTTAGTTTTGTTGTTGATCTCTTCGGGTTCCCCTCAGCTTGTTTGTTTATTTTGGGGCTCTTTTTGGGAGAGCTCTTACGGTGCAGAGCAGGCTGATCCTCCACAATAAGCGCCACGTTACTCTACTGCCAATATATCCATGCTTCTGAGACAGATTACAGAAAACTTAATTAAGGAATGTCCCCCCCCCCTGTCCTGGGGGTTATTGGTGCACTTCTATGGAGTGTTTCACAGAGGGATGGTACAAGTTTGTAGGTCCCTGAGTCACCCAGACAGTAATTGGCTGCAGTCTCACCCCCTGTGAGACTCAAGAGATTAGGGTAGAGACTTGTAGAGCCAGTGGGGATATATTTACATGCTTAACACAATAAATAGCCCAAGGCGTGTCTCCCAAGATTATACGGTGGAGGGATGTATTCAAATGCTTGATGTACTAATATCAATATGTCAATGTAGCTGCTGTATTAAATTAAGAAGCAATCAATAATGCAGTTTACCGGCCGGTACACTGTGTAACAGATAATACAAATGGAGGTATACCTGTTTGGCACATATAATACATAGCCCTTCACGGTATGATTCTGTTTGTATTCAAACCTTTAGTAAAACAAGATTTGTAATGCTGTTGGAGAAATATATCTGTTGTAACAAATATAGAGTAATAAATACTGCAATTGCCAGCCGATACTCTATGTGACAGCCAATGCTAATGAAAGTATCCCTGGTTTGCACATAAGATACAAAAAACCTTTTTGGTATAATTGACAGCTACTATGCTGATACGGTTTGTGGGAAAAAGAACCCTGGTTATACAGAGTTGATGAGGTAGGACATTATAGTGCTTTCGGAGGTATACTTATTTGGGCATATAGAATGCAAAAGCCCCCAGAGGTAAAATCCTCAAACATATGCTGACACGATTATATAGAAACTAGGATAAGTATGTGGCCAACACTGAGCAGCAATATGTGGTGGAATTAAGTCTACTGCATAGCCGTATAATTGCTTGTTAGAATTTAGTGTCTGTGCTGCACTTGATACGTGCTGCCAGCACAGTATAATGACTACTGGTACCTGGCGGGTATGCCCCGGGATGGGCGCCTTGCTAGGAAAGCACTGATTGCTTCTTAATTTAATACAGCAGCTACATTGACATATTGATATTAGTGCATCAAGCATTTGAATACATCCCTCCACCGTATAATCTTGGGAGACACGCCTTGGGCTATTTATTGTGTTAAGCATGTAAATATATCCCCACTGGCTCTATAAATCTCTACCCTAATCTCTTGAGTCACACCCCCTGTGAGATTGCAGCCAATTACTGTCTGGGTGACTCAGGGACCTACAAACTTGTACCATCCCTCTGTGAAACACTCCATAGAAGTGCACCAATAACCCCCAGGCGCACACAGGTGTGCTTGTACCATCCTTACTGACACCTGTGGGACCCTCAAGACAGGGGGGACATTCCTTAATTAAGTTTTCTGGAATCTGTCACTCACCACTGGGGTCTCAAACGCTAGTGGCCCAGATTGGCTCTTTTTACTGGGGTGAGCACGGTCCTACCATCACTCTCAACCTCCATCCAATGTACTAACATGATGAAGGATAGCAGAAGGGTTTGACCAGTGCAACAACCTCACTGATCTATAATTATCTTATTTCGTTACTCTCTCATCCGTCAGCCGTATTGGACCCTTCCTGCAATACCTAGCGTATCAGGACGTGGTTCTTTCCCACTGCTCGGAAAGCAGAAGTGACATTAGGTCCTGATTGTTAGGCCTGTGTCTTTCTACCAAACAGGAATATACGACCATACATTACTGTTCTGCCTGATCTCGTCCGATCTCAGCAGCTAAGCAGTAATTGGCCAGATCAGTACCTACCAGGAGACTGGTTGGGAATATCCGGTGCCGTACACACCAAGGTGAATTTAAAATACCGGACATCACATGACGAACCATTTCTTGCTTTTGAACTGTCAGGAAACTCTTTCCTTTACTTATACTTGGAATCCGTTAGGAGGGGGGTGGTCCCCACAGGTGAAACATTTTCGCCCATTCACTGTCATTATTACCTTTGATATTTATTCATTTTGTAAACATTTGTACTCATAAGCATTTATTATTATATGTAATCGTTTGTTGACGCCTTATTTGACGCATATATTTTAGTGAAGCTAATAAAAGTTATTTCTTAATTACCTTTCATTAATACAAGTGTGCCCCAAAAACCGTTCTTGTTCTTCCTTTGTCCGTCCTTGGACCTCCCCCCTTTCTCAAATATATATAGATACTAGGTGATTCATCGCGCCCCACAGGCGCTCTTCACACCGTCGTGAGGGACTACGCCCCCCTTAACCTGTGAACGGCTTTATTGCATGAAATATGGTTTGAGGACGGGGTCTGGCCATGCTGTGGATGGCTAGGAGTTACATATTCGATGCCAGGGTTTAAATGCTCTGTGCCAGGGGGTTACATGCTCCTTGCCATGCGAGGTTACACGCTAATTGTAACAGGGATTATATCATCATTGGCAGGGTCGTTGCCTTGGGGAATACACGCTCGTTGCCTATGGAATTACATGGTTGTTGCCTAGGAGGATTACATGCGCATTGCCTGGAGATGCAGGCACACATCATGGCAGTGATTCTGAAATCCACAGGTGTACACACACACAACCCAATAGTGTATGGCGCCTATAGTATATAATTTAAACCACAAAATTCAGGTAAGAATTACAACACAATTTTCAGTGAAGCAAAGACGTTCATATATTTGTCATCTACAGGGATAGCAGCCAGAATATATAGTATAGTATACAGTATATACTGTATATATAATTATAGGGGGTGTAGCCCTATACAGCCAAAATTGTCAGTTATATATATATATATATATAAAAAAATAAAAAAATATTTAGGGCGCACAATAACCTTCATGGACAATCCCTTTTTTCTTTTTGTATACATAATAGTATGGGGGTTATTCTGGTTGATTCACAAGGGTGCGAATTCACAGCCTCGCGAGTCCACCAAACCCCGCCTTGCGAATGGTTGGCTGGCACCACCCATTCACAAGCGCGATTTTCTAAGGTCCACAGGGTGGGAAGGTCGACATGAGTTTATCACAATTTTTTTGAGCCGAAATGTGCCGACATGCGGTATTTCATGCTCTACCATACACTGGGGTGTGGAGGGAGAATAGCATAGTGTGGCGAACGTAGCGAGGCACCGGGCCCGAGGCATGGCAAGCTTCGAAGTCTGCACAGGGCGGGCGGCTGAAGTCACTTTTGAACTAGACGGCTTTTCGGCAGGGACTGACCCCCGTTCTCACTGCTAGGCAAATTCCCGGGTGAAGAAGTTCTACCAGATAATTTGCCTATTAACACAGGATTTTATGCAGTGAGAACGGGCTAACCCGCGTCTGCATACCCAGTTCTCAAACATGGGTAAAAAGTAGGGTTTTACCTGTGTATGATATCCGGGTATGCGACCCGTTCACACTGCAGAAATACCTGTGTTAAAAGGCAAATTTCCGGGTCGACATGCTAGACCCGGGAATTTGCCTGCAGTGAGAATGCGGTATACGTGTTATAATCCATCCACGCCATTGGAGTACATGAGCATCTTGATAAATGGGGCTTATCCCAATTGAAAACTATGCAGATAGAAAAGATCTCTCGCCTGAAATCCTGTACCCAATGAGCATTTACATAATTCTGCCCCTCCCATAAAAAAAAGGTACTTCCTTTCCTAGCACGGCACCCACGATCTAGATTGTATGTGTCGGGCCGATATCGCAAGCATTGCATGCATCTTAAGTGTTTGTGCAGCATAACATGCAATCCAGGCGATTTTTACATTGGAATCAATGTGAAATGGTCCCTGAGACCCAATTTTACATTGATTCCAATGTAAAAAGCCCCCAAAACCCCAATTTTAATTGATACCCCCCCCCCCATTGTTAACGCCACCCCACTATTGACGCCAACCCGAAGCGTGGCGAGCGCAGCGAGCCCACGAGGGGCGGCGGTACGTGTCCTCCGACCTTTTTCATACCCCCACTATCCACGTCGGCGTGGAGTTGATTTTATATAGTGTGGCGAGCGCAGTAAAATCAACTCCCCTCCGACGTGGATAGTGGAGGTATGAAAAGGTCGGAGGACGCGTGCCGCCACGCTTCGGGTTGGTGTTGATGGATCATTTATCTTATGGCTTCTTATGGATCTCATGGATCTTATGGATGCATAAGATCCATAAGATGCAATATTGTACATACAATTAAAAATCTTTTCAATTGTATAGCTTGTATGCCTTAAGTAAGGCATACCATCTTATGCGATGGGCGCCTTGCTAGGAAATAAGTACCAAAAAAACATTTGCAAGTGACTCTGCGAATGCTCCATGGACACGGGTTGGTGCTTTCGTCTTCAATCGCCCATATATTATACATCTGTGTTTAAGGATTGTTCCAATGCTTGAAATGGGTAGATCAGGCATGTCCAAACTGTGGCCCTCCAGCTGTTATTAAACTACACATCCCAGCATGCCTTACCATAGTTTAAGTATTCCCTAATAGCAAAACTGTGGCAAGGCATGATGGGACTTGTAGTTTCACAACAGCTGGAGGGCCATAGTTTGGACATGCCTGGGGTAGATGCATTGCTGCACATGAAATAAACGGCTTAAACTGCCAAGTGGATCTCACCCACGCATGGCATAAACCAGATGCATATGCTTCTATTACTAGCCACCAACGTACTTTGGCCCTTATTCTGGTTGACTTGCAAGGGTGCAAATTTGCGCCCAAGCAAGTCAACCAGATTAAGGGCCTTTGTGTACTCCTCCTTACAATTCTCCTTTACATTTTTGGAACCCATGGAAAAGTGACCTCATCACCCGCATCCCATCCGGTTCCTAGTGAAGTGGGGAAGATAAGGGGACTCCTGAAGCCAAAGGAAGGGGGAGGGACTAAACAATGTGAATTTGCATCAGGGGTGCTCGGGTAAAGCCCAGTACAAACTACACAACCACGGCCGGTATATTTAGCCAATATTTCCAGTACACACTGAACGGTATCGGCCGCCATTAATGCTGGTCATTTGGCTATATTATTGTTCCCTATTTTTGTGATCAGTTCTACAATAAAATGCTTTAAAATAAAATAATGATCAGACTTTAATAGGTTTGTATTATCTTTAAAACCAAACTTCACATTGCAATAGATTGATGCATTACAAGACCACCTCTCGTATTGACACGAACATTTCTAATAGCGAAAATGCATTGCACAAAACCTCCGTGATTCCAAGGACATCTGCACCGATCTGATCAAGGAGGATCAATACAAATTGCTTGCAGCAAAATCCCAGCAGTGCTCCAGTATGTGATCCTCTGTAATTTCATCTCCCGTTTCCATCTGCAGCGTATAATGATGTTCCCGGGAAATGTTCAATCGCGGAAGGACATGCCGAGTGAATTAATTAATGCATTAATCAAAGCTTCTGAAAAGTCCTGTTTAATTAAGATTATGTTGGCAGTAGTATGGCGATAAGGATACATTCATTCTGGGACGAGGGTAATGTTCAATCACAGTCACTACCGCAGGAGGTGTAAGGTTATATTTAGGCTCCCAGGCCAAGTCATGATCATTTACTAAAGCGGAGAAGAGTCACAGTTCATTTAAGTGACCCCCTTGTACCCCTGACCCGGCTCTGGTGCTTTCACATGAAGGGCCTGATTCATGTTGGCTCGCTAGGCATTGTACATACGCTGCCTAACGAGCCCTTTAACGCCGCCCATCCCCCCCCCCAACGCCCGAATCATGTGAGGCGGTGTGTTTGCTAACAGGTTCCCGGCCGCTAGCAGGAGAAACCATTTGAGGGTTACCGACCATCGAATGAATTCTCCTGTCTAAACTGACTTTTATTTCCTACGCAGATTGCCGAAGATGGGGTGCCCCCCATCAGCCGCCCCCCCCCCCCCCCCCCGAGCAGGCATCAGCCCATTAAATGCTGGGTGTTCCCCCACCTCCCCTACCTGTACGAACACCTCGTCGAGTGTGATACTCGCCAAAGCCATTAACACAGGGGGTCTGCACCCATTTTCCACCCTGTCCGGGCTGCTGAATCACCCCCTAAACCCGGGTCACCCCTTATACAGAGGCTGACCCGGGTTTAACCCTTCTTATAACCCAGATATTACAAAAGTAATATATATATATATATATATATATAAAACAAACAATCCAACTACTGTTTGCACAGGTCCGTATTCCTCCCCGTCCCTGAAGGTGTGGGTCTGCGCATTTGAAAACCCCCGCAACGAGCGCCTTCGCCAAATTTTTCATTGGCCAGGGCGCTCGCTGCCTGAGTGACGGGCAGGGGGCGTTCCGGCAAACCGGTCCAGCATTTCATGGGCGTGCCCACAAGAACAGTGGTAGTGCCTATAAAAACGCTGGGAGGACCCCAGCAAATGCAGGTGTGTCCCTGCCTGCACGGAACGGGCGGATAACGTCAGCGTCCGACCACAACTCGGCAATCTCTGTGCAGCATAAAGTCCAGGTTTACAGTTATCTGTGAGGAGAGGAAAAAATCATTGGATAGTGAGTAAACATTGAATGATTTTTGCATACATATCCGCTCCCGCAGTAGCGCCAGGATATGGGCGGGGGTACGTTCGGCCGCGCTAGGCAGCGAGCACGTCTGAATTACCCCCTGAATTCCCCTTACAGAGTGTAATATAATGCGGGTCTAAAGGACTTGTAAATTAGATGCATAAACGAGTTACATTATCATCCTGAGCATTAGAGGACGAGCAAATCAACACTGACACTTTACTTTAGATACAGGGAAAACATGACACTTAACATCACTTCATAAATATTTACAGCGCAGAAGGCTGCGGATGTCGCAGTCCTCATTAGCTGCAGTGATGAGATTAACAGCCATGAGGACCTACCCTCTCACCTCTGGTCCTCATGGCTGTTAATCTCTCAACTTCACTTTCTCCAACCGCTCCTCCCCCCTCCCATCCCATACCTATCCTGACCACTCACCCCCGCACCCCCACCCTCCCAACGACCCCCCCTCGCTTCTGCAATCCCAAAAACCTTATCCACATAAATACACAACCCACCCCCCCTCTTTCCTGTGCACTATGGAATGCCAGATCCATCTGCAACAAACTCCCTGCCATCCATGACCTATTCATCTCTAGAGCATTCCACCTCCTTGCTATCACCGAGACCTGGCTCTCCACCTCTGATTCTGTCTCTCCAGCTGCTCTCTCCCACGGTGGCCCCTCTTTCTCTCACACTCCCAGGCCTGACGGTCGCCAAGGTGGCGGTGTGGGTTTTCTCCTCTCAGCCTCATGCACCCACAGTGTCATTCACCCTGAACCCTCTCTCCTTTTCTCCTCCTTTGAGTCTCACTCTATCCATCTATACTACCCCTACCACCTCCGTGTCGCTGCAATCTACCGCCCCCCTGGCCCTATCTCCCAATTTCTTGACAACTTCGCCGCCTGGCTTCCACACTTCCTCTCCTCTGACCTGCCATCTGTCATTCTTGGTGACTTTAACATCCCCTTGGATAACCCCGCTGATCCTGGCACCTCCAAACTCCTCTCTCTCTGCTCCTCTCTTGGCCTATCTCAGTGGACTACCTCTCCCACCCACATCCAAGGACACTCCCTCGATCTCGTCTTCTCTCGCTCTTGTTCCCCTGACCATCACCTCATCTCCTTCTCCCTCACTGCTTCCCCCTCTCCCACCCCCCCTCCCAAGCGCATTGTCTCACGGCATAACGTCAACACACTTGATCTTGCTGCCTTCTCAAACACGCTGTGTCCTCTTCTCGCCCCAATCGCCCTCATGTCCTGCCCGAACCTCGCCACCTCCCTCTATAATGACACCCTATCTTCGGCATTGGACTCTGCCTGCCCTCCCTCCTCTATCCCCCTTCGATGCTCCAACCCCCAACCGTGGCACTCGCCTATCACCCGATTCCTTAAAAAGTGCTCTCGCACTGCTGAGCGCTTCTGGAAGAAATCACGCTACCTTGCGGATTATCTCCATTTCAAATTCATTCTTTCCTCCTTCAGCTCTGCCCTTGCTCTGGCCAAGGAATCCTACTTTAAGTCCCTCATCCTTTCCCAATCATCCAATCCCCGCAGGCTCTTCGCCACCTTCAATTCCTTGCTCTCCCCCCCTCCTCCAGCTCTTCCGTCCTCCATCGTAGCCGCTGATTTTGCTACCTACTTTTCAACCAAAATCTCCTCTCTCAGGACTGCCATCACTGCTGCCATGACCTCACCCTCTCCCTCCCTCCCTCCTCCCCTCCTACATCTCCACTCCCCTCCTTTCAACCCCTGTCCTCATTTTACCCCACCACTGCTGCTGAAGTCCACTCTATCCTTCAATCCACTTCTCCCTCCACCTGCCCGCTCGATCCTATCCCCTCCAATATTATCAGTCGTCTCAGTCCGTCAGTCTGCTCTCACTTGGCTCACCTCTTTAATCTTTCCCTATCCTCTGGGATCTTCCCTTCCTCCTTCAAACACGCTCTTGTCTCCCCAATTCTCAAAAAAAAAATCTGGACCCCAACTCTCCATCCAACTACAGGCCCATCTCCCTCCTCCCTTTTGCCTCCAAGCTCCTAGAACGTCTGACCTATAATCATCTCCTAAGCCACCTTACTGCTAACTCCATTCTAGACCCCCTCCAATCCGGGTTCCGCCCTTTACATTCCACTGAAACTGCCCTGACCAAAGTCACTAACGATTTACTATCGGCTAAATCCAAAGGCCTCTTCTCTATCCTCATCCAGCTTGATCTGTCGCCAGCCTTTGACACTGTTGACCACCCTCTCCTGCTCAACACCCTCCGCTCCTTTGGCATCACTGGCACGGTCTTCTCCTGGTTCACCTCATACCTCTCCGATCGCTCCGTCTCCACTCCGAGCTCCTCCTCTCCTACTACCCCGCAGCCAGTCGGTGTTCCCCAAGGGTCAGTCCTTGGCCCTCTCCTCTTCTCCCTCTACACCACCTCTCTGGGCACCCTCATCAGCTCCTTTGGTTTTCATTACCACCTTTATGCTGATGATCACTAATCTATCTCTCCTCCCCCGACCTATCCCCATCACTCCTGTCCAAGGTGTCCGAATGCCTCACGGCCATCTCATCCTGGATGACCCAATGCTTCCTGAAACTAAACATGGCTAAAACTGAACTTCTAATCTTCCATCCCCTCTTCTCCCACTATCTCCATCAGCATTGGTGAAACCGAGATCACCTCCACCGACCAAACTCGCTGCCTCGGTGTCATCATTGACTCCTCCCTCTCTTTCACCCCCCCACATTCGTGCTCTCTCACAGTCTTGCCGCTTTCACCTACGCAACATCTCACGCATCAGACCATTCCTCTCCACTGACACGACCAAAATTCTCATTCACTCTCTTGTCATCTCCTGCCTTGACTACTGCAACATCCTTTCAGGCAGTCTGCACGGATCAGTCAGATCCGTGCAGGCTGCAAGGTGTATAAAAAAATAGAAAAATAAATAAATAATAAAAAAAAAAAAAAAAAAGGCTGGGCTACCTCTCACCCACCTCGCACCTCTCCAAACCATTCTTAACGCTGCTGCTAGGCTTATCTTCCTCTCCCGCCGCTCTACCTCCGCCTCCCCCCTCTGTCTATCTCTTCACTGGCTCCCCATTCCTTTCCGAGTTCTCTTTAAACTCCTCACCACCACCTACAAGGCTCTCTCCTCCTCCACCGCTCCTTACCTCTCTTCACTGATCTCTATCCACACTCCCTCCCGTCCTCTTCGCTCCATCGCTGACCGCCGACTGACCTCTCACCTAATCACCTCCTCCCACTCCCGTGTCCAAGACTTCTCTCGCGCTGCCCCCCCTGCACTGGAACAACCTCCCACCATCCATCAGGCTTTCTGATTCCCTTACCTCCTTCAAGCGCTCACTCAAAACCCACTTTTTTCGACTAGCCTATCCCTCCTCCTAACCTCTTTTGATCCTCCTATCCTGCCTCCGTTCCCCTCCGTTCCTACTTATCCTGTTTTTCGTTCGTCCACCCACCTATTTTTAGTATGTTAACTCTTATGAGTAGGGTCCTCCTGCCTCACGTACTCACCCTACCCCTTTACCTCACCTGTCCTCCTGTCCTGTTCTTCCCTTCCTCTACTTCATCTTCAGTCTCCTCGACAATTTTGACACCTACTTCTGAACTGATGCTGATTTGATTTCTACCAGCTATACCCCTATTTATACTGTATTTTTCAACACACCCTGTACGTTACCTTGTCATTTGTTTTTTGTTTGCTATGTACAGCGCTGCGGACACTTTGCGGCGCCTTATAAATAAACGTACTACTACTAGAACACATTGGTTTGATTCATGCTCTGTGAATGTTGTATTACACAGCCAGCATGATGTCAGTGGTGTTCCCTTTACCCCAGATTATCCTAAAATGATCCTGTAATACTAGTTTATCTCTGGAATCTGCTCCTCCCTTCTCGTCACCTTTCCAATGAATATTCAGATACTGTATCAGACAAGCAAAGAATCTTGTCTCACAGAATGGAGTCCTGCGATTAGATGTCGTGTACATGTAACTGTGACATTGAACTACTTGAAACCCCACAACTTGGGGTCTGCGCATATTTCCGTATACAGATGCAGTCTTTGAGACTGCACTGGCGTCACTGTGACTGGCAGTGACTTCCTATTTGATGTCCTACCTGCCAGTCACAGAATGCAGTCCAATTGTGAGATGTTTACTCCCTCCATGACTGCCAGTGCAGGCTGCAATAGGTAGACCAGGCATGTCCAACATTGGCCCCCCAGATGTTATGAAACTACACATCCCAGCATGCTTTGCAATAGCTTTAGCATTCTCTAATAGCAAAACTGTTGCAAAGCATGCTGGGATGTGTAGTTTCATAACATCTGGGGGGCCAACGTTGGACATGCCTGAGGTAGACAGCTGGCTTCCTATAGGAAGACACTCCCTGCTTTACTGTGCAGCCCAATCTGGCTTCTCTGGGCTGCAATCAGTGCAGTCCATAGAAGCGAACGATAGGCATATCCCAGGCTGATGGCTATTTCAACAATTCATAAATTAAATAATTGCAATACTTTCTTTAAATATCCTAAAACATCTGCAGCAACCTGGTTTTGCCTTTTAACTCAATGGCGCTTTAAAGATATGGAGAGACTCACCAGCTCGCAGGCTGTTACATATCTCCCCAGATAAAGGTCATAGAAACATAGAATTTGACGGCAGATAAGAACCACTTGGCCCATCTAGTCTGCCCCTTTTTTAAACATGTTACCTCAAACCATATTTGATCCTTATTTTTTTTGTAAGGATATCAATATGCCTATCCCAAGCATGTTTAAATTGTACTACTGTATTTGCCTCTACCACCTCTGATGGGAGGCTATTCCACTTATCTACTACTCTTTCTGTGAAGTAATTCTTCCTCAAATTTCCCCTGAATCTTCCTCCCTCTAGTTTCAGTGCATGTCCTCGTGTTCTGCTGCTCCTCTTCCTGTGAAGAATGTCTCCCACCTGTACCTTGTTAAAACCCTTGATATATTTGAAAGTTTTTATCATGTCCCCCCTTTCCCTTCTCTGCTCTAAAGTATACATATTAAGATCTTTTAGTCTTTCCTGGTACGTTTTGTGATGTAGGCCATGCACCATTTTAGTTGCCCTTCTTTGTACAGTCTCTAATGTATTTATATCCTTCTAGAGATATGGCCTCCAGAACTGAACACAATACTCTAGATGAGTCATGTGACCGGTGCATCATGGATGCGTTAATAAGTTGCCAATTCTCTTTTTCCAGCATCCCTGTGGCCAAGAGTTATTGAGGAGGAAATAACTAATTATTTCCAATACAGCAAACATAAATAAACACAGAACAAGACCTAAAAGATTATAAATTGTTTAATATCATGACAGGAGTGCAATGCTTGCCGGGGAGGTGTCGATTTTAGATGACTCTAGATTCGGATATGAAGGACCGATGTTGTAAAGTGTTTGTACTGTTGCACTGGATCAGGGGCTCATTACGTGGCTACACCTCCTCAGAAGACTCTGCAGGGGTAATAATCCCATCAGCAGCCAGTGTACCCCAAGGAACGATAGTCATGTAAATCAATGTCCTGCTTTCTTCTGTTTCCAGCCAATCCTCTGCCATGCCCTCTGTAATGCCACTTTTCCCATAAGGAGGGTAATCGTAAAATTCCTCTTGTACCATTCTCTGAGACATACAGGACATTGGAAATAAGAAAGGAGTGGAGAAAAGATATTAGATTGCATAATATCTATTAACCATGCAGTTTCTTATACACAGTACCAATCCGTAAGGAGATACACAATTGAATTGAGCCTGTACATTGTTTTTTTTACAGCTATACAGATTTAGGGGGGGGATGTTAAAAGTAATTTTCGATAGTCGTAACTACGACCAATTCGACCGTCGGTATTCCATTCTTCCGACTGTCGGAAACGTTCCGACTGTCAGAATGGCCAAGGATCGACAATCTAATGTCTGTTTCCGCCAATGTAGATTCTAATTTTTTAAAAGTCGGATCTGCATGGGCTTCAATGGGGTGGAAAACAGACGCATTGAATAGATGTGTGCCGGTATTTCTGATTGTCAAAAATATTGGAACACACTTCTAGATCTAAAGCTGGCCATACACTTGAACGACGTGAATATGACCTGATCGTAAGAGAGATCATATGTGCTGTAAAATCACATACAATCTACCTCAGACCGCAGGCAAAGGCGACTGATCACACCTGCAGCATGTATGATCTGTGGAGCCACCTCTCCACTCGGGGGACAGCTCATCGTAACGATATACCTCACGGTGTGCACACAATCGATCGCACCACCTGTCGAAATTGTGTGTTCGGGCCCGGTTATCGTTCTAGTGTATGGCCATATATAAATCGCTGCACTACAGACCAGTGCTCTACACTAGGTGACGTGTAGGGCTACATGAGCACCTCATCTGCTAGGTCACCCACTGAAGGTCGACAAAGAAAAAAGATTGACGTGCCTAATGTTGACACATGCATTAGGTCTACATTGGGAACGTTGACAGTCAAAATGTCGACATGGGTGTTTCACAATTTTGTCCCAATTGTCGACATGGACACTGTATTGGTGCACCACTGTGCTCGCTGCCCTGGGCGCGCTATTCTATTCTCCCAGCACACCCCAGTGGATGACAGGGCATGAAATACCACCTGTTAGCGCATGTCGGCGAAATAAAAACCCCATGTCGACCTTTTGAGTGTCAACCTTCCCAATGTCGGCCTGAAGCATGTGTTGACCTTATGACCCTGTCAACCTTTTGTCTGTGTCGACCTTCAGTGTTGGACCTAATCTATGTAGAATGTTCCTTGTGTCAACCCAACGACCATTTCCCATGCGGCCCCTGAGCAAGTTGTTAGCTTCCCATAATGCCATGCTCAGGGAGGACGTGGCTTCATATGTTCTCACTTCCTGTCTGGGACACTAATGCAGTTACTCAGTTTCTGTGGCTGATTAAAACCCGGTGGAATGCAGTCTTAAGGTGCCCACACACTAGAACGATTTTTTTTTGCCGATTTCCGAAGTTTACCGATAATCAGTCGAAAATCATCCGATTGCGGTCCGATGCACGCTCCCGTGGATGTCCAGGACAGACAAAAGATTTGAAGGCCAATTTATGCGCACATCTTAAGATCATAGATCTTTCTAGTGTGTGGGCACCTTTAAAGTCAGCCAGCCACAGAACCAATGTAATTAATCAGTGCCCAGATTAGAAGGCATAGTAACACAAGCCTATGTCTGAGCAGTAGGAGAACGGCTTGTGAGTAGCTGAATGGACTGGAGTGGGGTACAGCGTTACAGGAAGTATAGCTTTCCGCTCTAAAGGCCCCAATACACTTGTGTCGCTCCTCCGAGGGAAGAAGACATATCCCATGAGCCACCCGGCAGAATCCCGATTGTCAGGATCACATACGAAACACCGTATATGGTCCTTTTGCTGATGATGTATCATATAGGAACCCGGCAAGTGCTCCCAGAGGCTGTCCGATCCGACAGATCTTACGTGTAGCCCTTGCGATCTCCGGCTCCGATCCGCACATCGGATCGGAACCAGAGGCAAAACACATACAATTTGACATTTCACGATCTGTTGGAATCGGGTGAAAAGGGCCCAAATTCTATAAGTGTATGGCCAGCTTTAACTGTGGTGATTCTAGCACATGTCTAGTCTGTATATCAGTGCTGAAATACAGACCAGACCTGTGTTCAAAGCACCACAGCAGAGAGCGACACCCCAGGCAGGGAAGAGGAACTGTACGGGTTTTGGAAGATGCAGGGTGCTGGAATGAACACTACAGCTAATGTGCTAATGCACCAGAAGGTGTCCGGCTCCTGCGTCTTAAGAGGATGCATCTTACCAGTTTGTTTGGAATAGACAATAAGTATGTTGATAACCAGGAGACCATGTCAACAGGCCTATGGCTGCAAAGGTAAAACGCAGCTGAAAGTGGAACTGCCGGTAAAGCAGCAGGTTTACAGTGCTACTATAGTTTTCACGCTAGCCTGTTTTAGCACCGAGCCCCGCCTGATTTTTAAAGGGCAAAACACACCCTGCCCGTTTTGTGGCACCCTGCTAAAACACACCCTGCCCATCCATCCCCACTGCAGGCTTCCGGAGCTCTAGGGAGAGGCCCGAGCCCATGTAGGTGCCAAGCACGCCCCCCAACATAGACTTCACCAGGCACACCGGTGACGTTGGCGGGTGAAACATCATCGGGCGGGCTCACCCACATGTATGACATCAGGCCCACCCACATTTGTGACTTCGGCTGGCCCGCCCCGCCGCATTCAAAGTGCCCCTTGTCCTTCAGCACCCTGCCCTCCTGCGATGCTGGAGGGAACACTACCATGCCTTAGGCGGTGTCTGGATGACCGGATTTAGGACAATACCAGGGTCGACCACCTAGTTAGACGCCTATAATTGTTTGAGGGCATTTCGATACAGTGACGCTAGATCGAATGAAGGAAGACATCCCCTAGTGGTCAACCATGGTATTGATCGATCTGTTAACCCATTTTCCCATAGGCCGCATTTTAACCTCACCTGTATAGCGCCATGAACACCGTCCCGCTGTTCTCCTGCTTATACGTTATGGAGAAACCAGGAACGTATCCAGTTTTTAAAGAGGTAGATTTTAAAAACTGAAAGCACCCATTACTCATGGTGGGAAATTCAGATCATAGATGAAAAATACCTGTTGTAATGCGCATGCTTTTCTACGTTTTTGCTTAGGAAATCCTTGTAGAACACGGCCATGATTTCTGCGTCCAACGTCCTTTTGCGGCCTGTAAAGGAGAAGAGGCTGTTGACAAGCATTGCACCCTCAGCGTGGATTCAGCTTGGCCGTGATATAACAATGGTAAACGATTATCAGTCAGTTTCTTTTTTATATATCATCACTAGTGACCCGCCCAGCAAAGTGACAGAGCTGCTGTGAGCAGGGGGGGGTGTAGGACACATGGGGCATTAGGTCCTCAGTGTCTAGGTTGACAGGCAGTGGGTCAAACGAAAACGGTTGACATGATTTAGGTCGATATGGACTAAAGGTGGAAGCAAGCAAAAGGTCGATATTAAAAAAGGTTGACACAAGTTTTGATTGTTTTGTTGTTGGTGTTTATGTTAACATAAATGTATTGCGTCCCCTCGCATACCATCATATTCTCCCTCTATGCCCACAAGTTGGTAAGAAAACAAACAAAAAAAACCCCCGTCAACCCTTTTCAATGTCGACCAATAGTGGTCAAACTGTTGAGTTTCGACCTTATGACTGCGTGTGTGGGTGCATCCAATGGAAGTCCCTCTGGCGCCTCCTAGTGGTAGGGAGCAGCGTTACACCTTTATGATATAGGATTGTGAATAAATTACAAAGACCTGTCTCACTCCTGTGGAATATCCTCCCCCATACAATAACTTTCTTGTAGCTTCCAGAACCCTCCCTAAACACCCCCACCCATAACTAAAAGAAGTCTTCCTCGTGCCAAAACTCACTCGTATAGAATGTTTTTTATTTTATTCAATATAAAACAAAGGTTTACAAATGTGTACATTTGTTTTGTATTTTAACAAAAGAGACCTACTTTACCCTCCTTCAGCATCATTGTATTAATACATCGGCATATTTATTTAATTATACTGAATCAAGTTGAAATAGTTAAGAAGTCTAAAAAAATAGGGGATTTTGTTGGATTAAAATATCAGGTAATTAAGAGGTTCAATAAGAAATGTGGATCCACACTAACAATGGCATAGATATCAGAAGTGAGGGCTAACTGATTCATGATGCACAGAGGGATATGAATAAAGCCAACAGAACTCAACAAGAACAGCAGAGTCAATTTACTGGGGGGGGGGGTATTCAATCCGGGATTCCGACTGTACGAAAGTTCCGTCCGATTTCAGCGGATCCGACACTAACTCGATAGTCGGAATTCAATGTTCCAACTGTCGAGTGTTGGAAAGTCCATAAATTGTGGGAAACATCCATGGATTGTTGGAAAATGTCCGTGAATTTGTCAATCCGCGGCTGTTTCTGACAAAACACAGTTGAATTTAAAAAGTCAAATGTCGGATCTGACCGCCTTTAATGCTGTCGTTAACGGCAGCATTGAATAGCTAAGTGCCTATATCGGTACAGAATGAATACCCCCTTAAAGCTTATAAAAATGCAAAGAGGCGATGTTGCGCATAGCAACCAATCATATATTGTCTATCATTTTCTAGGATGCAATAGAGCAGGCCTGGCCAACCTATGTCTCTCCAGCTGTTGTGAAACTACCGTTTTCATATAATTGTGACAAAGCATGCTGGGATGTGTAGTTTGACAATGGCTGGGGAGCAACAGGATGTCCAGGCCTGCAAAACTAAAAGGATAGGCAGAATCTGGCTGGTTGCTATGGGCAATTTCACCTCTCAGGGAGAGTGGTCTGCACTAAACACAACAGGACATGGCTGGGAGTATCTCACCCTCGTCATCTCTTAGTCCCAGACCCAATGCTCTGAGTCTTGCAGTCATAAAGTTTTCTTTTTCCTGTGAGGAGAACAGGATACATTACATTCACCACCACGCACTGTCACAATGGGGCTTCCCTTTTCCTACCCAGGATTAGAGAAGTAAGCTATTTTGAGATGCCGGTAAACTAAGAGGCTCCACTGTCAAGAAGCCGCCATTACCAAGCCAAGCCAGCGTTTATATGGGCGCGCCCACCCATGAAACGCAGGGTGTCCACCCGGAACGGCCCCTGCTTGTCAATCAGGCAGTGAGGAGCCCCGGCGAATGAGAATTTTGCAGTCGCTGCGGGGGTCTGCACGTGTGCATATGCACCTATACGATTGTGCAGTCCCCTACCATCGGAGACGGGGACAAATTCACTGCTCAACGAACAGGTCCGAATCAGGCCCCTTAGGGTGGAGCAGACTATAGCTAGTTACATGCTAATTATGTATCCACCCTGGGCTGGCGGCAATCGCTCTAGCGTCCAACATTTGCAAACCTCCCTTGTTTTCCCCTGCGGAGTATAAGGGGAAAATGTAATAGGATGAGAGATTCAGAAAGTGACAGATTTGGTAGAAATCTCCAATTTTTTTTTTAAAGTGGCAATCATTTACACTGCAAAACCAGTTTGATTGATTGATTGAAGTGTAAATGATTGCCGCTTAAAAAAAAAAAAAAAAACACCCCTGGAGATTTCTTACCAAATCTCTCATCCTAATAAATCCCCCCCCCCCCCCCCCCGTTGTCTCCCTCCTCTAGAAGCAGACTACATGCACTATTTCAGTCGATCGGCCGCTTGATTCTAGTTCTGTCAAATACAAAACACCAGGAAAAGCAGAAATACTCATATAATGGTGGACAGTTACCTGAATAAACGATACATTCTGACTTGCCCAAAATCTTTGGTTCCAGTCTTGTGTTTCTTGTCGGAGTTCCCGTAGTCTTCTTCCCAGTGGAGACTCGTCTGCCGGAATAAAGAATTTGATTGGTCGAAGATTGGAATATCTATCCGGAGGACCAATCCAGTCACGTTTGGAGTCCGCTGGAGGGCAGAAGCTGATCGCCTAAAAGCAGAATAAACAGGGAAAACAATTATCCGGGATAATTAGGGAGCGTACCCACAGAAATGGAGAAACAATGATAAATAGATCATAGACAAAACTTTGCATTATGTTGTAACTTTGAGCAGTTCAATAGAAACTAATTAATTAATGCAGCCCCCATCTTCCCTGCGGGATACAGTTGTATTGTCGACAGCACTTAAGCTGCGTACCCACGGTAAGATATAGTGCACAATCTAGCACACTATCTAGCCAGTTTCGAATAGCATGCTAGATAGTGCACTATATCTTACCGTGTGTATGCACTATCCGACGTACGATGCGCGCTCCCGCAGGTCGTATGGGAGGGAGCTGATCGGGTGAACATGCAACCCAATTCTGTCTAGAAAGCATAAGATAGTATAGTGTAGTGTAGCTGTGACGTCAGATCGTATGTGATATCTTATGCACATTGTACGTTGTTTTAAGCACTAATCTTATGCTTTTTAACCACCAGGACTTTTCTGGGGAATTGTATATGATATCTTACGGAACATAAATCGTACCGTGGGTACGCACCTTCAGGTTGACAGTCATTAGGTCGACACCGCTGAGTCAACATGGGACAAGGTAGTCAGGTGTCTAGGTTGACATGGGTGAAGGTCGACAGGTGTCATGGTCGACATGGGACAAGGTTGACATGGTTTAAGGTCGACACAACGTTATGTCGACAGGTCGGAAGGTTGACATGGTTTTTTTTACTGTTTTTTGAGCCGACGTGTGCTGACAGGCGGTATTTCATGCCCTACCATCCACTAGGGCGTGGTGGGAGAATAAAATAGCGAGCATTGCGAGGGGCTGCGGTTGACTTCCAACTGTGTCCATGTCGACTGTGTCGACATTTTGGGGGAAAACCAGGTTAAAAATAACATGTCGACCCTCTGACCTGTCGACCTAATCCGTGCCATCCTAAAACCATGTCGACCTTCACCCATGTTGACCTAGACACCTGTCAACCTAATGACTGTTGTCCTAAGTGCTGTCGACAATGCGATCCACACCCCTTCCCTGCATTATATAGTACATTGCATTAGTGTTATTATATTTATACCCCTATATCTGAATTGCAATGAATGATTAAAGAGTTCTGTACATTTCTTATAAACAGATGATGACCTCATAATCACATAATGTTTGTACGGATTTACCGCTCATTCTAATTGGCTTGAACACTAGTCCAGGTTAGTCTGAGAATTTGCTCCATGTTTTCCATCTCACTGAGTTATGGAGCCGTAAGCTTATAACCTACAGAGGTCTATAGTTGCAGATATTTGTTACAGATTTTCTGCCATCTTCTGGCTAAAATCAGAACTACAACTTGTAAATAACCTGTCTGGAGTTAGCTACAAACTTTGGGCCATGTGTATCAAGCTTAAAAAAAAGTGATAAAATGGAGAGTGATAAACAGCCACCCAATCAGCTCCTAACTGGCAAGTTACAGGCTGGCTTTGAAAAATGACAGGTAGGGGCTCATTTGTTGCTTGTTTATCAATCTCCAAATGATCACTTTGATGCTTGATACATCTGGCCCTCTGGGACTATAATGTAATCATTATGGTGCCCATACAAATATGGGTGGTGTGCTATTTGTACTAGATTGCAGCGTTTCTTGTTCAAAGCGCATGTGATTAGCTAATTAGCATGCAATTCTAACTAGATGCGATGTGATCTAGTACAAATAGTAAGGCCTGCGCATATAGAAGCATGGTGCGATGTGAACTAGAACGTACAAAACGTATGTGACCATCACATAGGCATACCTCCCAACATGACCCTCTCCAGGAGGGACACAATGGGGCAGATGTATCATAGCAGCGCTTATCGCGCCGCTATGATACTTCCTGCTTCGCCTCAATAGCGAGGCGAAGCAGGAAGGGACATCGACAAGATGTATTAACATCTTGTCTGCCGAAGCGGGGGAGCGTTAACTCCCCCCTCCGGCGATGTCCCTTTCTGGAGATAGCGCACCATGCGCTATCTCCTGTCCCCCGGCCGGCCGCACTGGGCATGCGCGGGATCTCGCTGTTCACGCGAGATCCCCAGCGCAGCCCAGACCTAACAGCAGGGACAGCGCTGTCCCTGCTGTTTAGATAGGGCTTCGCCTGCCTGATGCTGGCGAAGCCAAAGCAGGCTTCGTGCGGAACGGTCAGCGATGCTGACCGTTCATACATTCGGCCTGCTATCATTTTGATAGCAGCGCCGATATGGACAGGGGCGCATCTGTCCTTTACCGCATCTCACCTGCTTCATACATGGGGGAGAAGCGGTATCAGTGCACATAACGTGCGCTGATACCCCTTCTCCCCCATAACGACCCTTCATACATCTGCCCCATTGCCCCATACCTCCCAACATGACCCTCTCCGGGAGGGACACAATGCCCCATACCTCCCAACATGACCCTCTCCGGGAGGGACACAATGCCCCATACCTCCCAACATGACCCTCTCCAGGAGGGACACAATGCTCTGTTTCTGGACTTCCCTCTTATTTTTTTTTGCCATTACCTGTGTGGAAACATCTTTCTTACCCATTAACCTGTTTAAAACAGGTGCTGGCAATCATACATTAAGAGGGAAGTCCAGAAACAGATCAAAGTGTCCCTTCTGGAGAGGGTCATGGTGGGAGGTATGGAGCATTGTGTCCCTTCTGGAGAGGGTCATGTTGGGAGGTATGGAGCATTGTGTCCCTTCTGGAGAGGGTCATGTTGGGAGGTATGGAGCATTGTGTCCCTTCTGGAGAGGGTCATGTTGGGAGGTATGCATAGGCAAGGTGTATGGGCACCATCAGAATTATGTGTGTATGCTAACAATACTTTCTGAGCATTTCCACACAGGGCCATTGTACTTTATAGTGCTTCAAATAGGACGTTTACAAGTGAAAAGAACATGTACATTTCTATTATCAAGCTGCTTTCCATAAAAATCTATCATTTATCCCTTTAACACAGTAGTTCCCATCCTCAGTGCTCAAGCACCCCCAACAGTTCACGTTTTCCAGGTCTCCACAAAGAATCACAAGTGAAGTAATTAGCCCCACCTGTGGATCATTTAAAATGTGTCAGTGAATAATGAGTGCACCTGTTCAGTGACCTGGAAAACATGAACTGCTGGGGGTAATTGAGGATGGAGGATGGGAACACCTGCTTAATAGAATATGTATGGACTTAGCACAATTCTTTCAAGGTTTTTTTTTTTTATTATTGCTTTCATCACAATATTATCCTGTTCAGTCCCTATTTGGTTATAATACTGTGCACCCATGGTGAGATTTTGCTTTCGATTTCACCATATAGTCAAAATCGAATCAAAATCGAATGTACATCGTACTGTTTTCACCCAATTCGATCCCGATGCGCGCTCCCATTTAGTTTAGTTTAGTGTTAATCGAACAGTTAAATAGACTGTGCAGACATGACTATATAGTACAGATCTGTATTATATAGTCCAAATCAAATGTGTTGTGCTTGCCATTCGATTCGATCCCAATCGCCAGCAGAATCGCAGTGTGTGAGTACACCTTAAGATACACCTGTTTATACAAGTCTATGGTAACACTGCCATCTGCAGGACTATGAACGCCATAACAGGCTGAAAAAATGTCATAGCCAAAACATTAAAGACCCGATTCTGCACAGTTTGGTTCATTAGGTCTACAAAGGTCACATGGAAAGATGGAAAGGTCGACAGGGTCAAAACGTCGACAGGTAAAATGTAGAAAGGGTCGACACGGCCAAAATGGGTGTTTTGTGCATCAGCAGCCACAAGATTGTTATGTTGCTCTGTCATTCTGACGCACTGGTAACTAGTTGCCAACATGTTCACTGTAATCACAGAAATCATGTCGACATAACCCCATTCTGTCCGCCCCTCTCCTTTAGAATGTACGCACTAACAAGCAGGGCCCTCTTCCCTCATGTACGTTACCTATACGATCACCTTCTCCATACAACAGCATGGCCCCCTTGGTTTCCACCACCCTGCTGCTTATGTGAGTGCTAGGACCGGTGATGCAGAGAGGTTTATTAACCATGTACTTCTCTTGTATTACACGTCACTGCTTTCTGGTGTGCGCATTTGTTTATGTGCTTCGCTGCGGACCCCTCATGGCACCATATCACGGATGATGATCATCACTCTTCAGTAGGATTTATACATTTATAAGAATATTTAAAATGCAAAACAATCACATGTTCAGACCAACCGATAAAACGATCACAAAAGGGACTGTAGCATGAACCACAGGAGCCAACTTTATAAAATGGGTGGAGGCGCTCCTATCTATGGGCCTTATTTTGGTTCATTCTTTCTGACAAAATCCTTCTTAGATGGACAAAACCATGTGCACTGCAGGGGGGGGCAGATGTAACATGTGCAGAGGGAATTAGATTTGGGTGAGTAATTTTGTTTCTGTGCAGGGTAAATACTGACTGCTTTATTTTTACACTGCAATATAGATCTCACTTTGAAGTAAAACCCCACCCAAATCTAATTCTCTCTGCACATGTTACATCTGCCCCACCTGCAGTGCACATGGTTTTGCCCATCTAAGAAGGATTTTGTCAGAAAGAATGAACCAAAATAAGGCCCTATGTGACTCCAAAATGCTACAAAAATACTCATGCCTAGGAAACAGAGAAAGTACACAAGCCCCCCCCCCCCCAGCCCTGGTTCCTATGGCAGAGACTGAACATGGGTGATGCACATATTGGTATATGTCTAGCAGATATGGGTCATGACAGGGGTTAGTGAGACATCTGAAATAGTGTCAACCTTTTCACTGGGGACACGATAGGTCACCGGCACTGCTGGGGACACGATAGGTCACCGGCACTGCTGGGGACACGATAGGTCACCGGCACTGCTGGGGACAGGATAGGTCAATGGCACTACTGGGGACAGGATAGGTCAATGGCACTACTGGGGACAGGATAGGTCAATGGCACTACTGGAGACATGATATGTCAATGGCACTACTGGGGAAAAGATATGTCACTGGCACTACTGGGGAGAAGATATGTCACTGGCACTACTGGGGAAAAGATATGTCACTGGCACTACTGGGGACATGATATATAACTGGCACTACTGGGCACGACATGATATATAACTGTCACTACTGGGCACTACATGATATATAACTGTCACTACTGGGCACTACATGATATGTAACTGGCACTACATGATATGGAACTGGCACTACATGATATGGAACTGGTACTAAGTATGTGCAAAAAAAAAAAGATTGCTTAGCAGTCAAATTAAGCGCCCGAGATTGTACACAAACTTTGTTTCATGCACAAATAAAATATATTTGTGTGTATTTCATGTGTTTAGTGTTTATGCAAGATGCCTCGTTGGAATGTAAAAATATTACAAAATACAGAATAATGCGTTGGTCCCCAGCAATTTGGATGAGGGAAACTAAACCCGTATTGTATATGTAGTAATCCTAATCACATGCACACATACACACCAAGTACTTCTCCAACAATTGACAGGTGTATGTGCCATCTTACACTACCAGCGCAAAGATATGCCCATGTAGGTGCCAGCTACCACTCTCAGTGGTCAGGTATGCCCATGTAGGTGCCAGCTACCACTCTCAGTGGTCAGGTATGCCCATGTAGGTGGCAGATATCCCTCTCAATGGGCTGGTATATCAATGGAGCTGTCGGTGTACACTTCCAGTGGTCAGGTAGGTGCCGGCTTACACTCCCAGGTGAGAGGTATGCCCATGTAGGTGCCAGCTTACCCTCCCAGTGGGCAGGTATGCCGATCTAGGTGGAACCATGGCAGCTTACATTCCCAGTGGTTAGGTAAGCCCAAGTAGGTGCCAGCTTATCCTCCCAGTGGTCAGGTATGCCCATGTAGGTGGCACCATGGCAGCTTACACTCCCAGTGGTCAGGTAAGATCATGTAGGTACCAGCTTATCCTCCCAGTGGTCAGGTATGCCCATGTAGGTGGCACCATGGCAGCTTACACTCCCAGTGGTCAGGAGAGCCCATGTAGGTGCCGGCTTACACCCCAGGTGGGCACAGCAGCAGCAGGGAGAGTGACAGTGTGGAGCTAACTATGACAACACAATAGTATGGAAGAGGGTAAAAGCCGGAAACATAGTAAATGCATTGAAATAGCCGGAAACTATGTAAAGTGTATTAGAAAAAGCTGGAAATCATAGCAAATGCATTCAAAAGGCTGTAAACCATGTAAATTGTATTGGGTATGGAAGTTAGATAGACAGCAAGTAGGTCAACAAGCATTAGGTCAACATGACTGAAGGTCGACATGCAGGAATGTTGACATTATACACAAATGGGGATTTCCAACCACGGGCGCAAAGTGAGTTGTAGTCTCTGAATCTTCCTATGTTCTCCTCAGAGGTTTCTCGACCATATGGGGAAAATTTAGAAGAGAAGATGGTGGTTAGATCTGACCATCCCAAGGACAAATCAAAACTAAGCGCCACTACAGGTCATTTCCTATAATTTCCATTGTAGGAATGTTGACATGACTGAAGGTCATTACCATAGATTGCATATGCATACGCTTTTTCAATACATTTACTATGTTTCTGGCTTTTTCAAATCATTTGCTATGATTTACAGCTATTCTAATACACATTACATGGTGTTTGGCTATTTCAATATATTAACTAGGATTTCCAGCTTTTTCTAATACACTTTACATGGTTTAATGCTTGTATTGACCTAATGACATGTCGACCTGACCCACGTCGACCTTCAGTCCTGTCAACATTCCTGCATGTCGACCTTCAGTCGTGTCGACCTAGTGTTGTCGACCTAATGCTTGTTGACCTACTTGCTGTCTATCCAATGATCCCAACCCAATACAATTTACATGGTGTCCGGCTTTGTCAATACATTTACTATGATTTCCAGCTTTTCCTAGTACATTTTACATAGTTTGCAGCTTTTTCAATGCATTTGCTATAATTTTAGGCTTTTCTAATACACTTTACATGGTTTCCGGCTTTTTCACTGCATTTGCTATGATTTCCGGCTTTTACCCACCCCCCAATAGTAAGTATATACATAAGCTGCAGGACATTGTATACAGCACATACAGCAGCGGCTGCCGTGTATAACACTTATATACATAGAGAGCAGTGACGTCACCTTGGCCGGGCCCGGTGCTCGGTCGGTGTGCAGGCAGCGGAGGAGGAGGGCGGGTTGGCAGCGGGGCACGGTCACCCGGACGCAGGACGCCGCCATCTTTCCTCCTCCCCACCACCCCTTGCTAAAAATGGCGACACTTTACGGAGCTTTACGGCAGAACGTCAGCTCCGGTGTCGCCATGGTAACGCAGTACTGCGTGCGTAGACTGCCGCCCGCCTAGCGAGACAGCCGGGCCACCATGGTGACCCGCCACCGACCCGGGACCCGCTGAGTGGGCTCTCGGGGAGCCTGAGGAGGGGCGTGGCCGAATCCGCACACTGGCAGGTGACCCCCTCTGGGGTGAGAGGTTAGTGACCCGACACCATCATCGCCACGTCCAGTGCTCCCTCCCTGCGGATGTAGCGGGCACAGGCAGGGGTCACCCGGGTAACTGGAGGCAGGGGCTGTATAGAGGCCTCCCCGCACACCCGAGAGGGCTAAAGTGTCCCAGCAGTGATGGCAGGCATGCCCCCATTACCCCCCCTGGGCAGGGGGCTGGGGCAACATGTGCCCAATGGTTACCACAGTACTCCTCCATTCCTGCCACTACTACCACACCGTGGGCAGCATTGTGTTCCCGTGGCCTGCCCCATGGTATTCTCACCCACCCTCCTGCAACATGGAATTCTCACCCACCATCCTGCAACATGGTGTTCTCACCCTCCCTCCTGCAACATGGTGTTCTCACCCACCATCCTGCAACATGGTATTCTCACCCACCCTCCTGCCCCATGGTATTCTCACCCTCCCTCCTGCAACATGGGATTCTGACCCACCCTCCTGTCCCATGGTGTTCTCACCCACCATCCTGCAACATGGTGTTCTCACACACCATCCTGCAACACAGCGTTTCTTCCAGCTACATGGCGTTCTCCACCCTCCTGCAACACTGCGTTTCTTCCAGCTACATGGCGTTCTCCACCCTCCTGCGACATGCATACCCTCCAACGTGACCCTCTCCATTAGGTACAAAATGATCTGGTCCTGGACTTACCTCTTAATTTATGATTGCCGTCACCTGTGTTGAACTAGTTAATTTATAAGAAAGGTGTGTGTCAACACAGGTGATGGCAATTATATAAGTCAGAGGGAAGCCCTGGAACAGAGCATTTTGTACCTAATGGAATGGGTCATGTTGGAGGGTATGCAACATGGGGTCCGTCCCCCCACCACCACAACCATGACAGGGCATTCTCCCCCCCCCCAACCTCCTGCGACAGGGCAGTCCCCCCCCCCCCCCCCCCCCCCCCCCCAACCTCCTGCGACAGGGCATTCCCCCCCTCTCCCCTCTCCCAACCTCCTGCGACATGGCATCCCATCAGGGGTTGGGGGATCCCTACCTGCATCCACATTGTACTCTCCCCCACCCCCTGCCAACATGGCATCCCATCCCAACACTTTTATGTCACTGGACTACATGTCATTCCCCCCGTGTGATGCGCTTTTCCCCCAATAGTGAGGCATGTTGATACATCTGCCTTTGCTGTGCTACTTGACTGCTGTATGAGAACCAGTTTAGCAAGTGGCCGCAGCGTTCTCCAGTGACTGGCTTTACTAGAGTAAATAATTTAGCAGAGGTACAGTATACAATTGTCTATTGCACAATACTGAGCGAGTAACCTCTGGACAACTGCTTCTAGTACTTTTCAAGTCCACTCAGTCTTACGACCAAAGCTTAATCTCCCTACTTGTGTGACTGTCATGACTACATGTCGCATTGCAAATCTGGTCAATGGCAGGCGCCGGTTTCACACAACTTCCTTAAAATAATTTTCTTTATTCACTCCACCCTTCTCTCACCTCACCCAACGAGCAAGCTGAATTTCTGCTACCTGCAATCCATAGTTCTATTATACAGTACACTGCGGCTAGAACACCACCAGGTGCTGTGAACGATGTAGGGAACACACACAGGAAGTAGCTGCTGCAGGGTGCATCCGAGCCAAGCATACAGGCAGTACTTGTTGCAAGTTCCCCAATCATTTCGGGAGCACTCACGGGAGGTTACCCAAACCATTCAGTGCAGGTAGGTACAGGGTGAAATCTTTACGTGTGGTTATTGGTTTAGATTTTAAACTATTTATATTTTTATTTTGTGAAAGTGTTAACGCCGTTCAACACATTCCATTGCTAGTACTGTCATGTTGGATATGTGCAGAGCCGATCTCCACCCTAATCCCCATATAGGACACTGCTGTATGTGTTATGTCTGTTGATATATCTTCACTTTTTAGGTGCAACCCAGCCTAGAAATGAAGATGCTTCTACGTAAGAGATGGTTCTGTCCATGGGTAGCTGTGAACCCGGGGGATGGGCATTGGTCTAATTTCACCTTCAGATCTTTTCATTATTTACAAACTAGTAGGAAGTAAAATGTAGTACACCAGTAAGAACTTGAGGATATACATAAAAAGAATGAAACGGGTCCGTGACAGTTATGTAATATCAAATAAATTGGGAATACATTGACATTTGATTGTGTATCAAGGTTGGTTATTCCATCTCGGTCATCTGTTTGGTGGCAGAGTTATTTAAATGATTATATTCTTAGCTGATTGCACAGCAGCTTCTGTTTTTAATATACAGTAAAGTAAATGACTGTGAACAAACACACACCTGTAGTTACACAGGGAAGGAGTCGGGCAGCTGGAACGCAAGAACAAATAATTCCAGCAATGAACAGCTGCACTAGTGGAGATTAAATAGGGTGCCCTAGCTGCTCACTGGTAACTCCGGTAAGGTGGAAAAGAGTGATTGGGTGATCAATAATCAGCTGACATAACAAAGATGGCAGTCCTGGGTCCAAGGAAGGCGGCAAAGACCATAGAAGTTAGTCAAATACAGCATGAGTAGATTTACTGTAATGTCCTGCGGGAGTACCTCAGAAAGTAAAATGGCAGTCCTGGGTCGGGTAGGAAGGTCTGGAAGTTTGATGTAATACACCTTCAAAACACCAAAACAAAAAAATGTCATGACCTAGTTTGAATATATGGTTATTTTGGTCTGGGGATGATTATGTTTTAATTACATTTTCTTATATAGCGCAGCAGATTCCGTTACAGCGTCTTATATAGCGCAGCAGATTCCGTTACAGTGTCTTATATAGCGCAGCAGATTCCGTTACAGTGTCTTATATAGCGCAGCAGATTCCGTTACAGTCTCTTATATAGCGCAGCAGATTCCGTTACAGTGTCTTATATAGCGCAGCAGATTCCGTTAGTGTCTTATATAACGCAGCAGATTCCGTTACAGCGTCTTATATAGCGCAGCAGATTCCGTTACAGTGTCTTATATAGCGCAGCAGATTCCGTTACAGCGTCTTATATAGCGCAGCAGATTCCGTTACAGCGTCTTATATAGCGCAGCAGATTCCGTTACAGCGTCTTATATAGCGCAGCAGATTCCGTTACAGCGTCTTATATAGCGCAGCAGATTCCGTTACATTGTCTTATATAGTGCAGCAGATTCCGTTACAGCGTCTTATATAGCGCAGCAGATTCCGTTACAGCGTCTTATATAGCGCAGCAGATTCCGTTACAGCGTCTTATATAGCGCAGCAGATTCCGTTACAGCGTCTTATATAGCGCAGCAGATTCCGTTACAGCGTCTTATATAGCGCAGCAGATTCCGTTACAGCGTCTTATATAGCGCAGCAGATTCCGTTACAGCGTCTTATATAGCGCAGCAGATTCCGTTACAGCGTCTTATATAGCGCAGCAGATTCCGTTACAGCGTCTTATATAGCGCAGCAGATTCCGTTACAGCGTCTTATATAGCGCAGCAGATTCCGTTACATTGTCTTATATAGTGCAGCAGATTCCGTTACAGCGTCTTATATAGCGCAGCAGATTCCGTTACAGCGTCTTATATAGCGCAGCAGATTCCGTTACAGCGTCTTATATAGCGCAGCAGATTCCGTTACAGCGTCTTATATAGCGCAGCAGATTCCGTTACATTGTCTTATATAGTGCAGCAGATTCCGTTACAGCGTCTTATATAGCGCAGCAGATACCGTTACAGCGTCTTATATAGCGCAGCAGATTCCGTTACAGCGTCTTATATAGCGCAGCAGATTCCGTTACAGCGTCTTATATAGCGCAGCAGATTCCGTTACATTGTCTTATATAGTGCAGCAGATTCCGTTACAGCGTCTTATATAGCGCAGCAGATACCGTTACAGCGTCTTATATAGCGCAGCAGATTCCGTTACAGTGTCTTATATAGCGCAGCAGATTCCGTTACAGTGTCTTATATAGCGCAGCAGATTCCGTTACAGCGTCTTATATAGCGCAGCAGATTCCGTTACAGCGTCTTATATAGCGCAGCAGATTCCGTTACAGCGTCTTATATAGCGCAGCAGATTCCGTTACAGCGTCTTATATAGCGCAGCAGATTCCGTTACATTGTCTTATATAGTGCAGCAGATTCCGTTACAGCGTCTTATATAGCGCAGCAGATACCGTTACAGCGTCTTATATAGCGCAGCAGATTCCGTTACAGCGTCTTATATAGCGCAGCAGATTCCGTTACAGGGTCTTATATAGCGCAGCAGATTCCGTTACAGGGTCTTATATAGCGCAGCAGATTCCGTTACAGTTTCTTATATAGCGCAGCAGATTCCGTTACAGCGTCTTATATAGCGCAGCAGATTCCGTTACAGCGTCTTATATAGCGCAGCAGATTCCGTTACCGTGTCTTATATAGCGCAGTAGATTCCGTTACAGCGTCTTATATAGCGCAGTAGATTCCGTTACAGCGTCTTATATAGCGCAGCAGATTCCGTTACAGTTTCTTATATAGTGCAGCAGATTCCGTTGCACTGTACAATTTGAAACAACAGTGATTAAACAAACTGGGTAGAAACAAATTGACATAGAGGTAGGAGGGCCCTGCTCGCAAGCTTACAATCATAGGGATAATGATGTGAATGTTCAAATATACTCTGTAAAGCGCTGCAGAATATGTGTGCGCTATATAAGAAACTGGTAATAAATAAATAATAGGAGGGATACAGAAGAATAGAATTCCATAGCATGGCAGTCCCACCAGATTACAAGACAGTCCTGATACATTTAGATATGAATGCTACTGGAGGTTGTGTGGGTGTTCCTGAATATGATAGGTTTGCCTGAAGAGGTGAGTTTTCAGGGAACGTTTGGAGGCTAGAGGAGAGTCTTAATGTGCGTGGAAGGGCATTCCATAAGGTGGGTGCTGCCTGACAAAAATCCTGCAAGTGTAAGTGGGAGCGAGTAATGAGTGTGGATGAGAGACGCGGATCTTGTGCAGAGCGGAGAGGTCGGGTGACGAGAGGCGCAGATCTTGTGCAGAGCGGAGAGGTCGGGTGACGAGAGACGCAGATCTTGTGCAGAGCAGAGAGGTCGGGTGATGAGAGGTGCAGATCTTGTGCAGAGCGGAGAGGTCGGGTGACGAGAGGCGCAGATGTTGTGCAGAGCGGAGAGGTCGGGTGACGAGAGGCGCAGATGTTGTGCAGAGCGGAGAGGTCGGGTGACGAGAGGCGCAGATGTTGTGCAGAGCGGGGAGGTCGGGTGACGAGAGGCGCAGATCTTGTGCAGAGCTGAGAGGTCGGGTGACGAGAGACGCAGATGTTGTGCAGAGCGGAGAGGTCGGGTGATGAGAGGCGCAGATCTTGTGCAGAGCGGAGAGGTCAGGTGGGAATATATATTGTGAGATAAGAGATATAAGTCGGTGTAGTCAGAGTGATGGCTTTGTATGTAATCGTATCTGATGAAACGTCACTTGTGAAATGCGGTGCCGTAGCCTTGTATTTGGGCCTTGCTTTTAATAGTGTTAGAAGAACATTCTTCTATACTTTGTTATTCCAAGCGACTGCATACAAAAAGCAGCATCAGACTTAGATTAGTCGATTATCGGCCTTAGAATGGCTGCCGTAACTAAGACGCCAGCGTAAATCATACAAGGACGCAGTCCTTTGCTTTTACACGCCTATGAAATGTCTGCTTTGTTTTTATCCGGCCCCCCTCCCACACTTTTTACTGGCCGCAATTGATCGCTGTCAGTCAAACTGCGCTGCCGTCCTCCCTACAAGCGACAGCGCAGAGGCATCAGGAGATACATTGGCCGCACAACTCAGATGCATGCTCACTAATAAGAACATCGACCAACTATGTAAACATCGGAATAGCGTACATTTCTGCATTGGGCCCCTAGGTCTACCCAGCACTCGTATTACTACATTTATCAGCAGAATAGGAGCTCTTGTCTTGCAGAAACAGCTGTTACTAGCAATGTGTTCCAAGCTGCAGGTAATCCCGTATTACTGCAGCGTGATCTCTGCAGTATTATTCTGTGCCCTTGCCAAAGCAGACCCTGCAGCTGCTCCGTGTTGCCTTAGCATTTGGCACTGTGGCAATTGTGTGATAGATAAATAACTGGTAATATGAATACATGTGTAGTGCAAACCCAGCTATACACAGGCATTATGCACAGTGACAATAGCAAAAATTGCTGGGCTGAAAAACACTCATTGCATACACACTAGCCGATTTTTCGCCCATCCAAGCATTTTTCGTGGAAAGCCGTTCACCCTGTCACTTATCTGCTGGTAATACCAGCAGGTCGTCGGCAGCCGATGATGATGAGGGAGCGCGCATCAGCACTCATCGCCGGGCTGTACAGACTTAGTGTTCATTCTAGCACCCGCAATCTTTGAAAACCCATGCAGTTCCCCTTCACTGCCTGGGGTGTCGCTGTCTGCTGTAGTGGTTGTATCACAGTGTGGTCTGTATATCGGCATTGATATGCAAACCAGACCTGTGCTACAAGCGCCACAGCAGACAGTGACACCCCAGGCAGGGAACAGGAACTGCAGGGGTTTTCAAAGATAGCGGGTGCTAGAATGAACACTACACACCAGGTAGCTTTTGAGCTGAAAGCAGCTCAAAACGGCAAAACTGAGCTGCTTTCAACTCAAAATCTCCCAGTGTGTATGGGCCTTTACTGTGACAACATCAGCTATTCTCCTGTATGCACTACCAAGGTAGAAAAATGGGTACTGTCGGGGGGTGTGGTGTCAAGCTGCCACTTGGGAGGGGATGGTCGGTCCCACAACAATAAACACAACCATAAAAAAAGAACATAATGGCGCTGATAACCAATGAATGATCATAGAATTTAATCAAATAAAGCTAAACATAATAAATATAGTATTAAAAAAGGGGAAAATGACAGTGCTATAAGCGAAGTGGACCTGCGACCAAATGGAAAGAAAGTCACTGATGGTGTCCCGCTCCAATTATGCCGCCATTGATGGGTTATATTTGACACAACTAGATGTATAAGGTACTAGCTCAGATTTTGTTCCCACAAATAGTTACCAGGTCGCTAGAGGAATTGGTCCCGTCCAGATAGCAATGCAGCAATGATCCTCATAGTGGCCCTTATTCAGATCTGATCGCAGTACAAATTTGTTTGGAAAATGGGCAAAACCATGTGCACTGCAGGTGGGGCAGATGTAACATGTGCAGAGAGAGTTACATTTGGGTGGGTTGTGTTGAAATTGAAATCTAAATTGCAGTGCAGCCAGTATTTACCCTGCACAGAAACAAAATAGCTCACACAAATCTAACTCTCTGCTCTGTTACATCTGCCCCACCTTGGTTTTGCCCATTTTCCAAACAAATTTGTACTGCGATCAGATCTGAATAAAGGCCAGAGTGCAGTACAGATGGTGCTGTAGTCTGGCATAATGGTATTCCAATAAAGCAAGGTGGTTCGTGGCAGGCTGGTTCGGGTACGTGGTGACAAAAGGACACATCGGCTATCTGGCAGGGCATACGCGCTGGGCAATATGAGCGATATCGCTCATTTTATCGACTAGTGTTTATGGGGCTTTAGACATACTGGGCGATTTTCAGCTGAAAGACACTCAAAACAGCAAGTGCGCTCTCCCACATCATTGCCGGGAAAGCCGTTCATCTGCTGGTATTACCAGTAGATGAGCAGCTTTGTGGATGGCTATGCCAAGCCATCTGCCCCCCCACTGACAGCAGCGGGAAAGTGGTTCAGTGTGTATGCACTGAGCGGCATTCCCCCCGGTGATGTTATCGGTGGGCATAATCGCCCAGTGTGTATGGACCTTAAATTCACTAATATGGATTGAGATCATTAATCTATGAGCAGTACTTTATTAATATCCATCATCTTTTATAGACCACATCAGTTCTTACCAAGAATTGACAAGAGAACGTCTCTCCCTAGCATAGATGTCTTCTCCTTTTATTAATTTTCAAGGTCAATGGCTTTTCATTCTCTGCACAATATTGATAAAGAGAAACCTGGAGGCAGCTTAACTAACCATTGGGTTGTCAAAGCCGCTGATGGTAATAAATGCGACATTAGCACTACATTGATGGGTTCTCTGTTCACGAGTATTATGTGCTCATAAAGTTGTCCACACCTTTAACCATAATATGCAATGCCTTTTGCTAAATGTTGAAAGTTAAATGTCAGCGAGTCTGCCTGATGTTTTAAAGGGGCAATCATTTAAAAAGGCAAAACCAGGCGGACTCATCGGTGCCTGCATCTCTCGTTCTGTTACATTTACCCGTCCAGACATGGACATTTTTATACCTGATGATATGTTTTCTCCAGACGTGATAATGTTACATTTATTTTTTTTCTTTTCAGGTAACATTATAAAGGAAGGTCTTCACGGGTATGGATATGGGTAACCAACATCCTTCAATCACAGCCATTCAAGAGATCCAACGGAAAGTCAAAGACCTTGAGCAGAATGTGGCCATCTTCAGTGGCTTGCCGAGTGACCCAGAGTACAAAAAGCTGGAGAAATATCTGACTAAACAGCTCTTTGAAATTGAGTCCATTGACACAGAAGGGAAGGGGAATGTTCAGCAGGCCCAGAAGAGGGCCATTGAGGAGGTCAGGAAGCTGCTAAAGGAATTGGAGCAGACGGCAAACCATCCCCGCAGGCTTGAGATCGAGAAGATCTTTAAGGAGGTACAGAGTCTGGTAGCTCAGCAGATAGCCCCTTTGTATGGAGGGAGAGGATGTATCACAGAGGAGTTTGAGGAAGGGATTCAAAACAATATCATGCGACTCACACAGGTCAAAACAGAGGGAAAGGCCTCGCTAAGGAAAGCAAGGTATCGAACATTGACTAAAGTTCTTGCCATACAAGAAATACTAGAAAAGTGTTCAAAACAGGTCCTTGCCCTCCCCCTTTCCACCGAAGCACATCCATCCATCTCCAAAATCAATTTAATTATGTGTGAAGTGAACAAGGCCAGAGGGAGTCTTATAACCCTTCTGGCCGGTGTAAATGATTGTGAAACCTACAGACACTTATCCTGCATTCTGTCTGGGCTTATTGCCGACCTCGATGCTCTAGACGTATCCGGCCACGCAGACGTACGGAACTATAGGAAAGAGGTAGTGGAAGAAATAAACAGCTTGTTCATATATTTAGATCTTGAGGAGGAAGCCCGATTCACCAGTGCTTACGATCTGGCCAAGAATCAGTCCATCATAAAGATAGAAGGGATTTGCAAGAGGCTGGCAGAAATAAAAGCAAGTGTTTTGGAGAGGTTGCAGAATGTGTCTGAGATTCACGTGGGGACCAAGTCGGAGCTACAGGGTCTCATCGCCCAGCTAGACGAAGTGAGCGTCGAGAGAAATCCTTGTATTCGCGAAGCTAGAAGAAGGGCAGTGGTGGAAGTCCAGACTGTCATTACCTACATTGACTTGAAGGAAGCTCTTGAAAGGAGAATCAGCGTGGCTGAGCAGGTCGGTGCAGATCATCCATCGCACATCGCTGTGTGGAAGGTTCTCGGGAGTCTGTCTGAGCTTCAGAAAGAAGTCCTCTCCTTCGATGGTAACCGAGCAGACAAAAATTACATACTATTGGAAGAACTCATCACCAAGCAACTACTCGCTCTAGACGCCATTGATTCCCAAGGCGATGAACGCTCAAAAGTCGCAAGAAAACAAGCCGTAAAGTTGGCCAACAATATCCTAAGTTATCTAGATATGAAAACAGATGAGTGGGAATATTAGGTCTTTCTGTAGCTAAGCTTGCACTTAATGATTGTAGGAATAAACATATTGTGTGGTTATTATCTAGCGTGATTAACACTTCTGACCAATCTGGAAACATACATCTCTCATTCACTTTTTCTTCCTTTTTACATACAAGGGGGTGGGCCAACAGGTCCTGGAGATCTACGAACGGTTCATGTTTTTCGAAACCACCTGCGTATCTGTAGAATGTGTCAGTTAGGAACGAAAACAACATATGTTTGAAAATGTGACCTTTAGTAATGACTACACCTGTGCCCCAGCTGGTGGTCCAGAAAACGTGAACTGTTGGTAGACCTCGAGGACCGGTTTGGCCACCCCTGTTCTAAATCGTTTTCAAAGATTCATTCCTAATGTAGTCATTTGAATACAACGCATAAACCTGTTCAAATATAGATAGCGTTTGGTTATAAGCAAAGTTAATGGGACGTTTCTTAACATTTCATAGTAAACAAAAAAAAACATAGTATTATCAATCAGTTGCACTAGATTGATCAGAGTTTATATCTGGTTGCTTTGAGTTGTACTTTTTTTTTATACTTCATTTTATTAGTGGGGACCTGTGCATTAGACATTAAACATATCTGAAAACACAGTATATAGGTAATCCATTACCATGAATCATTATATAGGCAAATGTTGCATATCACTTCAGAGAATGGTTAAACATTCATATCAAACTAAATTCATTCATATTGATTTAAACCTAAGTACAGATAAACTGCTAAGAGCCACTGCAGCGCATAGTACAGTAGTGGCGGTGTCTTTGTATTAATTACAAATTGCACAAATACTGGGTGACTTCTATCCAATAAAAACTGGTAATCAGGAAATATTGTTGTAACTGACAGCAACCAACCAATGTTATGGTCATTTATTGCTTAGACAATGAAAGTAATTATGATTGGTCGCACTGTGCTAAAGACACCGTTCTACTGTGCTTCAGGTTTTATAAATGTCCCCAGTTGTATCCCATGTCTAAGCCCTTAATGATTTAACAGAGTTACTTATTAGCTCAATGTGTGTTGTAGAACATCCTACAACCTTGTCGTCTCTGTTTTGGCATCACACCCAGAATGTATAATGGGTACAGTTCACTACTGCATATGTTGTATGGGTGGATGGATGTATACTCGCTAAGCAGACCGGGGTAAATTACCACAGCCAATTGACCACCCCTATCTTTCTCCCTGGAGCTATTCAATTAGCCGTGAAGTTGGCACTCATCAGGGATTGTTTTTACCCAAAAATATTTTTTTACGAGGAAAGCATTTTTTTTTGTTTCAGAGAAACATTACATTTTTTTTCCCCATGAACAATTATCAGAGCTAATTGATTTTTCCCCATAGCATTGAATGCCTGTAATGTGCATCATGAATTTAGGTTATCATGTGGGTTTTTCACATAAATGGGGCTTATTCAATTACCCGCAATTGTCCCATGGTGTAATGTCACATACTCATCTTTATTTGTTCTTATTACCACTTTTCCCCCCCAAAAAATACACTGTAAAATGTATTCACTCATGTACCATCTGCACAGCGATGAACGGACTGGTAACACTGCCTATATGCTGTACCGTGGTGCTTAATGCATCCATGCAGGTTTGGTTAATAAAGACATAATGTCCATGACTCTAGTTTACTGTTGATTGTACTATAAGCTCAAATTCATTTCATAAAACATTGTGTTGGGGGGGGGGGGGGGGGGGGGATCCAATGCAGCCCATGTTCCCAACTAATCCAGTAGAGCAGCCAGACTTAGATCATTTTTTCCTGCCACTTCTGTGAAGAGCAAAATAAATGTAGCAATGTTACATGCCTTAAGGTGCCCACACACTGCCTGTGATGTCTCGCAGCAGTGTACGGACACTCTGCAAGCCGCCGGGACCTTCCCGCTGGCAGGAACGCATGCGATCCGTTGTGATGGATCGCATGCGTCCCTGCTTCCCGCCCCAGAACGGGTCGGGTCCGATGCTCACGGGGCCGCGCATCGGACCCGACTGCATGTCAGGGAGAGGCAATTTGGTAAAATTTAACGGGCCGATTGGTTGCAATCGGCCAAAATTCGCCTCAGTGTATGGGCACCTTAACAATGCTATCGACTGACCAGTACCGAGGCACTGTGCTGTTGTTGCATTGTGTTGAGATGAATCCCGCTGAATTCAGTACAAAGAAGAATGAAAATGTGTATACAAATACAGTAATTCCATTTGATTTGACAATGTCAAAACCGAACATCCTGGTCCTGCCTTGGAGACTGGGCAGTGATGGATTACAATGGACCCAAGTAGTGTTATTCCTTGTGATGGCTCCAGCCTCATTCAAAATTATAGATAGATATATATATATCTTTTGCATTTTGCACCAGTACACCCCCCAAGCTGCGCCACACAGCCAGCTGCTGGCCCAGGAATATCATAACAAAGATGCATGATAAGTCTTTGAAGGGATAACAGTTGCTCCAGAAATGACCTGTATCTCGATTAAATGTCACACAAAAGCCTTGTGTACTGTATGTCACATGACTCAATGTAAAAGTGGTCTGTGTTCACCGTTGTGACTTTGCAGGAAATGTATCTATACAGCATCTGTGGCAATGTACTGCAGGGTGCAGTGGAAAAGGAACGTTTAAAAGACTTATTTTGTTCTAGCTTAACATTAGCTAACAATATTGCTTGCTTCATTAATGTGAGGCTGATTTTGTTAAGTTTGATTGTAACTTTTTGAAGCTCTTACCGAAGCTAACGTCTATGTTACTTTTTCATGCATTTAAAGCCGGTATTTCTTTGATGAATTTTGTTTGGGATATTTTCGTTGTTGTTGCAGATGTTAAATAAAATATTTGCTGTTGTATTGACTGCTTTTACAGCTATTTCTCCAGCAACCGATTGATTTGTGCTATTCCGATGTATAAGCTTGCTGGCCTGTTTGAATCCGTCATTCACACTCAGCGTAGATAGCGTTTTTTCAACCAATCAACTCACTAGAAACCAGTAACCTCATTTAAATGATGTGATGTCACTGGATTGTTGGCCGTACTCTCCTAAATCTTGATTTAAGCCACATAGGGGGGTATTCAATTTAGCCCTAGCTAGAAAAATTGGACTATTTCGACCCTATTGTATTGTATTCAATTGTGGACATGACAAAAACATTACCTGTTTTTTAAGTAATTTTTCAGCCATACCTTTTTTGTGGGGCAACAAAAAAATTACAAAAAACAGCTTGCAATTTTGCCCGAAAAATAGGCAAAAGCATGTAGATCGGTGCCTAATTTGCCAATCCACATGTTTTTTTTTGCCAGTGCCCCAATTTTTGTCTCTGCTGAGTGTAGATGGGAGGTACATTAAGGTTACTGAACTAGATTTGATGTGTTATTAAAAAAAAAAAAAGTGGTTGAACTGTACCTATCGATGAATGTCAAATCAGCTCTGTTTGCTCAAACTTGCTTGGATCAATAAACTGCCCAGTTAACTTCTGTTTTTTTCTTTGCTTCCAATTATATATTGCACAATAGAGGGCACATAGACATACTATAGTCCTGGTTTTAATATTTGTGTATACAGGCTGAGGGGGAAATTTACAATGAAACCCGATTCCTGGGATCGCCCGAAAATATGAAGGGAAAATACAGCAAATTTACAAAGCTGCCCTATTCTCCGGATTCGTATTTTCCGATTTGTTCGTATTTGGCTGCCGAGTTTTTTGGCTGCAAAATATGGAAGAGGCTGAAGCATCACATGGATCAGTTTTGGAAACCAGCATCGGGCTCAAACAGCCAGCGGTGTCATGCCACAGCCAGGGTACACTTTTTACAGACGGTCTCTGGCCAAAGCTGGTCAGCTGGTTCCCTATGGGAGTGGGGACCCCTCAATAAAGGGGAAGCAAATATACCTGGAAAATGATGAGTATGTTTCAGTCGTATTTTCTGCTGAATTACCAGCCGAATTCAGCAGTACGAATGATAGTAAATTTTCCCATCAGATAGAACTCTATGGCAGAGTTCTATCGATTTTGTATATTCATTCGTACACCAGGATTCGGTTGAGCTTGCCGTATATAAATACGGCAAATCGGCTGATAGTAAATTAGCTGAAGCTAATTCACCAGCCGTATTTGACATTGAATGGGTACGAATATGTGTATTCGTACCCATTCGATCTTAGTAAATTTCCCCCTGAGTCTCCTATTTCCGAAATGCATGAGGCCTACAAATATTTTTGTATCAGATTTTTTTTTTTTTCGTATTGTGGAATATTTGCATAATGAGAAATCTTAAAGTTTCAGCAAGCACAAAATCGTGAAGGCGTTGTTGGAGGAAGCAATCATTTGGAATGAGAAACAAATATTTGTGGAGTAAATATGGCTGTAGTGGGAAGGGAGATGATGTTGGAAATGTAAATGGGAGAGAATTGGGTTAATGATTTAAATTAGATTCTGAAGGGGAGGCAAACCTGGTCTGCATGGAGAGGAATACGAGGACAGATCCCTGGAATATTTTTAGATGGAAATAGGACTGTGAAAGGTACTGAATATGGGGTTTGAATGATGGGGATTAGTCAAGGATATCATATATATATATATTTTTTGGAAAACAACAAATGTGAATAACTATGTGCTGATGTGCTCCTGTTGTTGCTGCTGCTGCTAATGCATGACAGGATAACAATTTGTTAATAAATTTTCTTTAGTTAAACACATTTGATTAATTAGATCTGCTGTCCATGGTGACACTTCACATCGCTCACCAGCTCCTCTTCTGTACAGCGGTGCCTTTGTCACATTTGGGGAGGGGCGAGTTGACGCCTTTTGATAGTTCTGCCCTTCTCCATTGGCGTAGCCTACAATGTGCCCTCTCCCAACCATCGGCATAGCGTGCAATGTGCCCTCTCCCCAACCATCGGCGTAGCTTACAATGCGCCCTCTCCCCAACCATCGGCGTAGCTTACAATGCGCCCTCTCCCCACCATCGGCGTAGCGTGCAATGTGCCCTCTCCCCAGCCATCGGCGTAGCGTGCAATGTGCCCTCTCCCCACCATCGGCGTAGCGTGCAATGTGCCCTCTCCCCACCATCGGCGTAGCCTACAATGTGCCCTCTCCCCAGCCATCGGCGTAGCGTGCAATGTGCCCTCTCCCCACCATCGGCGTAGCCTACAATGTGCCCTCTCCCCAACCATCGCCGTAGCGTGCAATGTGCCCTCTCCCCACCATCGGCGTAGCGTGCAATGTGCCCTCTCCCCACCATCGGGGTAGCGTGAAATGTGCCCTCTCCCAACCATCGGCGTAGCGAGCAATGTGCCCTCTCCCCACCATCGGCGTAGCCTACAATGTGCCCTCTCCCCACCATCGGCGTAGCGTGCAATGTGCCCTCTCCCCACCATCGGGGTAGCGTGAAATGTGCCCTCTCCCAACCATCGGCGTAGTGAGCAATGTGCCCTCTCCCCACCATCGGCGTAGCCTACAATGTGCCCTCTCCCCAGCCATCGGCGTAGCGTGCAATGTGCCCTCTCCCCACCATCGGCGTAGCCTACAATGTGCCCTCTCCCCAACCATCGGGGTAGCGTGAAATGTGCCCTCTCCCAGCCATCGGCGTAGCGTGCAATGTGCCCTCTCCCCACCATCGGCGTAGCCTACAATGTGCCCTCTCCCCAACCATCGCCGTAGCGTGCAATGTGCCCTCTCCCCACCATCGCCGTAGCGTGCAATGTGCCCTCTCCCCACCATCGGCGTAGCGTTCAATGTGCCCTCTCCCCACCATCGGCGTAGCGTGCAATGTGCCCTCTCCCCACCATCGGCGTAGCGTGAAATGTGCCCTCTCCCCAACCATCGGCGTAGCGTGCAATGTGCCCTCTCCCCACCATCGGCGTAGCGTGAAATGTGCCCTCTCCCAACCATCGGCGTAGCGTGCAATGTGCCCTCTCCCCACCATCGGCGTAGCGTGAAATGTGCCCTCTCCCCAGCCATCGGCGTAGCGTGCAATGTGCCCTCTCCCCACCATCGGCGTAGCGTGCAATATGCCCTCTCCCCACCATCGGCGTAGCGTGCAATGTGCCCTCTCCCCACCATCGGCGTAGCGTGCAATGTGCCCTCTCCCAACCATCGGCGTAGCGTGTAATGTGCCCTCTCCCCACCATCGGCGTAGCGAGCAATGTGCCCTCTCCCCAACCATCGGCGTAGCGTGCAATGTGCCCTCTCCCCACCATCGGCGTAGCGTGCAATGTGCCCTCTCCCCACCATCAGCGTAGCGAGCAATGTGCCCTCTCCCCACCATCGGCATAGCGTGCAATGTGCCTCCTCACCATCAGTGTAGTGAATTTTGAAATTAATTTGCAGATTTGAACGAGGTGGGTTTTCTTTCTGTCTGGACGGCAGCGGACTACTCACAGCTTTGGAGATTAGCAATCAGATCTGAATCAGTCCCCATGTTAGGTGTACATATCACCTGGCACAAGCAGGGGATCTGAAAGGAGCCCATCCCTGTGATGTGCTGAGTGTAGTGCTAGGGCGGGTGCCTTCTGGGTAACATTGTCAGAAGTACATCCGGCAAACTGTAGCCCGTTGGCTACCTCAGGGGTTAATATCGGGAATGCTTTAGCCAAGCTGCACCTGCCATTGTACTACTATACACAGCCTAGGTGATCGGCACATTTGTATATAATATTAAATATAGTCCCTTTAATTGCAGTGCATCGTTTCCACCAGCAGGTGGCTGTATAGCCCTTCTATTCCCTTTTTGTGGAAATGTATTTATTTGCTTCCATGCTTGAAACTGTCGGATACATCCTGTTCCAGCTGCATTAGGAAAAAAGGATATACAAGTATCCAAAGAAGGCGCTTAGTGTAAGTAGCTTGGCTAAGAAGCAGCAGTCTAGAAAAGGGGTAGTCAGCCCCAATACAATACAAGAAGAAAAGAGGGTGGTCGACTGCGCGAAGATGGGTTTACAAAAAAAACATTTTATAACATATGATTCTTAAAAATAATGGTCAGGTGTATAGTGAAAAAGGGGGTTACAATTTATTAAAATAGACACAATTGGACATATAAAAACAACAAATGACAATGACTAAAATTAAATATATAGTCACCCTTGGATTTGCGACTGTCCAGTCCACTGGATTATTTGTGGAAAAAAGGACTTAGATTTGTAATCCACTCAAGCAATTTATGAAGAAGGATGATTTTGCATCGAATGATGGTGTCCCAATGTATAAAATAAATTTCCAAGTGACGAACTGCAGGGGAACCGGTGGGAGGGAAGGTACCTCAGAATTTGTGGGGGGCCAATTCACTTTATCTGAGGGAAATTCAGATGATGATGGTAGCCTTCTCAGTGTTGGAAAATAATTTTTCACTCACAAGGAGCACTGAGTGCCTTCATTGATATTACCGGGCTGTTATTAGGGGGTAGCGTACCTCCAAAAGATTGTTTTCGCCTCGGATAGGTGGAAGGTCCAGGTGTTAATTCCTGTTGGTGGAAGTGTAACTTAAGGAAGGCAGTAGTCCCACTGGAAGATGGAATGATTTTTTCCGGCTGCAGGTAGTAATAATGAATGGGGTTCGATGTTGGTAGTAGCAATTCTGTAGGGTGACTGGGGTCATCTGTTTGCACCTACGCGTTTCGCTGCTCACAGCAGCTTTTTCAAGGTGAAAAAAGCTGCTGTGAACAGCGAAACGCGTAGGTGCAAACAGATGACCCCAGTCACCCTACAGAATTGCTACTACCAACATCGAACCCCATTCATTATTACTACCTGCAGCCGGAAAAAATCATTCCATCTTCCAGTGGGACTACTGCCTTCCTCAAGTTACACTTCCACCAACAGGAATTAACACCTGGACCTTCCACCTATCCGAGGCGAAAACAATCTTTTGGAGGTACGCTACCCCCTAATAACAGCCCGGTAATATCAAGGAAGGCACTCAGTGCTCCTTGTGAGTGAAAAATTATTTTCCAACACTGAGAAGGCTACCATCATCATCTGAATTTCCCTCAGATAAAGTGAATTGGCCCCCCACAAATTCTGAGGTACCTTCCCTCCCACCGGTTCCCCTGCAGTTCGTCACTTGGAAATTTATTTTATACATTGGGACACCATCATTCGATGCAAAATCATCCTTCTTCATAAATTGCTTGAGTGGATTACAAATCTAAGTCCTTTTTTCCACAAATAATCCAGTGGACTGGACAGTCGCAAATCGAAGGGTGACTATATATTTCATTTTAGTCATTGTCATTTGTTGTTTTTATATGTCCAATTGTGTCTATTTTAATAAATTGTAACCCCCTTTTTCACTATACACCTGACCATTATTTTTAAGAATCATATGTTATAAAATGTTTTTTTTTGTAAACCCATCTTCGCGCAGTCGACCCCCCTCTTTTCTTCCAGCTGCATTAGCTCTGCTTGTGCATCCCAGACTAGCGGACTGGGTGCAAAGTGAGAAGCTAATGAATCATATATAGGCAGCAGCTGTCAATGTAGATCTGGGAATTCAGGCATGAGCTTGTAGTAGCAGCTCTGTTCCAAACATCAATTCATTGCATTGTAGCAAGGACATTGCTGTAATCTCAGCAAATGTTATTGTCTGTCTGTGTGCGGCACATGGTCTCCAAAATGGCTCCTGAATGCGAAGACGACACAAGTTGATCAGTTCGTTCAGAAAGACCCCCCAAACATACCCGATGACGTTCATGCCCAGACATAGGAGAGGGGACCGGTGTCAGTACTGTGGGCCTACCCTGAAGTAGCTGTTCTAGCAGCTAGGATGGGGGTTATGTAGTGAATGAGGCTCCTGATTAAGAAGATGGATTAATTGTTCAATACAATAACGGAAGAGCTTCTCCCCCCCCCCCCCCCCCCCTGGGAAAAGACAGATGGAATCAATAAAAAAATGATTAAATGACCTGAATCTTGTCGTATTGACTCAAAGCCCCCCCTCCCCCAAGTTGCCGCAAGGGGGTGAGGCTTTGTCATTTTTTGCTTGCTTCTGTTGGGGGAAGGGGGGAACTAGGTACTCAAGACCCGTGTGCTACTGAGGCCACCCCTTGTGACATTGACTGCTCCCTCATTGCATCACTGCCCCCTTCATTTCGGGGCCAGTGCAGATGCCTCCAGACCACCAAAGCAGCCCCGACTTCACCCTACTACCACCCCCGGCACATAATTTGCTGCCCATTGCTCCACTCATGACAATTGCAAACAAAAGTATAAAAAAAAAAAAGTTGTAATGACAAAAAAAGAGAAACACCTACCCTACCCCCCACCACCACCACCCACTCAACAAGTGCTGCCACCAAGAGGACCAAGAAGAGCTTGATACCTAAAGTCGATTATCCAAAATCGCTGACAGATATCAGGACATCTATTAGAGCTGCTTCAACGGTGGACTCTCCTCACACAGCGGCTGAGTCTTTGTACGCAGCGGCCGTGTGAAAATAGGCACAAGCTGCAGACTCCCACTGCTGACTTCCATGTCTGAAGACAGCATCGCGTCATCTGCATGCCCATCAGACTTTCAGGATTCCCTGGGAAATCACAGTGTCCAGGCCTGGGTTCATTATATCCTCTGTCAGGCACTTCAAAATTACAATGCTGCTAACAAGACTAACTACAACTGCTATTTATGCAGGGCCGGCGCTACCCACTCAGCAGCTCCTGCAAAGATGAAAAGGCGCTGTCTCCCTCCCTGCTCTGCTAAAGCTACCTCAGCCCTCACTGTCACTGCCTCCTGCACGCCGCCCGCAGCGCCTGTCTGACAGTGGGGGGCAGTATAAATAGCTGCTCCCTGCACCGCGAGTACACACAGCCTGCACGCCACCTGCAGCACCTGTCTGACAGCGGGCGGCAGTATGGAGATGCTGAGCAGCTCCCTGCACCGCGCACACACTGTCCTCCTCCTGCGACCTGCCCCCTCTTCCTCACGGACACTTGCGCTGAGGCATGTAGTGCTGTCTGTGAATGCCTGGATGACATGTCATGTCCAGATCCGCCCCCTACCCATTGCTCCCTACACCTGTCAGCTGTTAATAAAACAGGCAGCAGCTCCGCCCTTCCTTCCCTCTTCTCAGTGTGCTGTGCCAGTGCCAGTGCCACTGCCAGTCCTCTTCTTCCATCTCCTCCTTCTCTCCCCTCCTTTCCCCCTTAGTCACGAGTGCTGCACATACATTTTGTACTGCTTTCAGATCTCATCGCACACACATTGCATGCATGACGTGCGATGCGATCTAGCCTATAACCTATGCGATTCTCGCAGTGTGTATGGGCACCTTTAGTGAAAGGGTGCAAAATTTATGGTTTGCAGGAGGGCGCCGGACACCCTAGCACAGGCCCTGTATTTATGTTTATTTTGTTTGTTATATATTAACTAGGTGATTCATCTCGCTCTACGGGCGCTCTTCACACCAGCGTGAGGGGCTGCGCCCCCTTAATTTGTGAATGTTTGTATTGTGAGAAATATGGTTAGAATTGTATGAAAGATGCCTGTATTGCAACTTGAGCTATAGGTGACGTGTTACATAGAGAGCATATGATGTGGAAGGGGGTGTGTATTGTTTTGTTTAATTAAAAAGCGGTTACAGAGTAAGATGTACATTGATAGTGTGGAGGGTACAGTGACATTTGTGGGTGTGTGGGGGGGGTGTGGGTGCGTGTCGTTGAGGTGTGTGTGCAATAGTATAGTAGGGTGTTTCTGAGTCAGCGGCTCCCCACTGGCGGAGGTCACGACACGGGAAAACAGGAGGCTGGGTAGTGATAGGGGTGTGTGGGCATAAGGGGGACTAAAGAGGAGGGTGGGGGACACTGTGCAGCTTCTGCTAGTGGGTGAGGGTCCAGCGTGGCAGCAGAGGAGTACAGGACGGGGGCCCTGAGTCAGTGTCTCTTCCTACTGGGTGGGAGTTAGGGTGCATGAGAGCAGGAGGCTGGGCTATAAGGCATGTTAGGGGTATGTGGGCAACACAGCGTCAGCGACTCCCCAGTGGTGGAAGTTACGGTTCAGGAGAGCAGGAAGCTGGGTAGTGAAAGGGGTGTGTGGGCATACGGGGGACTAAAGAGGAGGGTGGGGGCCACTGTGCAGCTTCTGCCAGTGGGTGAGGGTCCAGCGTGGCAGTACAGGACGGTGCCCCTGAGTCAGTGTCTCCTCCTACTGGGTGGGAGTTAGGGTGCATGAGAGCAGGAGGCTGGGTGGTAAAGCATGATAGGGGAATGTGGGCAACACAGGGTGAGCGGGTCCCCACTGGCGGAAGTTACGGGGCAGGAGAACAGGAGGCAGGGCAGTGATAGAGGTGTGTGGGCATGAGGGGTAGTAAAGGTTTTTGGCTGTTGCTGAGTAGGTATAGGCATTAGTGCAGACGCCATCAATGGTTGGCATTGATGGCGATTTTGCACCCTGCCATCGATAGTAGTAACATATTACTTGGATAACCATCGATTGTTGTAGCTATCGATGGTCATCCATTATATCTGACTGAATAGGCCGTGGGTCAATCAGAACTTGGTGGCGGGACTTCCGGGTGTGGGGGGCGGAGCTAAGCTCCGTGTCCCGGCACCTTAAAAAAATTTGAAACTTGATCGGTTCTTCTTTGCCATCGATGAAGGGAAACCATCTGGTCCTCCCACATCGATGGAAAAAGTATTTAACATCGGCCATAAACCATTGATTATTTGAAATCATTGATGGTTGATGGGCATCCCTAGAACTGGAGGAGGGTGAGCGTCTCCTCCCACAGGGAGGGAGTGAGCGTGCATGAGAGCAGGAGGCTGTATAATAGTGGTATGTGGGCAAGACATTGATAAAAGTTGTGGCGCTGGTGCAGGGGAACAGTGGGGAAACCTGCAGCGCGGCAGCCAGGGCCGGATTTCCCAACTAGGGGCGGCACCTGCTTGTGGAGGTACAGGATACCCCATTGTCACGGGGGTACGTGAAATGCGGGAGTCCGCTGGGGGGTGGAATTGCCGGAAGGGGGTCAGGGGGGTCTGCAAATTGCGGGAGGGGGGGGTGTGTGCGGGGATCTGCAAATCATGGGAGGGGGCGCAGGATGGGGGGGTCAGTGAATTGCGGGAGGGGGGGGGTTGTGGAGGTCCGTGAATCATGGGAGGGCCCCGGGGGGGGGGTGCCGTGAATCAAGGGAGGGGGGCGCAGGGGGGGTGGTGCGGGGGTCCGTGAATCGCGGGAGGGGGCATGAATCGCGGGAGGGTGGGTCGCGGGGGGCCCGCGGATCACGGGAGGGGTGGTCCCACGAATCGCAGGGGGGGCGCAAATTGCGGGAGGGGGCGGTGGTCCGCAAATCAAGGGAAGGGGGGTCGCGGGGGTTCCGAGAGTCGCTGTAGGGGGGGTTTGTGTATGCCGCTGGGCGGGAACGTTAGCTACACAGGGGATGAGTGACAGATCTGGCTAAATGTATAAGAGATTTATATTTATGGTTTTTTTTGGGGGGGGGGGGGGAATATCACGGGCCGTGGTTTTATAGCGAATAATAAATTCTGTTTATGCTAAGGTTGTCCCCAGCGCAGTTTTTGTATGTTTGTTTTTACAGTATTTAAATTTGACTTCCTGCCGATCCTGCGGCTTAGTACATCAGACACTAACACATGATATTTTAATTATTGGCTGAATGTTCTAATTTCCTCCTGCATCATACTTTCAGAGTGTCCTGCTTTATGGTGAATCTATACCTAATTTTGGCATTTAATATTGTAACATAGCCTGAAATTCCCGTGTATGGCAGATCCCATTACTCAGGAAATCAATGAGAAATTACACCTCCTGATGAACTGACTTGGATCTATAAATAGAGGGTCCTTTCAGCAGCGATGTAAGCGAAGCCGTCACCGGCATACGGATGCTGAAATAAACGACTGCAAGAACCAGCAAGACCCCCGAGGCAATGATCTTTGCGCTCTTCTGTTCATTGCATTCACTTTTTATCTCATTAATTAATTTCCCTATCTGATTTTTCCAGGCTGCTTTTCCTGCTTGTAGAAATAATGGAGAATGGGGTGTCGGGTAGAGGAACAAGGCACAGTACATAATTTACGGCATTTCGCCCATAAATTCTCTGGGCAGAGTCAGATCGGCCTTGGAGTTAGGAATCAATACTTTCCTGCTTTCTAAGGAACTCTATTATTAAGTATCATTACTTTTTTTTTAAATTAGTGAAAGCCATTAAAAAAAATCACTGGGCTCATTGATTGGGGTTATTCCCTTGTGGTAAACGTTGCATGGCCTACAACAGAAAGTGATAGCGGTGTATACTCAGCTGTTTGACTTATTTATCAAGTAATATTTGCGGCTAAATCCCTGAAAACGGGTGTTAACCCCAAATATTAATTATCCCCCAAATGTATTAAAGGGGGACCGCAGCAGGAATCTCCGATCCCTGCTGCGATCCTCCCTGCAGCGCCGCCGGCCGCATCCCCCCATAGGTTTCTGTGGGGGATGCAAAGCTGCCTGATGTATAAACATCGGGCAGCCCGGCTTCGCAACCCTGGGCTATCGCAATTCTGATATGGCGATAGCCCATTGTAGCCTATGGCTACACATCGCACTGTGCGGTCTGCGGGGTCGCGGGGGGTCAACGCATAACCGTGCATGTGCACACCCCCCGGCTTCCGGGTCAGGGCTTCGCAGGGACCGGCTCTTTTCGGAGCCCTGTCTTTGCGCCCTTACATTCATAAATCCCGGCGGTATTGCACGATACCGCAATGCGATGTCAGGCGATGTCTCCGCGCCAGCATCGCTATGTAATGATAAATTTGCCCCATAGGGGGTTACGCAGTAAAGGGGTTTACACACGCTTTGATTTTGGCAGGTTTTCAATTCGATTTTGCTTATAGAAGCAGTCGAAATCGAATGGTTTTTAAGATGCTTCCGATCTGCATTTGATTCGATGCGCGCTCCCATTTTCTCTATATCGAAAAGAAAAATAGACTGTGCAGCTAGCAAATATCGAATTCGATCCAGTAAATCGAATGTGTACACTGTGTCTTGAATGTAAATCGAAATCGATATTGAATGAAAAAGTACAGATCTAATGCCAAATTAAATGCAAAGAATGGAAAATCGAATCGGACATCGAATCTAAAGCAAATTGAAGCATGTGTACACACCTTTAGGATCTCAAAAGCAAGATCTTTCTCTAATGGGCAAAACCAGGTGCACTGCAGGGAGGGGGCAGATGTAACACATGCAGAGAGATAGATTTCGGTGAACTGTGTTCATACTGAAATCTAAATTGCAGTGTAAAGGCCCATACACACTAGAAGATTTTAATTTCAAAAGACTTTGCCAAAATCTCTGACAGATATATCTGTCACCAAAGTAGAACGTACACACTGAGCTATTTTCCCCAAAGAGTGAGAGATTTTCAGGAGGCGAAAGACTTTACTGAAAATCTTTCATATAAAAGGATATTTACACAATGGGCTGGGTTTGAATTCCAAGGGTGGGAGCAGGGTCCAGTTTATTCAGTGCATTTCTGTTCTTGGGGCCTGATTCAGAACTGATCGCTGGGCTGTGTACATTTGGAGCCCAGCCATCAGATAAACGCCACCTCACAAAATTCCGCCCATGTGCACGGCTACGATTTCATTTGCCGCCATGCACGTAGGGAGAAATCCGTTCACCTGCACAAGCAATGTGTATGTTACCGCCATAACAAAATATACATTGGGGGGCAGTGGAAACGGTAACAGATACATTGCTGACCTGCGCCGGCAATGTTTACATTACTGACTATTATTACTATATATTGGTGCGCAGCAGTGCTTAAAGTGGTCCTGGTGAGGTGGTGGAACTCGCTTCCCCGCCATTATGGCACAGCCAGGGTGGGTGCTAGGGTGTTCGGCGCCCCCCTGCATGCCCCACTGTGCAAAACAACCCAATTTAGGGCATGGCTTTATGGGACAGGGGATTATGCATACAGTATTGCCAATTCCACATTATGCCACACACAGTAATGCCCATTACACAATATGCCAAACACGGTAATGCCTATTACATATTATGCCACATAAGTGGCCCTTACACACATTCTCAGTGCCAGGAGAAGTTACTGTGTGAGAAAGGAGAGCAGAGCAGAGTTGTGGGAAACACGGATGTCTCAGAGCGTATCCATCCGTCCGTGGTGCGGCTATTTCAAATGACTCGCCCACTCGTGAGCCAATCGGTGCTCACAGCCTGGCAGCTCCTGATTTGTTGCCGTCCCGCGAGCTCCGATTGGCTCACGAGTTGGCGCATCATTTTAAATAGCCGCGCCACGGACGGATGGACCTGCTCTGAGATATCCCACCACTCTACCCGGCTGTGACCTTTAGTGATGCGGACGGAGGCGGAACTGTTCCGCCTCCAAAATGGAACCGACGTAATGCAATTCCCCCCTAACTCACTTTAACCCCTAGTGGGCAGTGGTGCAAATAATATGGACATTGCTGGACTGTGCCAGCAATGTATATATTACTGGCTTATACAGTACATATCATTGGTGGGCAGTGGTGCCAGTAATATATACATTGCTAGCCTGTGCCAAAAACATTGGTGTCCAGTGTATGCTCCGTGCGGATCAGTACGGGGGAGCACGGCTGGAGAGGCAGGGTGAGAAGGGCTGGAAAGTTGGGGCGAGCAGGCTGCAGTGTGATGGAGCCAGGCAGAGGGATGTGCTGGGAGGACGGCCACGGCGGTGCGTATGACAGGCGGGGGAGGGGGGGCTGGGGAAGGAAGCGAGCGGTCACTGTCAGCCGGGCTGAAAGTCTCTCATCGTACACACCTAGCGATGATGGCTCAAATGTAAGCCAACATTGCTAGACGTGCTGGTAAACTAGCAGATGGCCCACTTTGCTAGCGATGATGCGGGAGCGCGCATCATCGCTAGTCGTGCATCGCTAGCCCGTACACACTTGCAGACTTTCAGCTGAACAGCAGTTTTGAGCGATTTCCAGCTGAAAATTGGCAAGTGTGTATGGGCCTTAAGAATAAAGCAGCCAGTATTTACTCTGCACAGAAACAAAAATAACTCACCCAAATCTAACTCTCTCTGCACATGTTACATCTTCCCCACCTGCAGTGCAGTATGGTTTTGGCAATTAGGCTGGGAGGTATGTCTGAGGTATGTCCAATTGACTGTGGCTGTTTGGGGGCAGGGAAGGAGTGGCGATGGCCGCCTTCTAGATAATAGATTATTATTTTATTAACAGTTTCTTATATAGCGCATACATATTCCGCAGCGCTTTACAGTCCCTGCCCCAGTGGAGCTTACAATCTATATTCCCTGCCACATGTACACGCACACAGACATTCTAGGGTTAATTTTTGTTGGGAGCCAATGGACCTACCAGTATATTTTTGGATTGTGGCAGGAAACCGGAGCACCCGGAGGAAACCCACGCAAACACGGGGAGAATATACAAACTCTGCACAGTTAGGGCCATGGTGGTGGGTCAGCGCTGTAAGGCAGTAATGCTAACCATTACACCATTCGTACTGCCCCGTATATATAACACATGGTGGGAATAGAACCCATGACCTCAGCGCTGTGAGGCAGTAATGTAACCATTACACCGCCCGTACTGCCCTGTATATATAAAGCATGGTGGGGATAGAACCCATGATCTCAGTGCTGTGAGGCAGTAATGTAACCATTACACCATCCGTACTGCCCCGTATATATAACACATGGTGGGGATAGAACCCATGACCTCAGTGCTGTGAGGCAGTAATGTAAACATTACACCATCCGTACTGCCCCCTATTTATAATACATCGTGGGGATAGAACCCATGACCTCAGTGCTGTGAGGCAGTAATGCTTACCATTACACCGTCCGTACTGCCCTGTATATATAACACATGGTGGGGATAGAACCCATGACCTCAGTGCTGTGAGGCAGTAATGCTAACCATTACACCGTCCGTACTGCCCCCTATTTATAATACATCGTGGGGATAGAACCCATGACCTCAGTGCTGTGAGGCAGTAATGCTTACCATTACACCGTCCGTACTGCCCTGTATATATAACATATGGTGGGGATAGAACCCATGACCTCAGCGCTGTGAGGCAGTAATACTAACCATTACACCACCCGTACTGCCCAGTATATATAACACATGGTGGGAATAGAACCCATGACCTCAGCGCTGTGAGGCAGTAATGCTAACCATTACACCATCCGTACTGCCCCGTATATATAACACATGGTGGGGATAGAACCCATGACCTCAGTGCTGTGAGGCAGTAATGCTAACCATTACACCATCCGTACTGCCCGTATATATAACACATGGTGGGGATAGAACCCATGACCTCAGTGCTGTGAGGCAGTAATGTAACCATTACACCATCCGTACTGTTATCGATGGCAGCTAACTGATGACCATTGATTTTTTTTGACTATCGATGGTCATTTATTTTCTTTTTTTTGACTGGCTTAAGGGCCAATCAGAACCTGGGGGCATGTCTTTATGGGTGCTGGGGGTTCTGCTCCGTGTCCTTTGCACTTTCGGGATAATTTTTTTTATATTTTGTTATTCTGTACCATCAATGGCAAAAACAGTCTACATCGGTCTTAGAACATCCCTGATTTACAATCATCCATGGTCGATGGCCATCCCTAGTCTTGGTGGGGTCTCTCCCCCCCCCCCCCCCCTCTCATCTGACAGCTCCTGTCTCTTGAGGGGCTGCAGTGTGGAGCAAAGGTAAGTGGAGGGGGGGGGGGGGGGGGGAGGCCGGTTAGGGCATGAAGGCCCAACTGTCTTTGGTGCCTTGGGCCTCCCAAGGGCTTAACCAGGCCTTGCTTGTGTAGCTGTAAGCTGGGGCTTATTGCTTATTCGTAGCCTGTTGGATCATGGCCAATGTCCTATTCCTGCTGCTGTACGATAGACGTCTTACTTGTCCACGGCCCCAGGATAAACCTTCCTGGGTCTCCTATTATTTTACTCTGCTTATATAATTTCTCTACTGTTCCTTCTCTAAATAAAGGAAAATGATAGAGTTTTCATAACAGCTGTTTATCTTTGCAAAATGCATCTACATAATCTTGAGACCTTGATTTCTATGGTGATTAACTTTCAGATCATTCCATCTAGCAAACAGGTAGATCATTTCATATTCATTCTGCGGAAAGTCAATTCCTCTTAAGATACCGCTTTGGTGTTTTGAAGTGTGTCCATGACCTTCTTCTGGCTTATTCTGGGAACATTTATTAACAGTTTCTTATATTGCGCAGCACATTCTGTTGCCCTTTAAAATTGGAAAGAACAGCGATGAATCAAGACTGGTTAGTTACAGCCAGACATAGAGGTAGGAGGGCCCTGCATGCATGCTTACAATCTATAGGGAAATAGGCATTGATACAAAAGGAAAGGTGCTATCTATTGTATAATGGTCCACCAGATTACAAAGGTTCTTGATGGGCTGTATGATACCCAGCAATGTTAGCTGAGATCATGAGGAGGGGAAAGTGGAGAAAGAGTTGGGGTGTCGTTATCGATATTGAGCGTACATACCAGATGAGTTTTTAAAGGGCCCTTCTGAGCGATAACTTTTAAATACCCATCTTGTGTGCATGAGGCTTTTTTCTGGAAATTCAGGCAATTATATCTTACAGTTGGTGGTGCACCAAGGAGTAGGGTATAAGTGGTCTTGCAGATTTAGACCAAAACGCTAAACTCCATGTCATAGTTACATAGTAGTCCAGGTTGAAAAAAGACACGTCATTCAAGTATTGGCCTTAATATATTTGTAAATGTTTAGCATGTCTCCCCTTAAACGCCTCTTTTCCATTGTAAACATTCCTAGTTTGGCTAGTCTGTTCTCATAGTTTAAGTCCTAAATCCCTTTTATAAGCTTGCTTGCCCTTGTCTGGACTTTATATAACACATGGTGGGGATATGGTGGGGATAGAACCCATGACCTCAGCGCTGTGATCCAGTAATGCTAACCATTACACCGTCTGTACTGCCCCGTATATATAACACGTGGTGGGGATAGAACCCATGACCTCAGTGCTGTGAGGCAGTAATGCTAACCATTACACCATCCGTACTGCCCCGTATATATAACACATGGTGGGGATAGAACCCATGACCTCAGTGCTGTGAGGCAGTAATGTAACCATTACACCGTCTGTACTGCCCCGTATATATAACACGTGGTGGGGATAGAACCCATGACCTCAGCGCTGTGAGGCGGTAATGCTAACCATTACACCGTCTGTACTGCCCCGTATATATAACACATGGTGGGGATAGAACCCATGACCTCAGCGCTGTGAGGCAGTAATGCTAACCATTACACCGTCCGTACTGCCCCGTATATATAACACATGGTGGGGATAGAATACATGACCTCAGCGCTGTGAGGCAGTAATGTAACCATTACACTGTCCGTACTGCCCCGTATATATAACACATGGTGGGGATAGAACCCATGACCTCAGTGCTGTGCAGCAGTAATATAACCATTACACCATCCGTACTGCCCCGTATATATATAACACATGGTGGGGATAGAACCCATGACCTCAGTGCTGTGAGGTAGTAATGCTAACCATTACACCGTCTGTACTGCCCCGTATATATAACACATGGTGGGGATAGAACCCATGACCTCAGCGCTGTGAGGCAGTAATGCTAACCATTACACCGTCCGTACTGCCCCGTATATATAACACATGGTGGGGATAGAACCCATGACCTCAGCGCTGTGAGGCAGTAATGCTAACCATTACACCATCCGTACTGCCCCGTATATATAACACATGGTGGGGATAGAACCCATGACCTCAGCGCTGTGAGGCAGTAATGCTATAACCATTACACCGTCCGTACTGCCCCGTATATATAACACATGGTGGGGATAGAACCCATGACCTCAGCGCTGTGAGGCAGTAATGTAACCATTACACCATCCGTACTGCCCCGTATATATAACACATGGTGGGGATAGAACCCATGACCTCAGCGATGTGAGGCAGTAATGTAACCATTACACCGTCCGTACTGCCCCGTATATATAACACATGGTGGGGATAGAACCCATGACCTCAGCGCTGTGAGGCAGTAATGCTATAACCATTACACCGTCCGTACTGCCCCGTATATATATATATATAACACATGGTGGGAATAGAACCCATGACCTCAGCACTGTGAGGCAGTAATGTAACTATTACACCATCCGTACTGCCCGTATATATAACACATGGTGGGGATAGAACCCATGACCTCAGCGCTGTGAGGCAGTAATGCTATAACCATTACACCGTCCGTACTGCCCCGTATATATATATAACACATGGTGGGAATAGAACCCATGACCTCAGCGCTGTGAGGCAGTAATGTAACCATTACACCATCCGTACTGCCCCGTATATATAACACATGGTGGGGATAGAACCCATGACCTCAGCGCTGTGAGGCAGTAATGTAACCATTACACCATCCGTACTGCCCCGTATATATAACACATGGTGGGGATAGAACCCATGACCTCAGCGCTGTGAGGCAGTAATGTAACCATTACACCATCCGTACTGCCCCGTATATATAACACATGGTGGGGATAGAACCCATGACCTCAGCGCTGTGAGGCAGTAATGTAACCATTACACCATCCGTACTGCCCCTGTCAGCATCATTTTATGGGCGTGCCAAATCCATTGGAGCTTTACCCGTCCTGGCTCCGTGGTAGCACCGGAGATCCTGAGTAACCTGAGAGTTACCCGGATGACCAGTGTTCCCACAGAGTGATCTGATGATGTGTCTTTGGATGCAGCAGCGGATCAGCGGCAGGAGGCCGCTATTTTTACAAGACGTCTCCGTCGGCATTAGTGTAGCGTAGTACAGCCGCTGTGTACCAAGAATAGCCAAACTGAACATTATAATGGCTACTGGATGCAGAATTTATTTCTTATCTTTATATATAATGTTTGAGTCCAGCAACTGTATGTGTGACCACCAGCAGCAGCATCGGAGCGGAGGTTGGAGATTGGCTGCTGCTAGAAAGAAGGGAGGTGCCGCACAGCTGCCAGCATTGGAACCCTCCCTCCCCAGAATCCGTCATTCTTGTTAAGGAATGGCAATCAGTGCTATCGCCATTGATGGCTACAACCGATAATACAAACAGTTATCGATGGCAGCTAACTGATGACCATTGATTTTTTTTGACTATCGATGGTCATTTATTTTCTTTTTTTTGACTGGCTTAAGGGCCAATCAGAACCTGGGGGCATGTCTTTATGGGTGCTGGGGGTTCTGCTCCGTGTCCTTTGCACTTTCGGGATAATTTTTTTTTAATTTTGTTATTCTGTACCATCAATGGCAAAAACAGTCTACATCGGTCTTAGAACATCCCTGATTTACAATCATCCATGGTCGATGGCCATCCCTAGTCTTGGTGGGGTCTCTCCCCCCCCCCCCCCCTCTCATCTGACAGCTCCTGTCTCTTGAGGGGCTGCAGTGTGGAGCAAAGGTAAGTGGAGGGGGGGGGGGGAGGCCGGTTAGGGCATGAAGGCCCAACTGTCTTTGGTGCCTTGGGCCTCCCAAGGGCTTAACCAGGCCTTGCTTGTGTAGCTGTAAGCTGGGGCTTATTGCTTATTCGTAGCCTGTTGGATCATGGCCAATGTCCTATTCCTGCTGCTGTACGATAGACGTCTTACTTGTCCACGGCCCCAGGATAAACCTTCCTGGGTCTCCTATTATTTTACTCTGCTTATATAATTTCTCTACTGTTCCTTCTCTAAATAAAGGAAAATGATAGAGTTTTCATAACAGCTGTTTATCTTTGCAAAATGCTTCTACATAATCTTGAGACCTTGATTTCTATGGTGATTAACTTTCAGATCATTCCATCTAGCAAACAGGTAGATCATTTCATATTCATTCTGCGGAAAGTCAATTCCTCTTAAGATACCGCTTTGGTGTTTTGAAGTGTGTCCATGACCTTTTTGTGGCTTATTCTGGGAACATTTATTAACAGTTTCTTATATTGCGCAGCACATTCTGTTGCCCTTTAAAATTGGAAAGAACAGCGATGAATCAAGACTGGTTAGTTACAGCCAGACATAGAGGTAGGAGGGCCCTGCATGCATGCTTACAATCTATAGGGAAATAGGCATTGATACAAAAGGAAAGGTGCTATCTATTGTATAATGGTCCACCAGATTACAAAGGTTCTTGATGGGCTGTATGATACCCAGCAATGTTAGCTGAGATCATGAGGAGGGGAAAGTGGAGAAAGAGTTGGGGTGTCGTTATCGATATTGAGCGTACATACCAGATGAGTTTTTAAAGGGCCCTTCTGAGCGATAACTTTTAAATACCCATCTTGTGTGCATGAGGCTTTTTTCTGGAAATTCAGGCAATTATATCTTACAGTTGGTGGTGCACCAAGGAGTAGGGTATAAGTGGTCTTGCAGATTTAGACCAAAACGCTAAACTCCATGTCATAGTTACATAGTAGTCCAGGTTGAAAAAAGACACGTCATTCAAGTATTGGCCTTAATATATTTGTAAATGTTTAGCATGTCTCCCCTTAAACGCCTCTTTTCCATTGTAAACATTCCTAGTTTGGCTAGTCTGTTCTCATAGTTTAAGTCCTAAATCCCTTTTATAAGCTTGCTTGCCCTTGTCTGGACTTTCTCCAATTCTGTGATGTCTTTTTTATAATGTAGTGCCCAGAATTGCACTCCAAATTCTAGATGTAGTGCCCTGTACAGTCCTCTGAACTCTTTATTGACTTTACGGTTTAAAACAACTTTTAATCAGTCTAAGATAAAATAACTGTGGGGACATACGCAAGAAAACAACCTATAATGATGATCAAGATATGTAGGAAATTCCATATATTGATGTTGGACCAAAGTCCCCGGTGTTGGAGGAGTTCCTACCAGGGGCTAGTGTGAACCGGGATAACTGGAAGCTGGGGTAGATACTGGAATAACTGGTAACTGCATAGTTGGTAGCTGGTCACCGGAATTGGAACGGAATAGCTGGAAAGTGGATAGCTGACAGTTGAACACCGGGTTTGAACCAGAGTAACTGGTATCTGGATAGCTTATAGCTGGACACTGGAATTTAACTACTATAGCTGGAAAGTGGATAGCTGACAGCCGGTTGTTGGGATTTAACTGCAATATGGGAGTCACTGGCATTAAACGAAAATGTGGGAGTCATTAGTATTAACCAGAAGGCAGGAGACACCTGGATGGAACTGGAATGCAATAGCCAGTAGAGCAGCAAGATGGAGATTTGCTCCTTACAATATAATTTGTAGAAGTTCTCTTAGCTATAGATAATGTTGCACTGGTGTCTTTTATCTCTATGAGTAGTCATTTTATACCCTTGGCTGAACGGTTTCCGGACTATTTGTCTACAACAAAAAGATAGACAGCCATTAGGTCGACAACCAAATAGGTTGACATGCCAAAAGGTCGACATGCCATTAAGTCGACACTGCCATTAGGTCAACAGTGTCTAAGTCGACAGTCAAAAGGTTGACATGGGGTATTTCGCTGTTTTTTGAGCCGGCATGTGCCGACAGGCTACCGCCTTTCATGCCCTACCATCCACTAGGGCATGGTGGGAGAATAAAATAGTGTGCCGAGCGCAGCGAGGTACCGTACCCGAAGCATGGCGAGCGAAGCGAGGGGCTGCAATTCACTTCAAACTGTGTCCATGTCGACTGTGTCGACATTTGGGTCAAAAACAGCGAAAAACCCCATGTCGACCTTTTGACTCTTGACCTAGACACTGTCGACCTAACGGCAGTGTCGACATAATGGCATGTCGACCTTTTGGTATGTCGACCTATTTTGGTTGTCAAACTAATGGTGTCGACCTAACGGCTGTCTATCTTATTGCTGTAGACAAATGATCCCGCTTCTGACTGAACAGAAATTGGCTGTGGGTGTCTTGTGACTGCAGACTGGTCTCCCATTGAAGTTTGGGCAATCACCTGACTCGGACTGCCATGACTGCAGCTGGTGCTGAGGGGGATGCCGCAAATGGAAGTCGGTGTGCATCAAGGATGCTTCAAGACATAGGGGGAGATTCTCTAAGAATCTCCGCCCCCCTTCGCCGCCCATCGCATTTATAATTATCGCATATGTTCTAACATATGCGATAATGATAGCAAAGGACAGCTCTTGCGTTAAGAGCTGTCCTTTGCGGTGAGAGTCGCCGAGTCCCAGCGGCTCCCCCTCCCTCCCACACCCGGCGCTGCTGCTGCTGCTGCGCCGGACTGTCCTCCTCCCTGCACCCGGAAGAGGATCAGTGCAGGGAGGAGGTCACAGGTCCAGGCAGCACAGAGCTGTGCTGCCCAGTCACAGGTGAGGGGGGAGGGGGCGATGCGGGGCGGCGGGGGTCCATGCGGGGTGGCGGGGGGGTCGGCGCGGGGTGGCGGTGGGATGCTGTAGAAGCCCATTGGCTTCTATGGGGCATCGCCAGATTTTTCTGGCGATGCCCCCCACCGTGTTAACCCGGCGGGGGATGCTTACAGCATCCCAAAATGCGGTAAAAACCCAGATAACAGGGTTTTTACCGCATTTCTTGCTTAGAGAATATCCCCCAGAGATGCTAAAACGGGCCGAGAGCTGTCCTGTGGAGTAGAATGTACGTCATGGAGCTGAAGTCTAAAGCAGCAATGTGTGGATGAGTTAATGTGCACTGTGTGGCAGTACCCCACCACCATTGTAGAAGCTTCTTGTATTTGTGAGGAAATTTAGCATGAAAGCTTTTGATCAATAAGGGAGCATGGACATCCTCAGAAAAAAGGGTAAAACCCATGCTCTCTATTCAGGACCATAGCCTCGTCAGGCGATTTAGGTGCTGCGCTCTCCACACTATATAAAGTAAACTCCACGCCGATGTGGATAGTGGGGGTATGAAAAGGTCGGAAGATGCGTACCGCCGCCCCTCGCGGGCTCGCCGCGCTTCGGGTTGGCGTTGATAGCATGGGTGGCGTGGGGGTGCTTTTAACATTGTAAGCACCTATTACGGTGCTTATACAGTTATTTATCTTATGGGGGCACATTTAACATTGAAAACACCCATTACGGTGCTTATACAATTTAAAATCTTATACCATTGTATATGCCAAACAATGGCATACAATTCGATGGTATACAATTTGAAATTATATAACATCTGCTAACATTGTATCGCATCGCATACCATCATATGCCTTATGGTATGCGATGCGATGGGCGCCCGTGATAATACACAAGTACCGATGACTTTGATGATGGTCCAATAATGGTTCAATGTTCATTGGTGGTAATCAAAACAAACTCCGCACAGTTAGGGACATGGTGGGGATTGAACCCATGACCTCAGTGCTGTGAGGCGGTAATGCTAACCATTGCACCGTCCGTACTGCCCCATATATATAACACATGGTGGGGATAGAACCCATGACCTCAGTGCTGTGAGGCAGTAATATAACCATTACACCGTCCGTACTGCCCCGTATATATAACTCATGGTGGGGATAGAACCCATGACCTCAGTGCTGTGAGGCAGTAATGTAACCATTACACCATCCATACTGCCCCGTATATAGAACACATGGTGGGGATTGACCTCAGTGCTGTGAGGCAGTAATGCTAACCATTACACTATCCGTACTGTCCCGTATATATAACACATGGTGGGGATAGAACCCATGACCTCAGTGCTGTGAGGCAGTAATGCTAACCATTACACCATCCGTACTGCCCCGTATATATAACACATGGTGGGGATTGAACCCATGACCTCGGTGCTGTGAGGCGGTAATGCTAACCATTACACCATCCGTACTGCCCTGTATATATAACACATGGTGGGGATAGAACCCATGACCTCAGTGCTGTGAGGCAGTAATATAACCATTACACCATCCGTACTGCCCCGTATATATAAACACATGGTGGGGATAGAACCCATGACCTCAGTGCTGTGATGCAGTAATGTAACCATTACACCGTCCGTACTGCCCTGTATATATAACACATGGTGGGGATAGAACCCATGACCTCAGTGCTGTGAGGCAGTAATGCTAACCATTACACTGTCCGTACTGCCCCGTATATATAAACACATGGTGGGGATAGAACCCATGACCTCAGTGCTGTGAGGCAGTAATGCTAACCATTACACCGTCCGTACTGCCCCGTATATATAACACATGGTGGGGATAGAACCCATGACCTCAGTGCTGTGAGGCAGTAATGCTAACCATTACACCGTCCGTACTGCCCCGTATATATAACACATGGTGGGATAGAACCCATGACCTCAGTGCTGTGAGGCAGTAATGCTAACCATTACACCATCCGTACTGCCCCGTATATATAACACATGGTGGGGATAGAACCCATGACCTCAGCGTTGTGAGGCAGTAATGCTAACCATTACACCGTCCGTACTGCCCCGTATATATAACACATGGTGGGGATAGAACCCATGACCTCAGTGCTGTGAGGCAGTAATGCTAACCATTACACCATCCGTACTGCCCCGTATATATAACACATGGTGGGGATTGAACCCATGACCTCGGTGCTGTGAGGCGGTAATGCTAACCATTACACCATCCGTACTGCCCTGTATATATAACACATGGTGGGGATAGAACCCATGACCTCAGTGCTGTGAGGCAGTAATATAACCATTACACCATCCGTACTGCCCCGTATATATAAACACATGGTGGGGATAGAACCCATGACCTCAGTGCTGTGATGCAGTAATGTAACCATTACACCGTCCGTACTGCCCTGTATATATAACACATGGTGGGGATAGAACCCATGACCTCAGTGCTGTGAGGCAGTAATGCTAACCATTACACCGTCCGTACTGCCCCGTATATATAAACACATGGTGGGGATAGAACCCATGACCTCAGTGCTGTGAGGCAGTAATGCTAACCATTACACCGTCCGTACTGCCCCGTATATATAACACATGGTGGGGATAGAACCCATGACCTCAGTGCTGTGAGGCAGTAATGCTAACCATTACACCGTCCGTACTGCCCCGTATATATAACACATGGTGGGATAGAACCCATGACCTCAGTGCTGTGAGGCAGTAATGCTAACCATTACACCATCCGTACTGCCCCGTATATATAACACATGGTGGGGATAGAACCCATGACCTCAGCGTTGTGAGGCAGTAATGCTAACCATTACACCGTCCGTACTGCCCCGTATATATAACACATGGTGGGGATAGAACCCATGACCTCAGTGCTGTGAGGCAGTAATGCTAACCATTACACCGTCCGTACTGCCCAGTATATATAACACATGGTGGGGATAGAACACATGACCTCAGTGCTGTGAGGCAGTAATATAACCATTACACCATCCGTACTGCCCTGTATATATAACACATGGTGGGGATAGAACCCATGACCTCAGCGCTGTGAGGCAGTAATGTAACCATTACACCATCCGTACTGCCCCGTATATATAACACATGGTGGGGACAGAACCCATGACCTCAGTGCTGTGAGGCAGTAATGATAACCATTACACCATCCGTACTTTGACCCAGGTCAAAGCAGCGGTGTGAAAGTGTTATAACTGTTGCTAAAATAGGAGTTACCGCAGAATACAATTTTCCAGGTTTAAACCCCCTCTCCCAACACGCACACGTACATACTTGTTTTTGTGGCTTCACTGGAACCCATATCTTGAACATCCCTCATGGGGACAACCTTTTTGTTATACCCTGTGGTATAGCGGGTCGACAGGCTTTAGATGGACCATGATATGGTCTGCCACCCTTAGTGAACCCGGCTTATTTAGACACCAGCGGGACCGTGGTTGACAGACACATTATTTGGATTTTTGGTGCTGAATGTCACGGGGGTCCCTGGGGGCACTGTATAGGTGCACAGTGTCCCCTCCCATGGCCCGCCCCTCTCGGTACACTTATCTATTCTAACTATGGTCTTTATTCAGATCTGATCGCAGTACAATTTTGTTAGGAAAATGGGCAAAACCATGTGCACTGCAGGTGGGGCAGATGTAACATGTGCAGAGAGAGTTAGATTTGGTTGAGTTATTTTGTTTCTCTGCAGGGTAAATACTGGCTGCATTATTTTTACACTGCAATTAAGATTTCAGTTTCAACACACCCCACCCAAATGTAACTCTCTCTGCACATGTTAAATCTGCCCCACCTGCAGTTCACATGTTTTTGCCCATCTTCCGAACAAATTTGTACTGCGATCAGATCTGAATAAGGGTCTATATGTCCACTTGGATGGTAAAGAATGATCCAAGTGGGCCGGAAAAAAATCCTGATAATGTCCCGTCAACCATGTGTCAGTCGACCATGGTTCCGCTGATCAGCTGCCGTTGTATAACTAGCCCTACTGCGCCTCTAGCGACCGCCGACTAAGGGTGGTTGACCATACCATGTTCCACCTAAACCCCGTCAGCCCAGCGTCCGGATCCCGCTAATAATATATGATTTGTGGTTAGCTACAAAGCTTTCACACTTTCCGTCTTTCCCAGTTAGTACATTACAGTATGTCTCTTGCTGATATGTACATATAATAAGCAATTAACCACCAGGCAATAATATTTTGCTGAACGGATGTGGGCACAAGAGTACCGTGAGTGTTCCCAATATGTGCTTCCCCGGAATGTCACACCTTACCTTACACAGCAGAGAAATGCTGCATCCAGCGATCTGAGCATTAATATCTTATGCAAATGCAGGACATGAATGGATGTGACACAGAAGCCGCGGCTGGCAGGCCAATTACTGCTGCAGAGATGAAGAATTTGTATCAGAGATGGATACAGCAATTATTTGCTGACGCACGTGTAGATTTCCATCAATCACCCGCACTACAGAAGCAGAGCAGTTTACTGCATTAATTAGTGATGATTGTAACAATTCTGGTCATTAGAAGGTAAGAGGGATAGGGGGGCAGGAAAGGAAGAGGAGATCACAGGATGAATTAGGGTTTCCACCTTTGTGTTGAGAGATTCCCGGACACTGGTCCACCCCTTGACACACCCACACCCCACCCACTGACCCGCCCCCCAGCCCGCCCCTTGACCCATCTTATGTTGTTGGTTTTTTAACCTTTGCTTAAATTGAATTCTTGATTTTGAACAACATAATGCCAGTTACATGTTACATCACACACAGTAATGACCATTACACGTTATGCCACACACTGTGATGCCCATTACATGTTACGTCATACACTGCAATGACCATTACATGTCAGGACTCAAGAAGTTTTTTATAAACATTTTCAACATAATGCTGATTACAGATCACACCCATTACATAGTATACCACATGCCATAATGCCCATGACATGTTATGCCACACACGGTGACACCCATTACTTATTATGCCAGGATGCTAATTTTTTCTACAGTAGGGATAACATGGACAGCGTGTGCCGAATATTTCACTGTAATGTCTGTTACACGTCACACACCCATTACATAGTATACCACATGCCATAATGCCCATTACATATTATGCCACACACCGTAATGCTCATTACACGTTATACCAAACACCGTAATGCCCATTACACATTATGCCACACACCGTAATGTTCATTACACGTTATACCAAACACAGTAATGCCCATTACACATTATGCCACACACTGTAATGTCCATGGAAAAATTAGAGCATATGGTGAAACGTAAAATATTAATAGCGCATTAAAGATGCGATAAAATGATAATATCAATGTGAATGTAAGTGCATCTCACCCAAGATATGTCTTAAGCTAGCGGATCAGACACATGAAATACCCATGCAGCAGCAGCACTGCAATTGCATGTTATGCCTGCAGCATGTTTACTATGTACTATAAGTTGTATGAAAAAGGCTACAGTGATCTGCATTCCTAGAGAAGTGGCCAGTTTAGCTAAAGTTATATAAGAACCCAAAAGCACCAATGTATGGGTGCCCTGTACTCACTGGCCACAGTTGTAAATTTAGAGTAGCTGCTGGGGCTGGCTGGGCCTTGGTGGGAGGTTAGCTGAAGGCCTGTGGCTGGGCTGCGGGCACAACATCGCCAAGGTGACCTGGGCGCACAGAAGGGAACAGCCTGGACTGAGGGCGGGATGTATTAATATACATCGCCGCCCTTCGCCGCCGCGATGCCGCCACATATATACTAACCGTCACCTCCCTGCCCCCTCCTGCATCCCTCACGCCGGGGACAGCTAAGCAAGCTGTCCCCGGCGCCTCCTCCTCCCCCCTGCAGCCGGAAGGACGTCCGGCTGCGTCACTAGGGGGAGGAAGGCGTTACCTTCTGGGTCCAGGAGGACCTGGACCAGGTAAGAGAGGGAGGGGGAGAGGAGGGTCGGCGGGTTTTTCGGCGGAGGCGTCGGGCGGCGAAAAGAAGCTCATAGGCTTCTATAGGGTATCGCCACCCAAAGGTGGCGATACCCTACACTGCGGTGACGTGGCGGCTGGGAAATAGTACATTGGAAAATGCGGTAAAACAGGGGTTTTACCGCATTTTCCCGTTAGTACATCCTGCCCTTAGTGTGGTGAGGTGACACTACTCAGTGTGTGACTGCAGGAGCCGAGGGGACAAATTACAACACAGGCAGCAGCCACACTGCCGACTGCGCTGGGCTGGCACTACAGGTGTGTGTGGGCTGGGGCGGCTGTGTGCTGCTGGCTGGCTCTCGCCTCTCTGCCTGGCCTCGGAGTGGACTGGGGACAAGTTCACACAACGTGACAAGCGACAACTGCTGCCAAAAACTGAACTGGGCAACTGCCGCCCGGCGCCCGCACAACTCACCACAACGCCACGCCGTCCGGTCCATCGCGTCTGACACAGCCAGGCCCTCACGTATGAGGAGGTGGTGAGGTGTGTGAGACACACGCCGGCGTCGCAGGAGGAAGACCCGGAGGATACATGTTATGAGGTGGTGGAGTCAGTGGTGGAGTCAGTGACACACACACACTGTCTGTGGGCGAGATGTATCAAACGGAAAATCAAACGGAAAATGCGGTAAAACCCCGGTTTTACCGCATTTTCCAATGTATCAAAACTGATACCGCATTTGGGTGGCGATACCCTATAGAAGCCTATGGGCTTCTTTTCGCCGCCTGACGCCTCCGACGCAAACCCGCCGCCTCACTGACCCCCCCTCTGGCTTACCTTCCTGAAGGGTCCTCCTGGACCACGGAGGGTAAACCCCTTCTCCCCCTAGTGAAGCAGCCGGGTGTCCTTCCGGCTGCAGGGGGAGGAGGAGGCGCCGGGGACAACCTGCTTAGCTGTCCCCGGCGTGAGGGGAGCAGGAGGCGGCAGGAAGGTGACAGAGACACCACAGTACAGGTATCGCGGGGGGCCTCCGTCACCACACCGCGATGCCAGCCGCATATGTTAGTACATATGCGCTGGCATCGCGGCAGGGGGGCCGCGAAGGGCGGCAATGTATTTTAATACATCTCGCTATGTGTCCGTCCCGCCTCCCTCCACCTCCCAGCGATTGCCGCGGCAGAGTGACTGTGTCAATCATCACTTGCAAATTCAAACACACTGAAGGAGTAGGAGACGGCCCGATGTCACGTGTGTCACCGCCCCGCAGCCGCCCCCCCCCCCCCCCCGGCTTCAAGCTCATCCTCAGTGCGTCCTAAGGGTATGTTTTTACCTGGGGATGGCTGCCCGGCGCTCGCAGCGGCCCACTGCGCATCAGTATAAGCTGTGCCGGCCAGGCAGGGGGATCATTCCCGGACATTGTATAGTCCGGGGCAGCCACCCGTCCGGTCTCCGGTCTAAGGGCTGGATGTATTAATATACATCGCCGCCCTTCGCCTCCAGCCGCCGCCGCGATGCTGCCGCATATGTACTAACATATGCGGCTAGCATCAGGTTGCGGTGACGGAGACCCCCGCGATACCTGTGATGTGGTCTGCGGGGGTCTCTGTCCCTGGGGGGGGGGGGGGGGGGGGCGCGTGCGGATGGCGGGCGGCGATAGAAGCCCATAGGCAGGATTCCCTGCCAAGTGAAAACGGGGCGGACGGGTAATGGTAAATAGGAAAATGCGGTAAAACCCCTGTTTTACCTCATTTTCCCTTTAGTACATCCCGCCCTAAATTACCGGAGTGTCCGGAGTAATCCCGGACGGGTGGTAACCCTAGGATGAATGCTACTGCTCCAGTAGCGACCCGTTATGATCCACACCAATATTCCTGCCAGTGTGGCTTCCCCATAGCCCCCAACTGTCTGGATCATAGCAGGACAGTGGTACAGAGAAAATGGCCTAATTTGCACTAAGTGGGCACTTTAGAAAGCATATGAGCGGTGCACCAATTGCAACACTAAGTGACCCATTTACTATTGAATATTTGCAAAAACACCCATTTTCTGTAATTAGCTGGAAATATTATGTATGAGGGTCTGCGGCAGGAATCTCTGATACATGCTGCAAATTCTTCTTCTCCACTGGCAGCCGCATCCCCCTGTTCTATAGGGGATGTTACTTTCCGCCCTGCCAGCGGGGCAGTGCGGTCAGCACGGGTCAGTGATAACCGTACATATGGCAGACCCCCGGCATGTCAGATCACAGAGACGGGCTCCTTTGGGAATTGCATATGCGATCCTACGTTAACTGCTTTCACTAGAAATGACTATATACACTGTAAACCTACTGATGCTCACAGAGCCATCAAGGGTGGGGCTTTTCCCAGATAGTGGGGCGTGTGACCAAATCAGGGGAGGTGTGGCCATGGCATCTCAACCCAAAAAAGTTGAAAATACTATGTGCACGTTGGAAAGTGGGTGGGTCCAGAGGGGTGGAGCCTCCCTTCACCTTGCGTGGCCCAGAACACAGCAGCGTGGACTGTGTTGGACAGGGGAGAGGGGCTGTTGCCACTGAGCAGTTGTAATCTCCTTTCTTTCCTTGTTGGCCGATATGTATGTAACTTCTACCCAATGCCCCATTAGACCCTGACAACCTCCCCAATAGAGGTAAAGAGTACCTGCTTCCTGTTGCGCACCCTGAAATCATATTTCATTAACGTTTTTTGTACATGTGATAAGTATTAGACCCTTTAATATATGGTACTTTCCCTCTACTGCTACACTACAATCTAGTAAAACATTTCAATAACATGCTGCAGAATAAAAATGGTTAGTGAGGGAGGTGGGGCAAGAGGACCAATCCCAAATCACTAATTGATCGCCCTGCTGACATCCTCCAGTTCCTGTCATTGTAAAGTGGTTGAAGAAATAGATTTATCATGAATATAAACAGAATCAATGGAGCCTTACTGAGTAAATAGCTGCCTCTAGGACCTGGGGGGTCTCGCTAGGAGTTGGTGTATCATAGTTAAAAAACATTCTGCCTAGGTGGTAGTGCAGCTGGATTCGGTATGAAATCCAGACGGTCAAAATCCTGAACGGGTCATAATACCGACAAGGACAAAATCCTGACATGGTCAAAATCCCAACATTTAAAATTCCGACAAGGTCAAAATCCCGACATTTAGAATGTACAGGTAAAACAGTCAACATGTGTCGACAGGTCGCGAGGTCGACATGTTTTTTTTCACTGTTTTTTTACCCGAATGTTGACACCGGGTGATATGGACACAGTTGGAAGTGAACCGCCGCGCTCGCTTCGCTCGCAATGCTTCGGGTACGGTGCCTCGCTGCGCTCGCCACATTATTTTATTCTCCCACCACGCCCTAGGTGATGGTAGGGCATGAAATACCGCCTGTCGGCACACGTCCAGTCAAAAAACTGTGAAAAAACCATGTCGACCTCTCGACACAAAGTCATGTTGACTGTTTCACCTGTACATTCTATATGTCGGTATTTTGACCTTGTCGGGATTTTGACCTTGTCTGGATTTTGTCCTTGTCGGTATTATGCCCCATTCGGGATTTTGACCCTGTCAGGATTTTGACTGCATCCCGTGAATGCTGTGTACACACGGGGGCGATAGGGGCTATAATCGCTGGGAATATGGTCGCAAGCGATAAATCGCCGGGTGCGCGCTCCAATTTTCTGCCCCATTGTAATTGCTGCAAGCTCCTGCCACCAGCTAATTACCTCTGCGGCTCCCCCAACAGAGGTTCCTTTTCATCAGCGACCATCTCTGCTAGCAATATATCTCCCCCCCCCCCCCCGTGTGTACGCACCTACAGTTTTACATTGCCAGTTAGGAGAGAGAAGCTGCCACTCACTTATATTCCAGTGTATAATACCAGTACATTCTGTGCTACGTAAGACACACACAACTGGGACCACTAAAAATAGTCTGTTTACCTAAGCGTATTTTGTGTAAATAATTCAGACTGTACTCTGGTGGCTCTGTCCCATATGTCATGGATGCTTGAACTGGGGATAAACATGCTTTTAAGTCAGCCAAGGCCATTCTATTTCAGTGTACAGTGATGCTGTAATCTCCTCCTAATTCTGCTCCCTCGTGCGCTGCATTTCCCATCTAATGAATAAGCGCCACTGACATTTCACAGTGAATAATTCAGAGGTTATAAAAATGGATAAAGTGACACCAGACATATGAGAGTACTGGCGCTGACGGTGCAAATGAAATGGAAGCCTGGAAATGGAATTACAAAATACATTGGTTTCTTTATGTCTTTTCTTAAATAGAAGCTGTTAGAGATACTGGGCGGGATGCTCGAACGCAAAAATGCGGAAAAATACCGTTATCGTGGGGTTTACAGCATTTTGATATGCAGGAAAACTCGTACGCTGGGTTTTTGCTGCGGGGGGCACCAACCCCCTGCTGACCCCCCTCACCACCTCCTCCCTGCACTGTAAATCCTCTTTCGGGTGCAGGGAAAGAGGAATAGGAATCACTTTAGTTATTGCCTGCAAATCATCTGAAGTCAATAAATTATAATAATAAAGAGTTTCTGTTAGCAATGCCGGCATTTTTAGCGAACAGGTGGAGGCGGAACTACCATTGGTGCAGCAGGTGCAGTGCACTGGGCCCCTGAGGACTAAAGGGCCTACTGATACCCCTGTCACCCTCTTCCTGTCAACCACTGTTTTTTCCTGTAACACTCTGCCTCCCCTTTCTCTCCCTGTCACACTCTCCCTCCCCTGCCTCTCCCTGTCACACTCTGCCTCTCCCTATCACACTCTGCCTCTCCTTTCTCTCCCTGTCACACTCTCCCTCCCCTGCCTCTCCCTGTCACACTCTGCCTCTCCCTATCACACTCTGCCTCTCCTTTCTCTCCCTGTCACACTCTCCCTCCCCTGTCACACTCTGCCTCTCCCTGTCACACTCTGCCTCCCCTTCCTCTCCCTGTCATTCGCTGCCTCTCCCTGTCACACTCTACCTCCCCTACCTCTCCCTGTCACACTCTGCCTCCCCTGTCACACTCTGCCTCCCTTTCCTCTCCCTGTCACCCTCTGCCTCTCCCTGTCACATTCTGCCTCCCCTCCCTGTCACCCACTGCCTCTCCTTTTCACACTTTGCCTCTCCTTCCTCTCACTGTCACCCACTGCCTCTCCCTTTCACACTCTGCCTCCCCTGCCTCTCCCTGTCATTCACTGCCTCTCCATGTCACACTCTGCCTCCCCCTGCCTCTCCCTGTCACACTCTGCCTCCCCTGCCTCTCCCTGTCACACTCTGCCTCCCCTGCCTCTCCCTGTCACACTCTGCCTCCACCTGCCTCCCCTGTCACACTCTGCCTACCCTTCCTCTCACTGTCACACTCTGCCTCCCCTTCCTCTCCCTGTCACCCACTGCCTCCCCTTCCTCTCTTTGTCACTCACTGCCTCCCCTTCCTCTCCATGTCACACTCTGCCTCCCCTTCCTCTCCCTGTCACTCACTGCCTCCCCTTCCTCTCCCTGTCACACTCTGCCTCCCCTGCCCCTCTCTGTCACTCACTGCCATGTTGCATATTGTAAACTTCGGTTGGGTTTGGGGTGGGGGAGGGGTTCCCATATGATATTATTGCACCCGGGTTCACCACCCACAAGTTCCGCCACTACATCAAAGTGACTAAAACTGCGGTTGGACTGCTGTACTCTTTGGGCCTGTTTCGGGTTTGATCGGCCCCGTTTCCGAGATGTGCATGTGCAGACCCCCTGTGCGAACGCCTTCGGTGAGTATCACCCTCGCTGAGGCGTTTGCACGGGGAGGGAGGGGGGTAGTCAGGGGGCGGCCCAGCGTTTTATGGCTGTCCCCATTAAACACTGGGCCTTCCACTGGGAACACAGGCGGTTCCATGTGTGCTTGGGGCGGGCGGCTGACATCACATGACATAAGCTCCCGACCCCTTTTCCGCCATCTCCATTGGGAAAAAAGTCAGTCTACACTGACTTTTATTTACGAACGGGAACAAAATCAGTCGATGGTTGGTGACCATCGAACGATTTTTCACTTGTGCGGCCGCATGCAAATGAGGGGATTCACGTGGAAGGGGGGGTGTTCGGTCGGCCGGTGGCGTTTACCTGTTCACTAGACTGCGAACATACGCAGCCTAGTGAACAAGTCTGAATCGGCCCCTTGTTCAATCATTGCGAATGGGAGATCTTCGAATGTTTCATCACGTCCTAAGAGGAAGAAGTGTCTGTAAGATGACGTCAGCAATTTGTACATTTTGTGTTAAAAAAAGCAGAAATGAAACTCATGAGATGTCCAGAAAACATGCAGCAGAGAGACGAGCCAGTGTTATAGCTCACACAATGGCCCTTATTCTGATTGAGTCGGACGGCTCCGTGTTTGGTCGGACGGCCGATGTATTGTGTTTGCGCATGTGCAGAGGCGTATCTGCGTATGTGCGAATGCCTCGCATGTCTGAACACGGCGTGAATTCCGTACAGAAAACCATCGGTCGGACCCATCCGAGCAGGGGGTGGAGAGGGGCGTGAAGGGCTGTTTGGGCTCATTACCATATGCATACACCCCGCGTTTCATGGGCGTTGCCATGAAAACGCGGGGCGTACGTATGGTAATCCGGCCGTGACACACGTGTGGGGGGCGGACATATGACATAGCCGGATGTCAGCTGCCCGCCCATATCCCTGCTTTCGCACGGAGAAATGTCCGAGTGGTCTGGAGCACTCGGAGTGGTCTGACCGCTCGGTCCATCATTGGATGGTCGGCGACCATCGGAGGATGGGGGAGGTTCCCACAGATGGGGGAGTTGTTCGCATGAAACATCCACTAGCGGTCCATTCACTCTGCGTCTTACCGCATTACGACGGTGTGAGCGATCTGTACGTTAGGCGGGGCTAAGAAAACTCGGTGCCCATCCAAAATACGCATCCGTCCGATTCAGCTAGAAGAAGGGCCAATGTCTAGATCAGCGGTTCTCAGACCCCGCACAGTTCACGTTTTCCAGATCACCCGGCAGGTGTATTCATTACTGACTGACACATTTGAAAGATCCACAGATGGAGCTAATTATTTCACTTGTGATTCTGTGACGAGACCTGGAAAACATGCGCTGTGTGGGGTTCTGAGGACCCAGTTTGAGAACCTGTGTTCTAGATCAGTGGTTCTCATCCTCTGTCCTCAAGGACCCCCAACAGTGCACGTTTTCCAGGTCACCCAGCAGGTGCACTGGTGCACTCATTAGTCACTAACACATTTTAAAAGATCACAGGTGGAGCTAATTATTTCACTTGTGATTCTGTGAGGAGATCTGGAAAACATGCACTGTGTGGGATTTGAGAACCTGTGGTCTAGATCAACAGTCCATAGGTTCAGGGCCGGCCTTAGGAATAGGCAAACTAGGCAATTGCCTAGGGCATTTGAAATGCCTAGGGGCATCAGCAGCGTCTGCTGATTAAAATGATATGCAGCATGCCTATATTCTGTGTGAGTGAGGCTGTATCTGCATATGAAATAGCTGCATGGCCTATTGAGACAAGATGTATGAGGAAACATCTGTATCCAAGCAGAGGCAGAGGTCACAGTGTTAGCGGCTGTGCGAGTGCTGTCTGCGGGTGGGTTGGTTGTGCAATAGTGTTCGGCATATGTGTAAGGGGCATTATGTGTGTCATGTATAAATGCATTAATAATGTGCAACATATGTGTAATGGGCATTATGTGTGTCATGTGTATAAGGGTGTTAATAATGTGCAACATATGTGTAAGGGGCATTGAGGCAGATGTATTAAGCTTTAACAAGAGATAAATCCAAGGGTGATAAGGAGAGATAAACATCCAGCCAATCACCTGCTAACTGCCATGTTACAGGCTGTGTTTGAAAAAAGTCAGTAAGGAGCTGATTGGCTGGACGTTTATCTCTCCTTATCACTCTTGCATTTATCTCTTGTTAAGGCTTAGTACATCTGCCCCATTATGTGTGTCATTATGTGTATGAAGGATAAGGACATTATAAGGACATTAATAATGTGTGTCATGTGTAAGGGGCATTACTGTGTGGTATTATCAGAGGTGCCGAGAGAAAGGGGTAGGGGGTACAAATTACCCAGGCCAAAGTCTGATGGGAGGGCCCAGTGGGGGCCCCGGGCCCCCTCCCCTTAAGTGACAGCAGCAGCTGCAGCTCCTCTCCTCTGCCCAGCACACACTGCTTTGTGTTGGGTTGCAGTGTGGCCATGGAGGTGGTTAAAATACAATATTTTCTCAGGATTTTTTTCTAAGGGTATAATGTGAATAATGTGAGGAGTAATGTATATAAGGTAAAGTGCTACTACTGTGTGATGTAACGTGAATAAAGGACACCATCGCATGATATAATGTGAATAAAGTTGCACTACTGTGTGGCATAATTTGAATTGGGGGTACTATTGTGTGGCCATGCCCCTTCCCAGCAAGAACACACCCCTGTTTGGGCTGCGCATCGAATGTGTGCACTGTTTCTATATAAAATATTGCGGGTAGGAGCACCAAAATGATGACTGCTATGATGAGGGTTGATGGTGCTGGGAAAGGGGAGCAGTGTCAGAGGCGGAACTAGTGGCGGTGGTAGGGGGCATCAACCAAAATCTTGCCTAGGGCGTCATTTAGGCTAGGACCGGCTCTGGCCCGGCTCCTTCCTATAAGATGTGCGATACGCTGCGAGAACCGTGGTGATGGGGTGGAAGGAACTGACATCCCAGCTGCAGCTCTCCTCCTCGGCTCTCAGCCCTGCCCGCGCACTCAGTCTGCGCTGAGCCTGTAACAGACAGTGCATCCACTCACTAACTCCACTGATAACTGCCTATTGCTATCTATCCCCAGTGTCTCTTACACCCTCCTGTGTCACCCTGTAGCTGCCACCCCTCGTCATAGCCCCTGTCCTTAAAGAGTATCTGTCCCTGCACAACGTGGGAGACGCTACTCCTCCTCTTAGCTCTTGTCCTTTTAGTGTCTCAGCCCCATGTTCCTTCCAGTGCTGCCTTGTGGACATCGCCCCTCCTCTTAGTCCCTGCCCTTCGACTGTCCCTGTCCCCCTAATGCAGTGGTTCTCAACTCGGTCTGCAACAGTGCACGTTTTCCAGGTCACCTGACAGGTGCACTCATTATTCATTGACACATTTTAAAAGATCACAGGTGGAGCTAATTATGTCACCTGTGAGTCTGTTAAGAGATCTGGATAATGTGCACTGTTGGGGGCCCTGAGGACCAAGGTTGAGAACCACTGCCCTAATGTGTCTCCATGCACAACCTGCAGCTGCCATCCCTCTCCATTATCCCTGTTTTTCTGTGGCTCTCACCCCATGTTTCTCACCACACTGCCTGGCAGATGTTGCCCCACCTTGTGGTCCCAGTCTTATTGCCCTCATTGTCCCTTTATTTTTTTCCTCTGAAGAAGTGGTAGTGTCATTTTTTTCTATGGCTGCAGACATTCTTGTGTGATATAAGATTGCTGGGTTACAGTTGAAACTAAGGCCTGTGATGGTGGTACCAGCCAAACTCTTACTAAGGGCATAAATTTGGTTAGGGACAGCTCTGCGGGATGCCTTAAATACTAAAGAGGCCCATGGTGGTCCAGTGTATTGCTTGGACCTCGGTTGCATTTTGAGCCTCTGACTGCCGGCGGTCGCGGCAGCAAGCTGTGGACGGTCACGCTATTTACCAATCGGGTCCTCCTCCCGGCCCCCCCGAAAGGGTGGGCAACCCTCCCGGATTCAGGGGGGACCTCCGCTGTCCACCGGATCGTGGCATTAAAATGCCGCAATCCTCGGGTCTCAGAAGAGGGGGCCGGGCTAAAATGACACAATTGCGTCATTTTAGCCCCGCCCCCTCCACGGAGATCCCTGAATTCGCTGATTTACCAGCATGGGGGCAGGGCTTAGTGATGTCATGCTTAAGCCCCGCCCCCTGAGAGGCTACTGAAACTCTCCTCTTCGGGCTTCTCCCGGAGAGGAGAATAAGAAAGTCAGCAACCCTGGCATAACTTGTTAATAATATGGCCTGAGGAAGCCGGCACAGCCGGTGAAATGCGCATAGGCGCGTGATGTAGTTTGGCTCATTAAATATAGGAATAATACCTAATAAATATTGTGACTTGAAACTGTCTCCTAGAGAAAGCTTTTACCGTAGCTACATGAGTCTGACATAAACGCAGGTGCCGCAGTGAGAGTATAGAGGGAAGCGGCCAGCGTCTGTATGGAGCACACAGCACGCGGCTAATGGCTATTCAGCCCGACGTGTGTGTGAAATTAGTACTTATCCCTACAAAATTTAGAGTGCATATAACTAGCACTATAGGAGATAATAACCCGCACGCTATCTTTGCAAGTGTGACCGCTAAATGTACTAGCATAAAAACGGCAATTAACTGCATAGGTCCTACATAGCAAACAGGCTGTTGCGGAGTACAATTACAAAATATAGCAGACACTGTAACGAGTTGATTATGTTTAAACCTCTGACCGCTCAGGCATAGATGAATCAATATATCGATAATATGTTAGAAAAATGAAAATCGGACAAATGTGATATCTGACAAATTGGACAATGTGTACACACTGACAGATACCTGGCAACCGTATATGTTTACACAATAAATGAATAAAGTTGTTGAAATCACACTGCATAGCAAAATTGAATGATGTGTATTCACCACTAAAACTTGTTCATATAATAACAAATTAATTGTGACATAACACTGTGCAATTGGATGAGCCAGGATTGGACTGTATGTACCAAATAAAATAGAGGAATGCCAGCTAATGAATTTTAGGGCATTGCACTGCCTCCAATATAATAAGCCCCTATTGGGGATTGACAGTCCAACAGCAATGCTGATGTTGCAGCACTAATATTAAAGGAAGCGGCCAATATTTGCGCGGTGCACACAGCACGCGGCTAATGTTTGGTTTGCCCGATGCACATTTGCAAATGCTGGTGTCTATCCTTGTAGGATATAAAGCACATACAATTGGCACCTTTAGGGACTAAGATCCACATACCACCCTGTATGAATGACCGCTAAATATAATAGCAAGGGAAGCAGCAATTAACTGCACGAGTAATATACAGGCTGTTGTGAAGCAAAAAAAATTTGGGGAAATGGCAGGCATTGTGTAAAATTACCAATGATCAAATTACTGATCCTCCATGCACATGTGATTAAATACACTGAAAATAAAAGTAAGAAACTGTGAAATTCGATAACTGTGAAATTGGAATAATTGGACAGTGTGTACACACTACCTGAACCCGTAAAAAAGTAAAGTGACTATTTACAATGGCAATGTGTTAAGAATCACATAGAACACATATAAATAAATGAATATAATCTTAAAAGATTAAAGAAATACACCATCAGCATCCCATTGAGAATCTGAGCTGTATAAACGGGAATAAATGTGTAAAGTGATACTAACACCTAGCCTATAAACAAGGAGTTCCAAGGGAATTTTGGTTAATGTGTACTAACAGCAGGATCTAACCACCTTGTACCCGCACAGTGAAATAAGTACTCACTGTCCATAGATCCATTATTTGAATACACAGTGCAATAGGAGTTGATAGGCACATAAGCCCTCAATATATTGATTCAATAGCCTGATAAGCTATTCCTGGTTGGAGGAATAATAGCATTACGGTCAATCAACTGGTCTAATAGAATATATATATAATTAATTAAGTTTCTTCCCTTGAACTGGAGAGAACAAAAATTCGGAGACAGTAACACAAATAATTGAATGAGCCTCTACATCACGATCTTTTTTAAACCACTTTTCTAAACTTTATTCACCTCTATATAATTGTTCTTACTGAGAAGCAGTAATTAGTTTACTCCTTCTTTCTTAAGGTATATCAAATAAAAGTTAAATTTTAAGAGTGTATAATATCAGTTGGACGCCTTATATAGTTATCTGCAGTGTGCACCCAATTTATCTCTACTGTTCCCTCCCCCCATCTTTTTGTGTATATCTAATAATATGGCCGCCCTGCTGCTTGAAACATCTAGAAATACTTTAGCCGTGTTCTTGAATAATTCAGGAATTATTAGCGAGACAGATTAACTATGTCTCCCAAATATCTAAAATAAAATCCTAGTAAACAGGAATAAGATCGGTCCCGTCGCCATATGGGAACACCTTGTAATTTAGCTAGAATTTCCTCCTAGCATCTGTTGTGTGGGCTCCATCCTACTGATTCAACAGCGCAGGAAACTCTACCCATAGCTGGAAGGTAATCCAATGGTAAAGTAGCAGATGGACTCGTACACTTGTTCTGATATTTGGCAAGGAGTGTATTAGGGAAAGGCTGTATCTGTATATGCTACATACATCTCTCTCTCAGAAGCTGACTGGTTGGCACTTTGGGCGGGATGTACTAAGACAGAAATGTGGTAAACTGGGGTTTACCTAATTTCTGAATGTACTTATGCAGTGCTGAACTTCCCATTAATACAGAAAATGGCACAGTAACCACCATCTAATATAGAGAACCTTTCACAGTGACCACCATATAATACAGAGAACCTCACAGTGACCACCATATAATACAGAGAACATCACAGTGACCACCATATAATACAGAGAACATCACAGTGACCACCATATAATACAGAGAACATCACAGCGACCACCATATAATACAGAGAACATCTCAGTGACCACCATATAATACAGAGAGCCTCACAGTGACCACCATATAATACAGAGAACATCACAGTGACCACCATATAATACAGAGAACATCACAGCGACCACCATATAATACAGAGAACATCTCAGTGACCACCATATAATACAGAGAACATCTCAGTGACCGCCATATAATACAGAGAGCGTCACAGTGACCACCATATAATACAGAGAGCATCACAGTGACCACCATATAATACAGAGAGCATCAGTGACAGCCATATAATACAGAGAGCATCAGTGACCGCCATGTAATACAGAGAGCATCACAGTGACCGGGAATCGGTACATCTGTCAGAATGAACTTAGGTCTACAGTCATTAGGTCGACCCCACTAGGTCGACTGGCAGGAAGGTCGACCTGACTTAAGGTCGACATGGGCCAAGGTCGACATGACTTAAGGTCGAATTTGCATAAAGGTCGACATGAGGAAGGTCGACTGGTCATAAGGTCGACATGGGTTTTTCACTGTTTTTTTTATCCGAATGTCGACACAGTCGACATGGACACAGTTGGCAATGAGAATCGGACCCTCGCATCGCTCGCTTCGCTCGCGATGCTTCGGGCGCGGTGCCTCGCTGCGCTCGGCACACTATTTTATTCTCCCACCACGCCCTAGTGGATGGTAGGGCATGAAATACCGCATGTCGGCACATGTCGGCTCAAAAAACAGTGAAAAACCCATGTCGACCTTATGACCAGTCGACCTTCCTCATGTCGACCTTTATGCAAATTCGACCTTAAGTCATGTCGACCTTGGCCCATGTCGACCTTAAGTCAGGTCGACCTTCCTGCCAGTCGACCTAGTGGGGTCGACCTAATGACTGTAGACCTAAGTTCATTCTAATAGATGACCGCTTCCCAGTGACCGCCATATAATACAGAGAGCATCACAGTGACCACCATATAATACAGAGAGCATCACAGTAACCACCATATAATACAGAGAGCATCACAGTGACCACCATATAATACAGAGAGCATCACAGTGACCGCCATGTAATACAGAGAACATCACAGTGACCGCCATATAATACAGAGAGCCTCACAGTGACCACCATATAATACAGAGAGCCTCACAGTGACCACCATATAATACAGAGCCTCACAGTGACCACCATATAATACAGAGAGCATCACAGTGACCACCATATAATACAGAGAGCATCACAGTGACCGCCATGTAATACAGAGAACATCACAGTGACCGCCATATAATACAGAGAGCATCACAGTGACCACCATATAATACAGAGAGCCTCACAGTGACCACCATATAATACAGAGAGCATCAGTGACCGCCATATAATACAGAGAGCATCAGTGACCGCCATGTAATACAGAGAACATCACAGTGACCGCCATATAATACAGAGAGCGTCACAGTGACCACCATATAATACAGAGAGCATCACAGTGACCGCCATGTAATACAGAGAACATCACAGTAACCACCATATAATACAGAGAGCATTACAGTGACCACCATATAATACAGAGAGCCTCACAGTGACCACCATATAATACAGAGAGCATCACAGTGACCACCATATAATACAGAGAGCATCACAGTGACCGCCATGTAATACAGAGAACATCACAGTGACCGCCATATAATACAGAGAGCATCACAGTGACCACCATATAATACAGAGAGCCTCACAGTGACCACCATATAATACAGAGAGCCTCACAGTGACCACCATATAATACAGAGAGCATCACAGTGACCACCATATAATACAGAGAGCATCACAGTGACCGCCATGTAATACAGAGAACATCACAGTGACCGCCATATAATACAGAGAGCGTCACAGTGCCCACCATATAATACAGAGAGCGTCACAGTGACCACCATATAATACAGAGAGCATCACAGTGACCACCATGTAATACAGAAAATGACACAGTAACCACCATCTAATATAGAGAACCTTTCACTGTGACCATCATATAATACAGAGAACCTCACAGTGACCTCCATATAATACAGAGAGCCTCACAGTGACCACCATATAATACAGAGAGCCTCACAGTGACCACCATATAATACAGAAAATGGCACAGTAACCACCATCTAATATAGAGAACCTTTCACTGTGACCATCATATAATACAGAGAACCTCACAGTGACCACCATATAATACAGAGAGCCTCACAGTGACCACGATATAATACAGAGAACCTCACAGTGACCACCATATAATACAGAGAGCCTCACAGTGACCACCATATAATACAGAGAACCTCACAGTGACCTCCATATAATACAGAGAGCCTCACAGTGACCACCATATAATACAGAGAACATCACAGTGATCACCATATAATACAGAAAATGGCACAGTAACCACCATCTAATATAGAGAACCTTTCACTGTGACCATCATATAATACAGAGAGCCTCACAGTGACCACCATATAATACAGAAAATGGCACAGTAACCACCATCTAATATAGAGAACCTTTCACTGTAACCATCATATAATACAGAGAACCTCACAGTGACCACCATATAATACAGAGAACATCACAGTGACCACCATATAATACAGAGAACCTCACAGTGACCACCATATAATACAGAGAACCTCACAGTGACCTCCATATAATACAGAGAGCCTCACAGTGACCACGATATAATACAGAGAGCCTCACAGTGACCACCATATAATACGGAGAACATCACAGTGAACACCATATAATACAGAGAGCCTCACAGTGACCACCATATAATACAGAGAGCCTCACAGTGACCACCATATAATACAGAAAGCCTCACAGTGACCACCATATAATACAGAGAGCGTCACAGTGACCACCATATAATACAGAGAGCATCACAGTGACCACCATATAATACAGAAAATGGCACAGTAACCACCATCTAATATAGAGAACCTTTCACTGTGACCATCATATAATACAGAGAACCTCACAGTGACCACCATATAATACAGAGAGCCTCACAGTGACCACGATATAATACAGAGAACCTCACAGTGACCACCATATAATACAGAGAGCCTCACAGTGACCACCATATAATACAGAGAACCTCACAGTGACCTCCATATAATACAGAGAGCCTCACAGTGACCACCATATAATACAGAGAACATCACAGTGATCACCATATAATACAGAAAATGGCACAGTAACCACCATCTAATATAGAGAACCTTTCACTGTGACCATCATATAATACAGAGAGCCTCACAGTGACCACCATATAATACAGAAAATGGCACAGTAACCACCATCTAATATAGAGAACCTTTCACTGTGACCATCATATAATACAGAGAACCTCACAGTGACCACCATATAATACAGAGAACATCACAGTGACCACCATATAATACAGAGAACCTCACAGTGACCACCATATAATACAGAGAACCTCACAGTGACCTCCATATAATACAGAGAGCCTCACAGTGACCACGATATAATACAGAGAGCCTCACAGTGACCACCATATAATACGGAGAACATCACAGTGAACACCATATAATACAGAGAGCCTCACAGTGACCACCATATAATACAGAGAGCCTCACAGTGACCACCATATAATACAGAAAGCCTCACAGTGACCACCATATAATACAGAGAGCGTCACAGTGACCACCATATAATACAGAGAGCATCACAGTGACCACCATGTAATACAGAAAATGGCACAGTAACCACCATCTAATATAGAGAACCTTTCACTGTGACCATCATATAATACAGAGAACCTCACAGTGACCACCATATAATACAAAGAGCCTCACAATGACCACCATATAATACAGAGAACATCACAGTGACCACCATATAATACAGAGAGCCTCACAGTGACCACCATATAATACAGAGAGCCTCACAGTGACCACCATATAATACAGAGAGCCTCACAGTGACCACCATATAATACAGAGAGCCTCACAGTGACCACCATATAATACAGAAAATGGCACAGTAACCACCATCTAATATAGAGAACCTTTCACTGTGACCATCATATAATACAGAGAACCTCACAGTGACCTCCATATAATACAGAGAGCCTCACAGTGACCACGATATAATACAGAGAGCCTCACAGTGACCACCATATAATACAGAGAACATCACAGTGACCACCATATAATACAGAGAGCCTCACAGTGACCACCATATAATACAGAGAGCCTCACAGTGACCACCATATAATACAGAGAGCCTCACAGTGACCACCATATAATACAGAGAGCGTCACAGTGACCACCATATAATACAGAGAGCATCACAGTGACCACCATGTAATACAGAAAATGGCACAGTAACCACCATCTAATATAGAGAACCTTTCACTGTGACCATCATATAATACAGAGAACCTCACAGTGACCACCATATAATACAAAGAGCCTCACAATGACCACCATATAATACAGAGAACATCACAGTGACCACCATATAATACAGAGAGCCTCACAGTGACCACCATATAATACAGAGAGCCTCACAGTGACCACCATATAATACAGAGAGCCTCACAGTGACCACCATATAATACAGAGAGCCTCACAGTGACCACCATATAATACAGAAAATGGCACAGTAACCACCATCTAATATAGAGAACCTTTCACTGTGACCATCATATAATACAGAGAACCTCACAGTGACCTCCATATAATACAGAGAGCCTCACAGTGACCACAATATAATACAGAGAGCCTCACAGTGACCACCATATAATACAGAGAACATCACAGTGACCACCATATAATACAGAGAGCCTCACAGTGACCACCATATAATACAGAGAGCCTCACAGTGACCACCATATAATACAGAGAGCCTCACAGTGACCACCATATAATACAGAGAGCGTCACAGTGACCACCATATAATACAGAGAGCATCACAGTGACCACCATGTAATACAGAAAATGGCACAGTAACCACCATCTAATATAGAGAACCTTTCACTGTGACCATCATATAATACAGAGAACCTCACAGTGACCACCATATAATACAGAGAGCCTCACAATGACCACCATATAATACAGAGAACATCAGCGTGACCACCATATAATACAGAGAGCCTCACAGTGACCACCATATAATACAGAGAGCATCACAGTGACCACCATGTAATACAGAAAATGGCACAGTAACCACCATCTAATATAGAGAACCTTTCACTGTGACCATCATATAATACAGAGAACCTCACAGTGACCACCATATAATACAGAGAGCCTCACAGTGACCACCATATAATACAGAGAACATCACAGTGACCACCATATAATACAGAGAACCTCACAGTGACCACCATATAATACAGATAATATCACAGTGACCACCATATAATACAGAGAGCATCACAGTGACCACCATATAATACAGATAATATCTCACTGACCGCCATATAATACAGAGAACCTCACAGTGACCACCATATAATACAGAGAGCCTCACAGTGGCCACCATATAATACAGAGAACATCACAGTGCCCACCATATAATACAGAGAACCTCACAGTGACCACCATATAATACAGAGAACATCACAGTGACCACCATATAATACAGAGAGCCTCACAGTGACCACTATATAATACAGAGAGAGTCACAGTGACCACCATATAATACAGAGAGCATCACAGTGACCACCATGTAATACAGAAAATGGCACAGTAACCACCATCTAATATAGAGAACCTTTCACTGTGACCATCATATAATACAGAGAACCTCACAGTGACCACCATATAATACAGAGAGCCTCACAGTGACCACCATATAATACAGAGAACATCACAGTGACCACCATATAATACAGAGAACCTCACAGTGACCACCATATAATACAGATAATATCACAGTGACCACCATATAATACAGAGAGCATCACATTGACCACCATATAATACAGATAATATCTCAGTGACCGCCATATAATACAGAGAACCTCACAGTGACCACCAAACCATATAATACAGAGAGCATCACAGTGACCACCATATAATACAGAGAGCCTCACAGTGGCCACCATATAATACAGAGAAGATCACAGTGCCCACCATATAATACAGAGAACCTCACAGTGCCCACCATATAATACAGAGAGCATCACATTGACTGCCATATAATACAGAGAACCTCACAGTGACCACCATGTAATACAGATAACCTCACAGGGACCACCATATAATACAGATAACATCACAGTGACCGCCATGTAATACAGAGAACCTCACAGTGACTGCCATGTAATACAGAGAACCTCACAGTGACCACCATAAAATACAGAGAACCTCACAGTGACCACCATATAATACAGATAATATCGCAGTGACCGCCATATAATACAGAGAGCATCACAGTGACTGCCATATAATATAGAGAACATCACAGTGACCACCATATAATACAGAGAACCTCCCATTGCCCACCATACAGAGAGCATCACAGTGACCACCATATAATACAGAGAACATCACAGTGACCATTATATAATACAGATATCACAGTGACCGCCATGTAATACAGAGAACCTCACAGTGACCACCATAAAATACAGAGAACCTCACAGTGACCATTATATAATACAGAGAACATCACAGTGACCACCATAAAATACAGAGAACCTCACAGTGACCACCATATAATACAGAGAGCCTCACAGTGACCACCATATAATACAGAAAACATCACAGTGACCACCATGTAATACAGAGAACATCACAGTGACCACCATAAAATACAGAGAACATCACAGTGACCACCATAAAATTCAGAGAAACTCACAGTGACCACCATATAATACAAAGAACATCACAGTAACCACCATATAATACAGAGAGCATCACAGTGACCACCATATAATACAGAGAGCCTCACAGTGACCACCATATAATACAGAGAACCTCACAGTGACCTCCATATAATACAGAGAGCCTCACAGTGACCACCATATAATACAGAGAACATCACAGTGATCACCATATAATACAGAAAATGGCACAGTAACCACCATCTAATATAGAGAACCTTTCACTGTGACCATCATATAATACAGAGAGCCTCACAGTGACCACCATATAATACAGAAAATGGCACAGTAACCACCATCTAATATAGAGAACCTTTCACTGTGACCATCATATAATACAGAGAACCTCACAGTGACCACCATATAATACAGAGAACATCACAGTGACCACCATATAATACAGAGAACCTCACAGTGACCACCATATAATACAGAGAACCTCACAGTGACCTCCATATAATACAGAGAGCCTCACAGTGACCACGATATAATACAGAGAGCCTCACAGTGACCACCATATAATACGGAGAACATCACAGTGAACACCATATAATACAGAGAGCCTCACAGTGACCACCATATAATACAGAGAGCCTCACAGTGACCACCATATAATACAGAAAGCCTCACAGTGACCACCATATAATACAGAGAGCGTCACAGTGACCACCATATAATACAGAGAGCATCACAGTGACCACCATATAATACAGAAAATGGCACAGTAACCACCATCTAATATAGAGAACCTTTCACTGTGACCATCATATAATACAGAGAACCTCACAGTGACCACCATATAATACAGAGAGCCTCACAGTGACCACGATATAATACAGAGAACCTCACAGTGACCACCATATAATACAGAGAGCCTCACAGTGACCACCATATAATACAGAGAACCTCACAGTGACCTCCATATAATACAGAGAGCCTCACAGTGACCACCATATAATACAGAGAACATCACAGTGATCACCATATAATACAGAAAATGGCACAGTAACCACCATCTAATATAGAGAACCTTTCACTGTGACCATCATATAATACAGAGAGCCTCACAGTGACCACCATATAATACAGAAAATGGCACAGTAACCACCATCTAATATAGAGAACCTTTCACTGTGACCATCATATAATACAGAGAACCTCACAGTGACCACCATATAATACAGAGAACATCACAGTGACCACCATATAATACAGAGAACCTCACAGTGACCACCATATAATACAGAGAACCTCACAGTGACCTCCATATAATACAGAGAGCCTCACAGTGACCACGATATAATACAGAGAGCCTCACAGTGACCACCATATAATACGGAGAACATCACAGTGAACACCATATAATACAGAGAGCCTCACAGTGACCACCATATAATACAGAGAGCCTCACAGTGACCACCATATAATACAGAAAGCCTCACAGTGACCACCATATAATACAGAGAGCGTCACAGTGACCACCATATAATACAGAGAGCATCACAGTGACCACCATGTAATACAGAAAATGGCACAGTAACCACCATCTAATATAGAGAACCTTTCACTGTGACCATCATATAATACAGAGAACCTCACAGTGACCACCATATAATACAAAGAGCCTCACAATGACCACCATATAATACAGAGAACATCACAGTGACCACCATATAATACAGAGAGCCTCACAGTGACCACCATATAATACAGAGAGCCTCACAGTGACCACCATATAATACAGAGAGCCTCACAGTGACCACCATATAATACAGAGAGCCTCACAGTGACCACCATATAATACAGAAAATGGCACAGTAACCACCATCTAATATAGAGAACCTTTCACTGTGACCATCATATAATACAGAGAACCTCACAGTGACCTCCATATAATACAGAGAGCCTCACAGTGACCACGATATAATACAGAGAGCCTCACAGTGACCACCATATAATACAGAGAACATCACAGTGACCACCATATAATACAGAGAGCCTCACAGTGACCACCATATAATACAGAGAGCCTCACAGTGACCACCATATAATACAGAGAGCCTCACAGTGACCACCATATAATACAGAGAGCGTCACAGTGACCACCATATAATACAGAGAGCATCACAGTGACCACCATGTAATACAGAAAATGGCACAGTAACCACCATCTAATATAGAGAACCTTTCACTGTGACCATCATATAATACAGAGAACCTCACAGTGACCACCATATAATACAAAGAGCCTCACAATGACCACCATATAATACAGAGAACATCACAGTGACCACCATATAATACAGAGAGCCTCACAGTGACCACCATATAATACAGAGAGCCTCACAGTGACCACCATATAATACAGAGAGCCTCACAGTGACCACCATATAATACAGAGAGCCTCACAGTGACCACCATATAATACAGAAAATGGCACAGTAACCACCATCTAATATAGAGAACCTTTCACTGTGACCATCATATAATACAGAGAACCTCACAGTGACCTCCATATAATACAGAGAGCCTCACAGTGACCACAATATAATACAGAGAGCCTCACAGTGACCACCATATAATACAGAGAACATCACAGTGACCACCATATAATACAGAGAGCCTCACAGTGACCACCATATAATACAGAGAGCCTCACAGTGACCACCATATAATACAGAGAGCCTCACAGTGACCACCATATAATACAGAGAGCGTCACAGTGACCACCATATAATACAGAGAGCATCACAGTGACCACCATGTAATACAGAAAATGGCACAGTAACCACCATCTAATATAGAGAACCTTTCACTGTGACCATCATATAATACAGAGAACCTCACAGTGACCACCATATAATACAGAGAGCCTCACAATGACCACCATATAATACAGAGAACATCAGCGTGACCACCATATAATACAGAGAGCCTCACAGTGACCACCATATAATACAGAGAGCATCACAGTGACCACCATGTAATACAGAAAATGGCACAGTAACCACCATCTAATATAGAGAACCTTTCACTGTGACCATCATATAATACAGAGAACCTCACAGTGACCACCATATAATACAGAGAGCCTCACAGTGACCACCATATAATACAGAGAACATCACAGTGACCACCATATAATACAGAGAACCTCACAGTGACCACCATATAATACAGATAATATCACAGTGACCACCATATAATACAGAGAGCATCACAGTGACCACCATATAATACAGATAATATCTCACTGACCGCCATATAATACAGAGAACCTCACAGTGACCACCATATAATACAGAGAGCCTCACAGTGGCCACCATATAATACAGAGAACATCACAGTGCCCACCATATAATACAGAGAACCTCACAGTGACCACCATATAATACAGAGAACATCACAGTGACCACCATATAATACAGAGAGCCTCACAGTGACCACTATATAATACAGAGAGAGTCACAGTGACCACCATATAATACAGAGAGCATCACAGTGACCACCATGTAATACAGAAAATGGCACAGTAACCACCATCTAATATAGAGAACCTTTCACTGTGACCATCATATAATACAGAGAACCTCACAGTGACCACCATATAATACAGAGAGCCTCACAGTGACCACCATATAATACAGAGAACATCACAGTGACCACCATATAATACAGAGAACCTCACAGTGACCACCATATAATACAGATAATATCACAGTGACCACCATATAATACAGAGAGCATCACATTGACCACCATATAATACAGATAATATCTCAGTGACCGCCATATAATACAGAGAACCTCACAGTGACCACCAAACCATATAATACAGAGAGCATCACAGTGACCACCATATAATACAGAGAGCCTCACAGTGGCCACCATATAATACAGAGAAGATCACAGTGCCCACCATATAATACAGAGAACCTCACAGTGCCCACCATATAATACAGAGAGCATCACATTGACTGCCATATAATACAGAGAACCTCACAGTGACCACCATGTAATACAGATAACCTCACAGGGACCACCATATAATACAGATAACATCACAGTGACCGCCATGTAATACAGAGAACCTCACAGTGACTGCCATGTAATACAGAGAACCTCACAGTGACCACCATAAAATACAGAGAACCTCACAGTGACCACCATATAATACAGATAATATCGCAGTGACCGCCATATAATACAGAGAGCATCACAGTGACTGCCATATAATATAGAGAACATCACAGTGACCACCATATAATACAGAGAACCTCCCATTGCCCACCATACAGAGAGCATCACAGTGACCACCATATAATACAGAGAACATCACAGTGACCATTATATAATACAGATATCACAGTGACCGCCATGTAATACAGAGAACCTCACAGTGACCACCATAAAATACAGAGAACCTCACAGTGACCATTATATAATACAGAGAACATCACAGTGACCACCATAAAATACAGAGAACCTCACAGTGACCACCATATAATACAGAGAGCCTCACAGTGACCACCATATAATACAGAAAACATCACAGTGACCACCATGTAATACAGAGAACATCACAGTGACCACCATAAAATACAGAGAACATCACAGTGACCACCATAAAATTCAGAGAAACTCACAGTGACCACCATATAATACAAAGAACATCACAGTAACCACCATATAATACAGAGAGCATCACAGTGACCACCATATAATACAGAGAGCCTCACAGTGACCACCATATAATACAGAGAACCTCACAGTGACCTCCATATAATACAGAGAGCCTCACAGTGACCACCATATAATACAGAGAACATCACAGTGATCACCATATAATACAGAAAATGGCACAGTAACCACCATCTAATATAGAGAACCTTTCACTGTGACCATCATATAATACAGAGAGCCTCACAGTGACCACCATATAATACAGAAAATGGCACAGTAACCACCATCTAATATAGAGAACCTTTCACTGTGACCATCATATAATACAGAGAACCTCACAGTGACCACCATATAATACAGAGAACATCACAGTGACCACCATATAATACAGAGAACCTCACAGTGACCACCATATAATACAGAGAACCTCACAGTGACCTCCATATAATACAGAGAGCCTCACAGTGACCACGATATAATACAGAGAGCCTCACAGTGACCACCATATAATACGGAGAACATCACAGTGAACACCATATAATACAGAGAGCCTCACAGTGACCACCATATAATACAGAGAGCCTCACAGTGACCACCATATAATACAGAAAGCCTCACAGTGACCACCATATAATACAGAGAGCGTCACAGTGACCACCATATAATACAGAGAGCATCACAGTGACCACCATGTAATACAGAAAATGGCACAGTAACCACCATCTAATATAGAGAACCTTTCACTGTGACCATCATATAATACAGAGAACCTCACAGTGACCACCATATAATACAGAGAGCCTCACAATGACCACCATATAATACAGAGAACATCACAGTGACCACCATATAATACAGAGAGCCTCACAGTGACCACCATATAATACAGAGAGCCTCACAGTGACCACCATATAATACAGAGAGCCTCACAGTGACCACCATATAATACAGAGAGCCTCACAGTGACCACCATATAATACAGAAAATGGCACAGTAACCACCATCTAATATAGAGAACCTTTCACTGTGACCATCATATAATACAGAGAACCTCACAGTGACCTCCATATAATACAGAGAGCCTCACAGTGACCACGATATAATACAGAGAGCCTCACAGTGACCACCATATAATACAGAGAACATCACAGTGACCACCATATAATACAGAGAGCCTCACAGTGACCACCATATAATACAGAGAGCCTCACAGTGACCACCATATAATACAGAGAGCCTCACAGTGACCACCATATAATACAGAGAGCGTCACAGTGACCACCATATAATACAGAGAGCATCACAGTGACCACCATGTAATACAGAAAATGGCACAGTAACCACCATCTAATATAGAGAACCTTTCACTGTGACCATCATATAATACAGAGAACCTCACAGTGACCACCATATAATACAGAGAGCCTCACAATGACCACCATATAATACAGAGAACATCAGCGTGACCACCATATAATACAGAGAGCCTCACAGTGACCACCATATAATACAGAGAGCATCACAGTGACCACCATGTAATACAGAAAATGGCACAGTAACCACCATCTAATATAGAGAACCTTTCACTGTGACCATCATATAATACAGAGAACCTCACAGTGACCACCATATAATACAGAGAGCCTCACAGTGACCACCATATAATACAGAGAACATCACAGTGACCACCATATAATACAGAGAACCTCACAGTGACCACCATATAATACAGATAATATCACAGTGACCACCATATAATACAGAGAGCATCACAGTGACCACCATATAATACAGATAATATCTCACTGACCGCCATATAATACAGAGAACCTCACAGTGACCACCATATAATACAGAGAGCCTTACAGTGGCCACCATATAATACAGAGAACATCACAGTGCCCACCATATAATACAGAGAACCTCACAGTGACCACCATATAATACAGAGAACATCACAGTGACCACCATATAATACAGAGAGCCTCACAGTGACCACTATATAATACAGAGAGAGTCACAGTGACCACCATATAATACAGAGAGCATCACAGTGACCACCATGTAATACAGAAAATGGCACAGTAACCACCATCTAATATAGAGAACCTTTCACTGTGACCATCATATAATACAGAGAACCTCACAGTGACCACCATATAATACAGAGAGCCTCACAGTGACCACCATATAATACAGAGAACATCACAGTGACCACCATATAATACAGAGAACCTCACAGTGACCACCATATAATACAGATAATATCACAGTGACCACCATATAATACAGAGAGCATCACAGTGACCACCATATAATACAGATAATATCTCAGTGACCGCCATATAATACAGAGAACCTCACAGTGACCACCAAACCATATAATACAGAGAGCATCACAGTGACCACCATATAATACAGAGAGCCTCACAGTGGCCACCATATAATACAGAGAAGATCACAGTGCCCACCATATAATACAGAGAACCTCACAGTGCCCACCATATTATACAGAGAGCATCACATTGACTGCCATATAATACAGAGAACCTCACAGTGACCACCATGTAATACAGATAACCTCACAGGGACCACCATATAATACAGATAACATCACAGTGACCGCCATGTAATACAGAGAACCTCACAGTGACTGCCATGTAATACAGAGAACCTCACAGTGACCACCATAAAATACAGAGAACCTCACAGTGACCACCATATAATACAGATAATATCGCAGTGACCGCCATATAATACAGAGAGCATCACAGTGACTGCCATATAATACAGAGAACCTCCCATTGCCCACCATATAATACAGAGAGCATCACAGTGACCACCATATAATACAGAGAACATCACAGTGACCATTATATAATACAGATATCACAGTGACCGCCATGTAATACAGAGAACCTCACAGTGACCACCATAAAATACAGAGAACCTCACAGTGACCATTATATAATACAGAGAACATCACAGTGACCACCATAAAATACAGAGAACCTCACAGTGACCACCATATAATACAGAGAGCCTCACAGTGACCACCATATAATACAGAGAACATCACAGTGACCACCATGTAATACAGAGAACATCACAGTGACCACCATAAAATACAGAGAACATCACAGTGACCACCATAAAATTCAGAGAAACTCACAGTGACCACCATATAATACAAAGAACATCACAGTAACCACCATATAATACAGAGAGCATCACAGTGACCACCATATAATACAGAGAGCATTACAGTGACTGCCATATAATACAGATAATATCACAGTGACTGCTATATAATACAGGGATACGGTCATTACGTCTACACCAACTAGGTTGACAAGCTTCGGGTCCACACCACTAGGTCGGCATGGGTTTAGGTTGACATGGGTCAAGGTCGACATGGGTCTAGGTCAACATGGGTCCAGGTCGACACAAGCATTAGGTCGACAAGGTCGACAGTCAAAAGGTCGACATGGGGTTTTTCACAGTTTTTTGAGCCGACATGTGCCGACAGACGGTAATAAATTCCCTACCATCCACTAGGGCATGGTGGGAGAGTAAAATAGTGTGCCGAGCCTAGCGAGGCATCGTGCCTGAAGCATAGTGAGCGAAGCGGTGCACTTCAAACTGTGTCCATGTCGAATGTGTTGACATTCGGGTGAAAAAACAGTGACAAACCCCATGTCGACCTTTTGACTGTCGACCTTGCCCATGTAGACCTAATGCTTGTGTTGACCTAATGTCCTGTTGACCTAGACCCATGTCGACCTAGACCCATGTCAACCTTGCTGCCTGTCGACCTAGTGGTGTCGACCCAATGCTTGTCGACCTAGATCAGTGGTAGCCAACCCTAGCCCTCGAGAGCTACCAACAGTTCACATTTTCCAGACAACCTAGCTGCTGCACAGCTGCACTCATTAATCACTGACACATTTTAAAAGATACACAGATGGAGCTAATTAGCTCACTTGGGATTCTGTGAGGAGACCTGTAAAACATGTACTGTTGGTAGCTCTCGAGGATTAGGGTTGGCTACCCCAGACCTAGTTGGTGTAGACCTAAAAACCAATACCCATCATCACAGTGACCACCATATAATACAGAGAACATGGCAGTGACCGCCATATAATACAGAGAACCTCACAGTGACAGCCATATAATACAGAGAGCATCACAGTGACCACCATATAATACAGAGAACGTGGCAGTGACCGCCATATAATACAAAGAACCTCAGAGTGACCACCATATAATACAGATAATATCAGAGTGACAACCATATAATACAGAGAACATTACAGTGCCCACCATATAATACAGAGAACATCACAGTGCCCACCATATAATACAGAGAACATCACAGTGACCACCATATAATACAGAGAACATCACAGTGACCACCATATAATACAGAGAGCATCACAGTGACCACCATATAATACAGAGAGCCTCGCAGTGCCCACCATATAATACAGAGAACATCACAGTGACCACCATATAATACAGAGAACATCACAGTGACCGCCATATAATACAGAGAACATCACAGTGACCAACATATAATACAGAGAACATCACAGTGACCACCATATAATACAGAGAACATCACAGTGATCACCATATAATACAGAGAACATCACAGTGATCACCATATAATACAGAAAATTTCACAGTGACCACCATATAATACAGATAATATCGCAGTGACCACCATATAATACAGAGAACATCACAGTGACCGCCATGTAATACAAAGTGTTACCACCATATAATACAGATAATATCAGAGTGACCACCATATAATACAAAGAACATCATAGTAACCACCATATAATACAGAAAATATCACAGTGACCACCATATAATACAGAGAACATCACAGTGACCACCATATAATACAAAGAACATCACAGTAACCACCATATAATACAGAAAATATCACAGTGACCACCATATAATACAAAGAACACCACAGTGACCACCATATAATACAAAGAACATCACAGTAACCACCATATAATACAGAAAATATCACAGTGACCACCATATAATACAAAGAACATCACAGTGACCACTATATAATACAGATAATATCACAGTGACCACCATATAATACAGAGAACCTCAGAGTGACCACCATATAATACAGAGAACATCACAGTGACTGCCAAGTCTTTGCATGAGATGGGTGCACTCTTAAAGCCCAAATATAGTTTTAGATGGGGTTAAATATACCTTGTAAATGATTTGTCTAATCAGTAATGCCTGGTAACCAGTACCTGTGGAAAGTATACTCCTATACTCAGAGGCGTAGGGAGGGCGGAGCCACCGGAGCTCATGCTCCGGGCGGCGATTGGTTGACTGGCGCCGCCGGCCCGCCCCCCCCACCCTCCGCAAATGATCCCGGCGCCTGCTGCCTCCTGCCCTGCCTGCTCGCCCGGTCCCTGCCGCCAAGCGTCACGGGCGGTGAGGCCGGGTGGCGGGCTGACACGTCGGACTCGTACCGGCGGTACCCCTAGGCTATGTCCTCCGGCTGTCACTGAATTGCTGCTGCTGCTCGGTCCGGCTTCCGGGCAGCGTAGCACTACTAGTGAATCTCTGGCTTCTGCTGCTGCCCTGGCCTGCTGTGCTGTATATATCTTTATTTATGTTGTGCTGTATATATCTTTATTTATGCTGTGCTGTATATATCTTTATTTATGCTGTACTGTATATATCTATCTTTATTTACAGCTGTCAGCATGTTATATAGCGCAGCAGATTCCGTTACAGTGTCTTATATAGCGCAGCAGATTCCGTTACAGTGTCTTATATAGCGCAGCAGATTCCGTTACAGTGTCTTATATAGTGCAGCAGATTCCGTTAGTGTCTTATATAGCGCAGCAGATTCTGTTACAGTGTCTTATATAGCGCAGCAGATTCCGTTACAGTGTCTTATATAGCGCAGCAGATTCCGTTACAGTGTCTTATATAGCACAGCAGATTCCGTTACAGCGTCTTATATAGTGCAGCAGATCCCGTTACAGAGTCTTATATAGCGCGGCAGATTCCGTTACAGTGTCTTATATAGCGCAGCAGATTCCGTTATAACGTCTTATATAGCGCAGCAGATTCCGTTATAGCGTCTTATATAGCGCAGCAGATTCCGTTACAGTGTTTTTTTAAGTTTTTTCTTTTCAAATGTAACATGCCAACACATGTTAGCCAAGCCCCCAATTCATTACCGGGGGGGGGGGGGCAAAATATGCCCTTGCTACAGGCACCATGACACCTAGCTACACTGCTGCCTATACTGCATACTAAATACACCATTGCTCAGACTGAGGAACCCGTCCTAAACAAGCCTAGATAGATATCCCTATATCCCTATAGATTGTAAGCTTGCAGCAGGGCCCTCCTACCTCCAAGTCTGTCTGTTGTTACCCAGTTTGTTTTATCACTGTCTACTATTGTAAAGCGCAACGGAATCTGCTGCGCTATATAAGACGCTGTAACGGAATCTGCTGCGCTATATAAGAAACTGCAAATAAATAAATAATAAATATCTGTGTATAAAGTGAAGGGGGGAAGAGCACAGGATAGGGAAGATTTTTAATCCTCCTCTGAATGGGGACATGGAATTAGCATGCGGTACACCATTTTATTTGCTTCCGGAACTATCAAGACTGTTTAAATAGATGGCATGAGAAAGTCCACGCACTTTTCTGTTGCTAATGGATAAAATATTTCATGTCAACAAACAGAGCCTCCCCTCCCCCCCCCCCCCCCCCCCTCCCCTGTGCCCTTCTGCCTCTCCGGAAGGGGAACCATGGTAGTACAATGCTCTACTTTTATTTGAATGAGTATAAATACAAATCAGTGTGGCTTCAGGGGGCTCATAGCCATTCAGAATACATAATGAATTACTCTAGATGACAAACGTGACACCTTCTGTTACCAATCTAGTATTTATAGAAAGCTCTGTCCCCACAGGCAAACTGCCTCGGCCCTCCAGCATGTTCCGATAATGCATAAAAATATCAAATTATAGGAGTCTGTCACTGATATTTTCTCTATGAGTATATCCTACAGAGGAACTATAGAAATGTTGGGCAGGATATAATGCTGCCCGAGTTCGGTGGCCATGCGAGATGCCGGGATAACTCAGACTTTTTTTTCTAAAGGGGCAACCACTTGCAAAGCAAAACCATCCAATCTAACTAATTGCCATATTAAGTCTGAATTTGGCCGGCATCCGCCATGACCACCCCAACTTGATTGGCATTACATATGGCCCATTGGGTTTGATACAGGGGGAAAATTCCTCTGCTTTGTTTTTGTTTTTTTTTATAAAAAAAATTATAATAATTTCACTCAAACTTTTGCATGTAGGGCCTGATTCAGACCTGACCAACGAGCTGCTAATCTTCGGAGCCCAGCGATCAGGGAAACGCCCTCTCACCGAGTTACATCCCACGGCCAGTGATGTTCGCAAGGGGTCCTCACACATGTGCACAGTGTACCGTGTGCATGAGCGGTGTTTCAAAACTTGGCAGGGCTGCAAATAGGTCTGAATCAGTGTTGGATGTAGTTCCTTGAGATACCCATTACACTTCCCTCTGGTGCTGTGTACCCCTGAATTAATCACAAATTCCTGAATTGTAATGTTCTTTTACTATTTATGCAATTCAGGAGAGAAGTCGTATCATCAATGCAAGTACAAAGGGACAGACTTCTATCTAAACCCATACAACATAAGTGAACGCTACCCAAAACGATATGAATTGTGTGGATTCACCATTCAGCATTTACGATTTATTAATCATAAGTTCCGTAAATAATTCAAAAGCTGATTAGTTTAGAACTACTGGCAATAATAAACCAACTTCTACTTTTTCTCCTATATACTTATCTTTCCTTGATGTTCTTAACTACATTTGACTTTTCTTGTCTAAGTAGAACCATTGACAAATATTTCATAGACAGGGTGTACATGTTGTTTACTTGGCTCTATAAATTGATCTGCACGTTCCCAAGCCTATCATTGTGCTATTGGACTGCAACAGTGCTGCGCAGCTGTAGAAATTGGTACATTATCATATCATCTGCTGTTTATTTACTATCATGTGTATCCTGTTATCTTCAATTACCCCCCAGAAAGGTAGGCATGTCTCCCCAAGCCAACTTCACACCATCATCATAGTCCTGTCCCATCATGTTGTGTGTGCAATTGCACAGTACTATTCATGCCCAGTTTGCAAATGCAGGATGCATCCATTTTTTTACCAGTCCCATAACTTTTTTTATTACAATTTATGCAAAACTTTGAGAATAACAATAATATTTTCAAGTAAATGTCATACATTTAGGCGTCATTGGCATATGTCAGGCTCTTTAACATAGAGGGCCAGATTCTCTAAGCTTCAAAAGTGATAAACTGGAGAGTGATAAACGGCCAGCCAATCAGCTCCTACCTGCCATGTCAAAGACTGTGTTTGAAAAATGTCAGGCAGGAGCTGATTGGCTGGCTGTTTTTCTCTCTCTATTTTATCTCTTTTGAAGCTTAGAGAATCTGTCCCCTAATGTCTAGTCTATAATGTACCATATATAGTGTTTCTGCTGTGACTTATACCGTAGCTGCACACAGCATTTTCCATTTGCCATATGTGGTAATGGCAATAAATTGTGATCTGTAATACAAACTAGTACTGCTGCTGGCTGCTACATCAGCTTTCCTGGGAATGCGGCCTATTAATCAAGCCTGCTTTTGGAATCACCATGGCAACGAACAGGCCATGCCAATGTCCTAGATTTTCCCAGCAGTTTGTTCCTAAACTGACAGCGGTGATTTGAATGCTCCTTGAACCAGATTTTTTTCTGTCCGTGAAAAGAATAAAAGGGCTCTTAATCCGGCTTGTTTTGCAAACACATCTCTGTTTACCCATGAGGTGCATAATGGTTTAGTGGCTGAAAGTATTTTCATGTACAGTAAGTGATTTGAACTGGATCTGGGTTCAGTCAAGGCCTAATCAGATGATATCATATTAACAGTTATGGGAACTTTAATGGAGTTTTTATTTTACCAGGCCCAGAATGTATTTTTTTGTGGATTTGCTGGCGGGTAACACAGGGTGGCGAGGCACACAAGGCGGGCATGTCACTAACAGCGGCTGCGTCTTGAGATATAGCCGCTCACAGAACACCATACCTAGATGGAGTAACTGCCCCCGTGATAGGACCCAGGGCCTGATTATGGGTCGCAGGCTCCCAGCTGCCCTAGGCGAATACAGAAGTCATCCTCCATTCCCCCTATACATTATTTACTATTTTTTTACCTACATGATTGTTGCCAGAGGTTACGTGTTCATTGCAAGAGGTATTGTACTCATTGGCAGGGGGTTACGTGCTCATTGTCAGTGGTTACATGCCCTTTGCATGCCCAGGGGTTTCTTGCTAGTTTCTAGGGGTTACATGACTGTTGCCATGGGTTAGTTGATGGTTGCCTGGGTTTACATATGCTCATTGCCTGTGGATATATGCTCATTGCCAGGGTGTTTCTTGCTCATTGCCATGCGGTTACATTCTTGTTGCCACTGGGATTACCTGCTCGTTGCCAGGTGGTTAATGCTCAGAGGGCACTAGGGCTCCTGGGCGCGCTGCCTCCCCCTGACAGACGCTAGAGGTCTAGAAAGGTATTTAGCATCTGTCTCCTAAAAGGCAATTGCCATTTTTCAGAGTCCATTTTTGCAGATTCCATGCCATCTGCATTGCCCCCCGCCCCCCCCACGACCCCGTAATCCAGGCTGCAGCCTGATCTGCCTATTGGTTGAGGGGCAGGGGTCTCCCAACTGCCCCTATCTCGGGACACTAATGCCCATGTGTTTCAGCCCAGTGAGAACCTTTATCAAGACGTGTTGATAAAGGTCCTCATTAGACCGAAATGCGTTGGAGAGTGTGAACAGCCTAAAAATAATTTCTCCTCAACATCTTGAATACATATTTTATGCACCTGCTTTGTTTTATGAACTTTGATTTTGTGAACTATAGCAGAGCCACATTGTTTTAATGTGTATATCATGCACTGGGACACTGCTATTGTTATGGTGTGCTGTACCTTTTGTGTCTTTTGAAGATTAAATAACTGCTATGACTATTTTATATTGGAGAATAAGGAACATTTTATCTGGTGATATCACATATGTGCTTTGGAAAAGAAACCTTGATATGTTTCAAAACACCTGAATTGCTGTGAATGTTGGTGCGCCTTTTCGCACCTCTACACCATTACCTCGCCTAGATTCAGTGTGAGTGAGGTACACTCAACATGTATCTACTTTTAGAAACACACTTAGAAGTTGGTAGTAGTCTGCAGAAACATCACACCAACCCGACGAAAGAAACCTTGATGGGATTTATTTTTACTATTTTATGTGTAAACTCATTAATTTCACTGCAGGGTAAACTCATTCATTTTATTAGTACGTTACTACACATTGTTGTCTTTTTAAATTTTTTTTACTTGATCTGAGAGTTTTTGGGGGAATACTTGTGGACTCAGAACATGGACAATTCCACATCAGAAACTGGTTTAATGGGTAAAAAAAACAAAAGGACGTATATTTTTTTGAGACTTTTATTGCTATATTTAGTTATTACAAAACCTAGAATTCAGATCCACACTGATCTCCTCGGGATATCCAGATCAGATTTTGGTATGGTTCACATCCACAAAATTCAGAAGGATTTGGATTTCTGGAGAACCAAAGCGAACCACCGGGGATCAATACAGATCTTGTAAATTCTATCAATTTGACATTGAAACCTCCGTCACTTCAGTAGGTTTCCGGAGATTTCTAAATTACACCAATCTCTTCGCTTAGTACATTTTTCTCCTTAGGCTAATTAGTCATTTGGAAACTCGTTACGAAAGCTGAACCAAACTTTGTTCCCTTGGCTTTTGTAAGCAACAAAAATAGAATGACTTTCAGGCAAGGAAAACTGCCAATATCCGAAATAAGCTGTCTCTTCACTTGTGGCTCCCCCTTTTCATAGGAAGAAACACGAGGCATTTTCAGGGATTCCATAATTACTCAGGAATTTGGAAAGTGACCAATAAATTATAACTTAAAGAAAGAAGAAACTACTACTATGTCCTACCCAAACCTTGTGGTGAACCACATATACTACAATGTACATAGTTTAGTATGGGTGCACTATCACCGTACAATCTCTCACACTAGTCCATATAGCTGGTGATAATTAGTTAATGGTACATTGGTGCAGATCTCCAGATCTGCTACTTACATGCGTTGTACAGGGTGTGAGAGAACATTGCTATTAAACACAGGCGGTGACTAATGTCAATGCCAGATGCTTCCCTTCTCTGAGCGATAAAGCTACATTTTGTTTTCAGGGACCGGGTACAACAGAAGGGTTCATCTCTCTCACACCCAGCACTAGTATCTAAGCCTGTTATATGTATATTATCTTTGTACAGTGCTGTGTAAGTAGCGGCTCTACGTAAATACAGTACATGAGATGTTAATTTCTCATGTAACTATGGGTTTATTTTTATTATTAGACCATCACTGGGATTTCCAGCAGTGATGTAATATAACAAAAATGCAATAACAAGAGCTGGCTCATAATGACTCCAACCATTCTGACTGCAATGCAAGAGGGACGCTAATGTTGACACGGTCTGATGCTGACAGGATTTCAAAGTAAAACACCCTTAAAAAAAGGAAATGAGTAAGGCAATGTTAATCCAGTGTCTTCACATATGATGTGAGAGTGGGAGAAGACTTTTTAGGGTATGTAACCAGCATGGCGGCCATCTTGATGCGGCCATCTTAACTGCAAGTCATCTTTTTTTTTTTTAAATTGGGAAGGTAGTTATATGAAATATAAACAAAAAGATGCAGAATTTCATTAGAAAAACATTAGACACAGGATTAATGAGTCCTCATTTCCTATTTTATACGGGTGTTTCCACACATAGATCTTCATTCTATATTGTATGTATAAGTTTAAATCAGCGGGTCTCTACCTCAACTCTCAAGTTCCTCCAACAGCTTGTGCTTTGGGGATGCCTGCCTGTGGAAGCAGGTGACCTCACCTGTACACGGTTACCCACATCCACAGAACAGGGCCTGTTGGTGACTGGAGCTGATTTAAATGGTCCCTATGTGTTTTTCTGGTATTTATGATTATATTTGATGTGGTGCCATTATTTTAGAGCTGTATCTCATTTTATTTATTCAGAACTGTTACTTGTCATATAATGATTATATTGGGCATTTTCCCATGAGACACCATGAGTAATTACTTGTGTATACATTATCCTTAATTACTGCTGTGCTTGAATATCCTTGACAAAGATCCCTACGGGCTCGAAATCAATCCATTTTGATTGAATTCTTCGTGGCATGATCTATACAACATGCTGGGAACAGATTTTTGACTCATTGGCCCTTATTCTGATTGAGTTGGACGGCTCCGAATGCAGACGGATGGCCGATGGTTGGTATTTGCGCATGTGCGAACGCCGTGCACGAATTCTGTACAGAAAACGATCGGTTGGAACAATCCGAACAGGGGGTGGAGAGGGGCGTGAAGGGCTGTTTGGGCTCATTACCATATGTGTACGCCCCGTGTTTCATGGGCGTTCCCATTTAAACGCTGGGCGTATGTATGGTAATGCGGGCGTGACACACGTGTGGGGGCGGACCGTTGACATAGATGGATGTCAGCTGCCCCCCCATATCCCTGCTTTTGCATGGAGAAATGCCCGATTGGTCTGGAGCACTCGGTGCTGTCTGAGCGCTAGGTCCATCATTTGATGGTCGGCGACTATCGGAGGATGGGGGAGGTTCCCACAGATGAAAAATCCACTCGCGGTCCATTCAGTCGGCATCTTACCGCATTCGGACAGTGTGAGCGATCCAAACTGAAGGCGGGGCTAAGAAAACTCGGTTCCTGTCCAAAAATACGCATCCGACAGATTCAACTAGAACAAGGGCCATTGTGACATGATAGCATCAGGTGATTGCAGCACATGTATTATGCATATCTGGCATAGCTGTACTGTGCTGAGATCTGGGGGCTGCGGATGCCACAGAGGTACACTGACATTATCATTATGGTCATGTTTGCAGAACCAGCTGAATTGTGTGGCAGTGTGCAGTAAACTGCCTTGCCCATAAAGCAGTGGTGGAACTTGTGGGTGGTGAGTCCAGGTGCAAAAATATCATTTTGGCTCCTTTTCTTCAACCCAACCCAAGTTCACTACATGCAACACAGTATTGGGTGACAGGGAGAGGCAGAGGGTCAACAGAAGAGGGTAACAGGGACAGCAGTGGGGCCCTGGGGCCCTGCACCTGCTGCATCAATGGTAAGTCCGCCTCTGACAGCAGGAACTGTCGCCCTGGTTAAGTAAGTAGTTCCATGGGTGAGGGGATTGGGGCAGGTGCGGACCCTGCTGCGGTGTTGCAAGGATCCCCGCTGCCTAGACCCCACGCTGTTCCCAGTTACCACCTGCTGCCATCCGCGGTGGGAGGGGGGGGGGGGTTCACCACAATTTTGTTGTTGAGGGCCCCCACCAGCAGACAGGATACTGACTGCATCCCTAGACAATTGGCATGAACCACAAGCGCCATACTAAGGAAACAAAGGGGACATACTGTACACGTGTGTACTGTAGTTACACAACATTGGCAATAACACTGCATACTTCTGTACTCCATATTCACCAATGTCTCAAGTCTTTTTTGTTGTGTAATCGATGTTTATTTGCGTTCACAAATGCACACATGCAGTAAAACATCCCCCCCCCCCCATTTTAAGGCGATCGGAATCATCAATGGGTTCTAAAAACTATGGTGACTGCATGTTACAGCCGTCATGTAATATTGTATTATTAATGCTAAGGTTCATTTATTTATTTTTTACTTCCAATCAAGTGGTTCAGTCTCCAAATTCACAGAAGTTGTCTTAGGGGCTCACACATTAGTTTATCACACATTTTCAAACTCATTTTTTAAAGAAATTTACTAAGGGGGGTAATTCAGACCTGCTTACTTAGAGAGCAGGTAAATGCTGCCACGCTGAATGCACGCTCCCCCCGATGCCTGAATCCCCATGCTACCCTGCCAGTGGATGTGTGCACTTACACATCCGCTTCCATGCGCCCGCAGAGAGGAAAAATCATTCGATTATTCGATTATTTACCATCAAATTATTTTTCCTCTCCACCCAGATAAAAGCCTTGACATTTATGCTGCACAGAGGTGGCCATATCGGGGGTGGGCGTTGACGTCATGTGATGCAATCTGCCCACCCCGTGCAGGCAGGGGCCTGCCTGCATTTGCTGGGATCCGCCCAACATTTCCATGGGCGCGCCCACCGTTTTTTTTTTGTGGGCGGACCCGTTGGAATGCCCACTGCCTGTAAGAATGAAAAATTTGCCATAGGCGCTCGCTGCGGGAGTTTGCACCTGCGCATGGTCACGCATGTGCAGAACCCTACCATCGGGGATGGGGACGAGTTCCAACCTGTGCGAACAGATCTGAATCGGCCCTAAGATGGGAGTTCTGTTGAAGATGGGATGTTGGTTGCCCATAGCGACCAATCAGATTCTAGCTCTTATTTATTTACCACCTTCTAGAAGATAATAGATATATCAGGTTGGTTGCTATCAGCAACAGCCGTCTTCAATAGAACTCCTGTCTTAGTAAATTTACCCCATTTACACTATTTTTGTGGCTTTTGTGTTGTAGGAATGTGCAAAGGTCCTCAATATATGTTTTGAAACTTCACATTAATGGCCAGATGTATCAAGCTTCAAAAAGTGATAGAAGTGGAGAGTGATAAACAACCGGCCAATCAGCTCCTACTTGTCATTTTTCAAACCCAGCCTGTAACATGGCAGGTAGGAGCTGATTGGCTGGCTGCTTATCGCTCTCTGCCAGATTCTCTAAGCTCTAAAATAGAGAGTGATAAACAGCCAGCCAATCAGCTCCTACCTGCCATGTCACAGACTGTGTTTGAAAAATGTCAGACACGAGCTGTTTGGCTGGCTGTTTATCACTCTCCATTTTATCACTTTTGAAGCTTAGAGAATCTGGCCCTCTATTTTATCACTCTTTGAAGCTTGATACATCTGGCCCTTAAATCATTACACACAGGGACTGTACTACATGTACTGGTGATTTTGGGGGGTATTCAATGTCAGGGGTACGGCTGTCGAGCTTGCTCGACAGCCGTGCCCCTGTCCCGTTCTCGCTGTGCTCGACGTGAGCTCGGCGGTCGGGATTCAATGTCCCGGCCGCCGAGCGGCGAGAAGGGGTCGTGGCCGCGAGTTGAGGATGGAAATAGACGAGCTCCGGCAGGGAGCTCGCCTATTTCTGGCTTTTATCGGCAGAACAAGACAGACAGCTTGTGATGTCGGGCTCGTTCTGCGGAGAACCCCTGTTCAATGCTGTCGGTGAAGACAGCACTGAATAGGGCCCCGCAGCCATCTCCCCCGACATTGAATACCCCCCTTTATGTCTTATGCTTTTATCTTTAAACTGAGAATTGACTAGAACCTACTGAAAGATTCCAAATAAAACGTCTCTCTTCTCTTTTTTTCTTTTATTTTCACTGTAAGTCCACAGTCCCACAGAAAGCCTGTGTGCCTCTACGCTTTGGGACTTCCAACATTGCATTCTGGGAGGTCAATTTTATTGAACCGATGAACAATGAAGTACGTGAGTAGAGTATCAATTTTATACAAAGAAGCTGCGTCTCCTGCCATTCACACTCGCAGCTGCCCTTTGTTCAGAGGCTTGCAGAACGGTCCTCGGATCCCCCTCCCAGGCCCAGATACACATGAGAAGAGACTTCAGTCTTCAATTCCAGGCTGTCCGCATTTGCCGGCGAAGGCGCCGTGAGATTAGGAGAATGCATTAATACTCCTCAAAGTCCAGAACCTTCACCTAGAAAACAACGACGTTTACAGAAGCTACAAAGTATAGATGGCTGGAATAATGCCTCATGTATAACTGCAGTTTGGTGAGAACGCTCTCAAGCTCAGACTAGCTCCATCTTTGGATCTTTCAATATGTGTCAGTGATTAATGAGTGCAGCTGTGCAGCAGCTAGGTTGGAAAATGTGAACTGTTGGTAGCTCTCGAGGGCTAGGGTTGGCTACCACTGGACTAGCCAATCAGACATGTGCTTTCATTGTCTAACTTCCACAAACTAGATAAAGGACCCTATAGGTAAGTATGTATGTGTGAGGTGTGTATTAAAGTTTTATTTTTCTAGGTGTCAGTATGATTTCTTGGTCTATTGGTTCCGTTGTACGGACCCAGCTGGCCCATTAATGTCCCGCATGCTAGGTCTTGTGGCTACAACAGATCACTTGCTATACATGCGCTCCTGAACATTGAATGGACTCACCCAGGCCACCGGAAAGGAGGACAAGTCTCCCAGGGCTGGCCCGCACCAAGTCAGCAACCCACAGCCATCTCACCCCCCCCCCCCCCCCCCCACAGCAGCGTATGGGGTGGGGGGTGCTTTAATGATGCACTTTCTCCTCCACGACCCATACCGCCCACCTATCCCTAGGCCATGCCTCCTGTTGTGCCAACCTGACGCCCTTTCCCAGAGGAGGCAGCCAGAAAGATGACACATGTAAAGGGTATGGGTAGAGAGCACTTCACTCTTTGCATTTGCCAGTAGGGTCTCTTTTCGGAGCCTGTATACCAGGCAGTGATTGACGCTTGATATGCTCATTTTGTTAATACGCTCATTTACAATTAATTTGTGAAATATGCCCCAGAGAGTCTTTATCACTATTACAAATTAAGTAGAGAGTTCAATAAAGAGCGTTCATCTTCTATCGGCTGTCAGTGCATTCAGTTACACCAACAGTCGCTCATCGTCTGGGCTGTATCGTGTGACTCTGCATGCAGTGTAATTACAGGGAGAGCCATCAGGAAGTCAATTCATCCTCAAACATCACCCACGGCAACACAGGCTGCTATTTGCAGTACTTATCTCTGATCTGCTGGGAGGATCTCCCTGTGTCACTCTCGTCCTCCCCTACAGTACGTCTTTGATGCAGCTTAATTGCTCCTCTGATATGTAAAGCCAGCAGCACGTGTTGGGCTGGCAGTGCATCCTTTTGGCTAAGATCAAGTGTAGTATCTGTTCTTATCAGTGGGTATGGACTGGCCTCTGGCAGAGAATAGAGAAAGGTTGGACTGAGTAGCTGCTCTGATGGGCGGAGGGTGTGGGACCCCTCTTTTTTGCCTGGGAGTGGTGAAAAGTCTCACTGAGTATCTTCACCTCTGCCTTTGGTAGGAGGTGTTGTTTCCGTAAATCCACTGGTAAGAGGGGGGGAGAAACACTGGGCCTAGTAGATTGACTCTCTTGACGGGGTTCGTAGCCCCCGAAGGATGAGTCAGCGAAAGGCTCAGTCTAGTATCCATTCCCAGGGAGCGGAGAAAAGCTGAGACCGAGTAGATTGGTCCAGGTTGGCTAACCACCAGCCTGGGCACAGCGAAAAGCTCAGCCTAGTATCTTAACCCTGGGAGCGGAGAAACACTGGGACTGAGTAGATTGCTCTTCCGAGGGGGGTGCAGCCCCTAAGGGAGTCTTTCGAAAAGCCCAGTGGAGTACCCATTCCCATGCCGGGGGCTGGAAAATGCCTGCTGGTGAGACAGAGAAAAGCTTGGTCGGACGCTGAAGGGTCGGCTGCCTGGAGCCCGAGGCTGCACTGTGCCCCCGGGGAAACTCGGGGGCGCCTGATTTGCACTGGTGATGTCCAGCACCATGCACTGAATGGCACACACACTGCGCACTTCCCTCTAGGTTAGGCTACACGTCCTTACCTCGTCCTTTTGGATGGGGTAGGACAATTTTTTACACCCCCACCCCGGCCTTCTGGCTAGGGCCTCTTTTATTTATTTCTTTGATTTGCACTTTTGAGCACTTCACGTTTTTCGTTAGTTTGTCACGTTTTTTTTATTTGGGTAGTGCGGCTGTCCCTAACGGGCCTTCCGTTCCCCAAACGTGGCTGGGACTCTTCACCTTTTGGGGAGAGTCCCGGTCCCCTCGAGGGCAACCCCGAGCCGCAAGGCGGAGGGAAGCCTAAGCGGGTCTCTCCAAACCTTCGGGTGCGGAGGACCCACCGTCCAAAACCCTTCCGGGGGTGGAGGAAAAGCGGGTCTCTCTGAGCTTCGGCGAAGAGGACCCACCGATCCCTTTTTTCCCTTCCTCGGCCTTATGGTTGAGGGGGGTTAGGGGAACCATGGGGCCTTTCTCCTTTGGGAGAGGGTCCAAACGTTCGTACGGCTGCCCCCTTTGCACGTGTTTAGGCACAGCACTGGTGGTGGTGGGAGCACACCTCGGGCTCCCTGAGTTTCTTCAAACAGTGCATAAATGAGCACAACACAAACAGATGTTAACAAAATATGCAAATCAGTAAGATATACAAACATTCTTTCACAAAGGAATGCAGCACGTATGGTATTGTTGATGTTTCTCTTGCAGTTGGATCCGTTCAATGTTCTATTGAGATCATTTTCATTCTCTTCTTTGCTACACTGTGGTCTACTCCTGTGCCTGATTGATGGAGGTGGGCCGATATGGGGTGAGATGATGCGACATGTCATTGAAGCCCCACACCCGCTATATGTGAGCATTGGGGAGCTGAGCTATGATGACGCACCCTATGTGCATTGTGTCATCGGGAAGTAGGTGATCGCGGTTATCGAATTAGTTGCAGGGTCCGATAGACAGCTACAGTTCCAATCAGAGTTACACTGGAGGCCTTCAGCATCTCCTGTTCCCTCTTCTGAGCTGAGAGCATCAGGAAGCAGCAGGAGGATTTGTATTTCCAGCCTTCTGGAGAATTGCTCACCTTTCCAGGTGGTTGGGAGTGCCACCCGCATTTCAGGAGCCTCCCGGCTGTTCTGTTAGGTTAGGCAAGTATGCAGCAGGCATTGGGAGGCCCAGATTACCTTAACCTGTCCTCATGTGTAGACAAGCAGAGGAGCGAAGGAGGGTCCAAACTCTGTAAGGTCCCTGGTGGCCCTAATCTGGCTGTGGAAAGGGGTGGTTGAGATGCTGACCTAACATATCTTTATGTCCAGCCGGTACTGCAGACAGGTGGGATAGAAATAAACAAAAAATAAAAACTATATATACCATGACCTGAAGAAATTGCTTATTAAAAAGCAATGAAACATTGTCCATAAGGATGGCCTAAGAGTGTTTTTTACAAAGACGCCTGGAGTGCTGCATTTCCCCCCCCTTGCCATATATATATATATATATATATATATATATATATATATATATATATATAGTGCCTATTTAAAGCAACTTGTTGCCTAGGAGACACGTAGGGAATTTAGTGGGGCTGAAACAAATATTTGTTTTTCCAATGATTCCAGTGATTTAACCCTTTGAGTGCCAGAGTTGCTGTGGGAGATCCTAAAAATATCTGCTACAAATGCCAGCGACGCTGGAATTTTTAGCGGATATTTTGAGGATCTCTCACAGCAACGTTGGCACTCAAGCGGTTTGATGTCGCCGGAAGCGGCATAATTTCTTGGGTATGGGTAAAAACCGGACAAGACCCCAGACCACCGGACCGGACATCAAAATCTGCAGTCCGGAGCTTGTAGTGTCCGGTACGGGGGTGTCCAGTCCGGGGGTATCCTGTCACCAGGGATAGGTGTATGGTCCGGGACCACACAGGGAGGCTGTAATCTCCCCTTCCCCATGTCCCTGGTGATAGCTATTACAGGCATCTCCCCGCACAGTACACTCCACGGACAGGACACCCCCCGGACCGGACACTACAAGCTCCGGACTGCAGCTTTTGATGTCCGGTCCAGCGGTCCAGGGTCTTGTCTGGGTCCGGATTTTACATAGTCCCTCCTTTCTCTTGACCAACTCTTGGAGACAGATTTCGGCTGTCTTACTAGGTTACTGTATGATGGATCTGACGTCAGTGGATCTGGCTAGAAGTTAGAAAAGCTGCATTATAAGAACAAGCCTCGACGGAAGATTTAATAACCTTAATTTACCTATTTCATTCTTTTTTTTACCCCATAACAGAAAACCCCTCCGGGCTGTCTGTTACACTCAGAGAGGGCAGCAGGGGCTTACAGCGATGCGCGTCCATTTCTTGCTATTTCTGCCACGTCAGGCTCCTTAGAACGCTGCCATGCGGAATCAATTGGAAGTCTGCAGTGCTATTTGCAATTCAGGGCAGGCCACACATCACTTATATGAGATCGGACAGATACAGGTTTGCTCCAGAAACTGCCATCAGCCTTCTGCAGAATCTCCCATAGTAACCGTGTCCGGGACCTGAACTGAAGGTGACCTTTCATGTAGGATCATTTAGCAGCGGAGTAATGTCATACAAAGTATTTCAGCATCAGCAAAAGGTGTTTACACTGGAAGACTGCAAGCAGGAAGAACAGTATAACCCAACATATACAGCGAGTCAGCCGGCACAATCGCAGATCACTGGGCCTGATTCTCCACCACGTTCCGCTAGCTGCCGTTATTAGTGAGCGGTCCTGAATCACTAGAGACTGGGGCAGAGGGGCAGCATGTGGTCTCTAGGTCTACAAGCATTAGGTTGACAGTCATTAGGGTCGACCATATAAGTCAACAGTAACTAGGTCGACACATGAAAAAGTCGACATGAAAAAGGTTGACATGAGGTTTTGATGTTTTTTTTTTTTTTTTAAGATGGCTTTTCAAACTTTACTATCCAAGTGAGCATAGAATGAGAATATAATAGTGTGCCAAGCGTAGCGCGGCGCCGTGCCCGAAGCATGGCAAGCAAAGCGAGGGCACGCGATACATTTATACACAACAAAAATAAAAAAAATGATTTTCATATCAGCATTTTTCATGTTGACCTAATGCTTGTGTCGACCTGATGACCATGTCGACCTATTTCATGTTTCCACTTATAGTGCTCGCACTAAAGACTGTTGACCTAAGTTATGATGACCCTATTGCCCATATCCGGGGCAGATGTATCTGGTAAAGTGATAAAGTAATGATAAACTGGAAAGTGATAACGCCCATGCCGGTTGGCTCCTAACTGCCATTTTTCAAACAGGTTATTGGCTGGGAAGTTATCATTTTACCAGGCTGAGGGGTAGATGTATGAAGCAGTGATGAGGGAGGAGAGATACCGAGGAGAAGTGGCCCATGGCAACCAATCAGCACTGAAGTGACATCTATAATTTGCATAATATAAAATGATACAGAGCAGCTGATTGGTTGCCATGGGACACTTCTACTCATACTTGCCTACCCTCCCGGAATGGCCGGGAGTCTCCCAGAAATTGAGTCCCCTTCCCTGTCCCCTGGGAAGGTGGGCAAGGCTGCCGCATTCCCTCCAGAGCCCCCTCCCCCCCCCCCCCCCCGACACTGCCGGCCACGGGAGGGACGCGGTAATGTCCCAAAAAAACCAGGATGTTCCCGTGATAAGCGGAACGGTTGGGAGGTATGTCACTGCTGCATACATTGCCCCTGAGAGCTATCTATATAATTCCTAAACCATACTTTCTTTCTTTCCCTTTTTTAAGGGATGTGGGGCGTCAGACTCCACCTTTCCTCCGGGCAATGGGAAATAACCTCACTTACCTTATCCCATCGGCCCGCACAAGTAATACGATGCGCCACATGTGCGCCAAGCCTGCCGCCAGTGCTGACGATGGAACATTCGGGGGCTGTGTCTACCACATATACCTCATCATTGTCCCCATCTCAGCAGGATGAGAAGCTCAGCCAGATGTTACCTCAGTGCTGATGATGGAACATTCGGGGGCTGTGTCTACCACAGATACCTCATCATTGTCCCCATCTCAGCAGGATGAGAAGCTCAGCCTAGAGAATTGTTGGATGAGAGCAGGGACGACGCAGAAGCTGAGGGGGTGTCTCCCTGTTACCAAGTCTCCCTCAGATTCTGCCTTGTCACGCAAGGTCCTAAAGAAGCGTGTCTGCAAAATTAAACATTTAGACTACAGGATGTCTCAGAGATGGCTGCGAGGCAGGTATTGCATGTAGCAAGATACCTTTATAGCCCGGAGCCCGACCACCATCTCCTGCCCATTACCCACATTATATATATATATATATATATATATATATATATATATATATATTGCAATTGAATGGTTGACAAAGCGTTATAGCCAGATGTGGTTTATTTAAGTAAAATCTGGGGCTGGGGTGGAGAGTTTGTGGGCTAAAACCTGTCACAGCTCAAAGTGAAAGTACAATGGAGAAGCCGTCATTTTTTTGCATTGATTTTGGTCTAGTGGGTCGACAATGTCTAGGTCGACCAATAATGGTCCACAGTCACTAGCTTGACACTTTTCAATGGTTGACATACCCTCGTCATGCCTCGGGCATGGTGCCTCGCTGGGCTCCGTGCACTAATATCATCTAACTCTATGGCCACTAGGATTGTATCAAGTATGAACCAAGTTGGTCATAAAAAAAAAAAATCATGTCGACCTTTTCGACCACGACAAGTTTGACCTTTTGCTTTTTTTTTAACCTTCTGTCAACGTCGACTTAGGCCAGGGATGGGGAACCTTCGGCCCTCCAGCTGTTGTGGAACTACACATCCGAGCATGCCTTGTTACCGTTTTGCTATGTGGCCCTGCTACAACTGTTGCAGGGCATGCTGGGATGTGTAGTTCAACAGCTGGAGGGCCGAATGTTTTCCATACCTGACATACCCCAATGTCAACCTAGTGACTGCCGACCTAGACATGGATGACCCAGGGAGCGGGTACCTTTTGCATTATACATGAGTGTTATAGATGCCGCATCTGGGGTCCCAACTGTTTTGTAATAGGGTATTCCGAGCCAATGAGGTTCTGGACAAGCTAAAACTCATCCTTTTAGCTCGGCCCTCCATGAGAAGGAATGGCCAGACAAAGCTGGATATATGTTATTATATTTCCGGAGTACATCTCTGGTAATTCGTGGAGAGACTGACCTGAGTTCTATTTACCATCCAAAACAGCGCAAATCAAGTGTAAAGGACCGGTAACTATATGAAACACCTTATAAAGCCTCTAGCTAATTTGCACAAAGCCTCATTTATTGCCTCATTCATTGCCACAATTTAAGTGACTGTACCAAACAGCATTCTCAGCTAATCAAGCTTTTATTATATGTTCATTGTTGTCTGTCCTGTCTGTCTGTTGTTATTGTGCACATGAATTGTTAAGAGGGGGGGAAGTATTAATTACTTTGCTATGTTATTTTAATAAAATGCTTTATATTCTTTACTAAAAACTTGGTCATTTAATTACTGAGCAGGTCCGCGCTTCTTAAAGCGACAGACACTCTTTTGTGTCTGCCACTTATTTTCTACACCTTGTTATTATATTTCCTTCAGAAAACTCATACCTCCCAACTTCTGGCCTCTGTCACACGGGACACTCGTGCGTGAAAGAAAATAGGGTGTGGTCTATGGGAAAGGGGGTGTGGCCTCACAGGATTAGGCTTCTTGAGGCCACACCCCCATTTTCCATCCCTCAGCAGCGCTGAGTAGACGCTGTGCACATGCGCACAGTGTTTATTCTCTTCAGGATGGGGGGACTCCCAACTGCACCCCTCTGCCCCGGGCGGGACATGGGATCGGCCCCCGAAAACCAGGAAATTAACGCGGAAAGAGGGACATTTGGGAGGTATGACTTTGTGACTGACAATATTGCCAGAAAGTCCATTATTGGGACTATTTAATGCAAGTATACTGCTGCGGCCAATAATTACACATCAGAGAAATCACTCCTCCCTCACAGCAGGGTGCAAATGCCAGCCTGCCCTCGGTGCCACTCCACCCCTGCTGTCCCTGCGGGAGTAATTGGCGAGGTTTTATGAGCTTTTTAATTCAAAAAGGGGGATAAAAGAAACACTGATTTGCCTACCACAGAAAGTTCACAAAGTTTATGATTTGCCTGAGAAATGATCGGAACAGACAGATGTCAGTTGAAGGGCATCGCCAGAAGAGACTCTCGTCGCTCGCACTCACCCCAGCTGCTCGCAAACTTCCAGAAGAATCTCTAATGAGCGGCAGTGCTCTTAAGCCGTTCCTTGGTAGTCTTAGAAACCAGCTTTCATGCATTGTGCTCCAGACGTCTATGTCGCCCCATGAAATAAGCCCTCGCTCTTATCACATTCTATTACCGGTGAATAAAAGGCAGCGTCGTATTCAGACTGAAAGAAATCTAACTGAACTGCTTCTCAACCCAATTATGGCCAAGCTGCATGGTACAAGTGTACAAAACACTCTGGAAGAGCGTCCAGCAAATGGGGATAATACGGCTATGGCCAGTGGATGGCGCCATTATCTCTGGCCTTGTAGCCTTACAGTAACAATGATATTGCCCAGAGGGAATACCATCAGAGGTGTAGCCAGGTGACATGGGGCCTGGAGCAAAGGTATATTTCGGAAGCTCCACCCCCTAGTCCTTTTTCCTTCTTATAGTAATGCATCTTACACATCATGCCACACAAACTGTAATGCCCATTACGCCAAACACCTTAATGCCCATTACACATCATGCCACACAAACTGTAATGCCCATTACACTACACACTATAATGCTTATTACATATTATACCACACACCATAATGTCTATTACATATTATGCCACACACACCCAGTTATGCAGCTGTTACCATTTTATGACCAACACACAAAAATGGCCCTACCAAATGATTCCCCACAATAAGGCTCCTACTCAAAAAATTAAGCTTTCTGCATCTTCTCCTGGCGGCGCCAGCATTTTCAGCACTTCCAGGTAACGATATACACACAATGGCGTAATTATACATTTTTCAAACCCCCCCCCCTAGGCATTTTAAGACCATTTACACACATTTATTGCCTGTAGTGCTGCTTACTCATATAATGCCCCTGTAGTGCAGCTTCCACACATTGGGTCTTATTCTAGTTCACTCTTTCTGACAAAATCCTTCTCAGAAGGACAAAACCATGTGCACTGCAGGGGGGCAGATGTAAAATGTGCAGAGATAATTTGATTTGGGTGAGTTATTTAGTTTCTGTGCAGGATAAATACTGGCTGCTTTATTTTTACACTGCAATATACTGTAGATCTCACTTTGAAGTAAAACCCCACCCAAATCTAATTCTCTCTGCACATGTCACATCTGCTCCACCTGCAGTGCACATGGTTTTGTCCATCTAAGAAGGAATTTGTCAGAAAGAGTGAACTAGAATAAGGCCCTTAATGCCTCCACTAAAGCCCCTTCCGCTCAGTGGTATTGTGGCTACAGGCAATTTGCTTCCCATTAGAACTTGCAGTGGAATTGATGCTTTATATTAATGTACAGTAGGAGGAACATGTTGTATACTGTATATACAAGGCTTAAAGGAAGAGCCAGATTAACAATGGGGTGGATGGAGCTGCAGCTCCAGGCCTCCATGTAAGTATAGGCCCAGAACATACATGTCTACCCTCCCGGAATGGCCGGGGGACTCCCTCAAATCGGGTACCCCTCCCGGCCCCCCAGGAAGGTGGGCAAGTCTCCCACATCGCCCCCACAGTCCACGCACCCCCCTTCCTGCAGCATTAAAGTCCGAATTTCGCGGGTCCGTGGGGGAGGGGGCGAGGCTAAAAATGATGCATCATTTCGCTCCATTTCAGCTCCTGCCCCCAAACCATGGAACCCTAAATTGCTTCTCCCAGAGAGGAGTGACAAAATATAGGCAAGTATGGCCTGGCGTCATGACAGCATGATGATCACCAGGCAGACACCAGACGGCCACATAGGAATGGGTGTTAGAGATAGCACTGTCTTATTGTATTAGAATAGAAACACTGGAGAAAGTCCGGTCCAGGTTTTTTATGTGATGCAGTTTTTATGCTAATCAGAACAGGTATATAATATATATACCTGCTCTGTCTTCTTTTTCCTCCATACCTTGAAAAAAGGCTACAAGTTAAGCCCGAAACGCATTGGTAGGAGGACCAATATCCAGGTACTTTGGGGATCCAGTGTCTATTTTTCCAACACCTTGCAGACACCCACTCTCTTCCCTAACCCGGGTGAGGCAGAGGTGGTAAGGACCCTGTTTCCTTTGGACCCCAGTAGTACTTGGCTTTTTTAGCCTTTATTTTAAAGACTTTTTACCGTTTTTATTGTATAAACATTGTAATGGCAGATGTGTGCCTTTATTGGCGTGCATACCTTAAGACAACCAGCTTAACACTCTAATAGAAATGAAGACTCGGAGACTTAGGTTTGGCAGAAGCTGTTAGCTGTATTTATTTGTAAATCTTTAAGCTAATTTTTTGATGTTTTATTTTATTTAATTAATTAATTTAATTAATTTAATTAATTTAATGGTGGCCCAGAAAAGAACGGCTATTTAACTAAATTAAACTAAACTCCACCCCAAACTAGCATACGTAGGTTGGCCTAACTCAACACGGTATCCACTCCTCCTACTACTATGACTACCCCACCCAGCCGGATGGGGACGCTGTCCCCGGGCGGGTGATACAGCGTAATGCCTAAGCCAATGAGAGGCGAGCGCACCGCAACCAACCAATACGCAGCAAACATAACTTAATGAAAATCTTACAACCTATCAACAAGCCGTTCTTTCCCGCCTACAGCTAACGCAATTAAGAAGAGAAAAACTATTAGCCCCACCCTAAAGAACCTTGTTTAAGAGGGAGGGAGGGCGGGAGATTTCACAGGAAAAAGAGGCAGACTCCTCCCATTCCTGAGGTGATATTCCCAGCTAACCAGCCAAACCCAAGATCTGATAGGGTCCCCGAGTCACATGACCCTTGAGCTGCACACCCAGCCTATCATGTTTAAACTACTCCCTGTCTATGCAGCCACTGCGTTGTTCTAAACATTGTAATGGCAGATGTGTGCCTTTATTGGCGTGCATACCTTAAGACAACCAGCTTAACACTCTAATAGAAATGAAGACTCGGAGACTTAGGTTTGGCAGAAGCTGTTAGCTGTATTTATTTGTAAATCTTTAAGCTAATTTTTTGATGTTTTATTTTATTTAATTAATTAATTTAATTAATTTAATTAATTTAATGGTGGCCCAGAAAAGAACGGCTATTTAACTAAATTAAACTAAACTCCACCCCAAACTAGCATACGTAGGTTGGCCTAACTCAACACGGTATCCACTCCTCCTACTACTATGACTACCCCACCCAGCCGGATGGGGACGCTGTCCCCGGGCGGGTGATACAGCGTAATGCCTAAGCCAATGAGAGGCGAGCGCACCGCAACCAACCAATACGCAGCAAACATAACTTAATGAAAATCTTACAACCTATCAACAAGCCGTTCTTTCCCGCCAAAGCGGGGATCTCGATCCCGAGACCCCCGCCCGCCACCGATCTAAAGCACCGACATCGCTGCCAATAACAGATCCTCCACAAATAACCAAAGACCCTCCCTGGTTAAGTGAATCCCGTCAGGCCTATACAAGTGCTGGTAACCAAACCTAATCCTCTCATGCTGGACCGCAACTCCACCAAACTCCAGCACCCGCCGCGCAACTGCTGCATTCAGCTTCTTTCTAGACTCATCAATTGCCCGGCAATCTAAAGCCCCTCTCCAACACAGTCGTGGCACAATAAATGACCAAATCAGGGTGCACTTGGGCCAGGCATTCCTGATAGCTTCCAGATCATCCAAGATCAAGGACCTCAGCCTCAATTGGGACATTTTCCCGAGGTCATTCCCACCAAGGTGGATCACCAAGACTTCCGGTAACCCAAACAGCTTCACCTTCAACAGGAGGAAAGCCCTTAGCTCACGCCAGGACATCCCCCTCACTCCCAACCAACGCACCAAATTCCTACACTCCAACACAGGCCCATCACCAGAAGCCATGAGCCTAGAAGCCCAATGCACGTAAGAGTGTCCTACCACCCAGACCCTGCAGTTATCGTAGCCCGCACCTATATGGAGAGAAATATTTAGATAGGGATTAGAATTGATTTATTCAGGGAGAGGAAATAGTACATATTAGGAGGATCTGCCAAAAGAAAAAATTTAGGTGTGCACAAATTTGGTGTGGTAACACTGCTTCACTGCTAAGTGAAGCCACTCCCGACACAGAAGGGAAGGACGAGACATGGGAGGGTGAGGATTGGATAGGGTTGGGGAAAAAGGGGGATTACTCGGCCGGAGAAAAAACGTCTGGACCTGCTGAGGGACTCTTAATTGGTGCCTGATTAGCCGAATTAGAGATGCCGAATTCAGTCCGTCAGTCAGGTAAAAAAGCGTGAAAACTCCGGACGCTGGCCCAACAACAGAGCGTAGCTAATCCCCGAGTAGGATGGCCTAAAGGAAGGGTAACACAGGAGAACATCCACTCCAGACAGAAACCAGACACGCACAGTCATCAGGGCAGAAGGTGTGGCCTAATGTACTTCTTATAGGTCGCTGAGCGCCATCTACCTAGGCTCTTGATGTCCCTAACTTGCCAGCCAGCCCTAGCCGCTGATGTGGCCGCGCCTATGCGGAAGGAGTGGGTGCCAAAATCTCCAGGGGGGTGACCCAGCTCGCTCAGACAGCGACGCATCATCCAGCTAAACTGGTACCTCGTCAAGGGGGCCCCATCATAGTGCAGGAGCCAAGATCCCGCCATGTCAGGCCTCACCATTGCATACTGGCTTGCCAAGGTGACGGGGCAAACTAAAGCCGGTACCACCTGATGCATCGGCACCCAAACCCCTTTCGCGGCCTGGTCTGTTTTAGAGCGCCTAATCCTACACCAAAGAGCCCGTTTGTCTATGCGTATGTCCGACAGCTGGAGAGTGGAGTCTTTGTTTTTGGATGGAGCAACTAGCTCCATAACTCTAAAAGCCCCATGAAAAGCCATTGAGAAGGCCAAACGAAACAATAAACATTCGAAAGCTGAATCCGCAATGATGGACACTTTCTCTGACAGCGCGTTAAGCATGTCAAAATCAATGGGACGCCTTCTATCCGGTGCTACAGGAGCTGCGCGAGACCACCCCTTCATTGCTTTCCTTACTAAAAAACTTTTTGTAAAATCAGGAAGGCCTTTCAGCTGCGCGAAGAAGGATATGCCCGCTAGGTGACGCGACACTGCCGCCCTGGACTTGCCTGCGTTGTACATTTCCCAAATGAAAGAAAGCAGGAGCTTTTGCCCGCGCCTACCTGGGAGAGCAGGCCCTCCAGCAAAGGACTCCCATTCAGACCATGCCTGGCGATAAGTCCTGAGGGTAGCGGGCGCTACCGACAGTTCCGCTAGCCCCTCCAGTCCGGCTTGATGACCTGCCAAACATAAAGTGGGCAAGATACCCCGACAGAATCAGCACCAGGAGCCAACTGCCTAAAACGCTCCCATTGAAATCGCGACAGCGCGTCCGCAATCTCGTTCTGTATGCCTGGAACATGCTTCGCCTTGAAAAGGATGTTAAAGCGGAGGCATTGCAATGACAGCTGCGCTAGGACCCTAAGCACCTGGAGCGACTTCGCCTTCTGATTATTAATCGCATGTACTGCGCTGAAATTGTCGCACCAGAAGATGACACTACGGTTAGCCAACCGTGAGGCCCACAATTCCATAGCAACCATGATAGGGAAGAGCTCAAGGAGCAGCATGTCCCTGACCAAACCATCCGCTACCCAGGATGCAGGCCAGGCTTGTGCGCATCAGCTACCCTCCAGGAAGCAGCCGAATCCTGAAGAACCGGCTGCATCAGTGAAGAGCTGAATCCTAGCATTGTCCACGACCGGGGACAACCATATGCGGACGCCGTTAAAATCCTCCAGGAAGGAGGACCAAACTGCAAGGTCGCGCTTAATCTCAGCTGAAAGGCGTATTAAATGGTGTCGCCTTGCAACCCCGGCTGTGGCTCGCTCCAACCTGCGGCCAAAAAGCCTCCCCATTGGGATGACCTGGCATGCAAAGTTGAGCTGCCCCAACAGGGACTGCGCCTGCTTCAGAGTTACCTTCCTAGATGCTCTAAATAGCTCGATTATGCTCTTGAGTTTGACTATCTTGTCCAAAGGCAGGAGGCACAGGCCCCGTACTGTGTCGATCTGTATGCCCAGAAATGACAGACACGTCACGGGGCCCTCGGTTTTCTCCTCGGCGATTGGCACGCCAAATTCGCCAAATAGAGACCGGATTGTGTGCAGGAGCTCCATGCATTGAGAGGAATGCGATGGACCCACGCATAAAAAATCATCCAGGTAGTGAGCGATCCCGCTCACCCCTGTCGACTCTTCCACGCACCAATGCAGAAAGGTACTGAACCTCTCAAAATACGCGCATGAGACAGAGCATCCCATCGGCAAGCACTTGTCGACGAAAAACTCGGCCCCTATGCGGAAGCCCATGTATCTGAATGCATTTGGGTGAAGAGGAAGCAGCCGAAATGCTGACTCTATGTCGATTTTGGCCATGAGAGCCCCCTGGCCATAGGATCTAACCATCTCAAGAGCATCATCGAAGGACTGATAAACAACTGTGCAGTCTTCCTGAGGGATGGCATCGTTAACCGACGATCCCTCCGGATAGGACAGGTGCTGAATTAGCCTGTACTTGCCAGGCACCTTTTTTGGGACCACCCCCACCGGTGAAATAATCAAATTATCCAATGGGGGGCCCAGGAAAGGTCCGGCCATGCGACCCAAAGCAATTTCCTTATCAACCTTCTCTCTGAGAATAGAAGCAAGAGCACGCGCGGATTGTAGGTTCCTAAATGACCCACCTCTAACATCCCCTTGTATGGGTAACTTAAAACCAACTGAAAAACCTTTAAACAAAAAATCTGCTATTGCCTTATCCGGATATTGCCGAAGCCATGCGGACATGGGTTCGACCATAACCGGAGTGGGGGCCCTAGCGAGCGGGGCCAGATGTACCCTGTTTGGGTCCGGCCTGAGACCCCGCCCCTCTTGCGGGGCGGCTTCCTCGAAAGCAAGTAGAAGCTGGGTGATTGCCAGCGCAGTTGATGCATATGTGCTTATACTTGCAACGCTGTCCTTGCTGGCAGAAAGAATTATTAAAGGCATAGCATTTGCCCTTAGCAGAACCGGGGGTGAATGCCCTACCCCCTGGTGTAAAACGCTTCGATGCTGCTGGCTCGCTGGCAGAACGCTGTGGTACATGAACCTGCGCCGGCGCCGTGGGGGGAGGAGGGTGACCCTCCGCCCCAACCTCTGAATGGACCCTGGCTATCTCCATCCAGACCTCCACATCCTTACAGCCGAAATCTATTATGTGCAGGCAATCCTGCTTGCGCCTGAAGCGCTCATCGTATGTCCTCCATGCCACCCCGCCGTAACGCATGTGCATATCATGGATCATATGAATGTACCGAATGACATTCATGTGTTCCTCTGGGCGGTCCTCAAGGTAGCAAGCAGAAAAAACGCAAAAGCCTGCCAGCCAGTTATCGTATGATCGAAAAGCCTCCGCCCCGATCCCCGCCTTAGACTTCGCTGCCTTGTATGCTTTTTTGGATTCATCAGTCAAACTGAACAAATCCACAAAATCACCTTTCTCAATCTTCTTTCTGCAACTGTCCCTAAGCCCCCGCAGCACGGCGGTGTAATCGCAGTGAACCACCGAGGGGAGATTCCTACGCTTCCTTTCCCTTCGTGAAATGCGCGTTGCCCGCTTGCGCTTACCCAGCCGAGCCTGACGGCTGGCCTCCTTTTTTGCATACTTCGCCGCCTGCTTCCGCGCCTTAGCAGCGCTGCCCACCTCTGAACCTGCCGCAGAGGAGGACGAGGAGGAAGAAGAATAATGTGTGGAGTGGGAGCCCCCAGAGGAGGATCCAGATCCTTCGCTCCCCCCTTCATCAGAGGAAGCCTCACCTGACGAATCGGGCTGTGCCGCCCATGTGTCGTCGTCCCCGTCATCATCTTCCTCATCGCCACGGTTGTCATCTTCTGTACCATCGTCTACATCGTCAGCAGCTGCAAGGGAAAAAGAAGGGGACCCAGGGGAGGCCTTACGCCCTTTGCGCCTACCCCCTTGCCTGTGCGTGACCCTGTGTGATGCTGCGCCAGTAGAGTGAGCACGGTCCCCCCTGGCTGCATTTGCCCTTACAGATAAGCCCGTACCCCTGAAAGCCTGCACCAATGCGGCGCAACCCGGGATAGTCTCTCTCCTAGAGGACCTGCGCCGGCTATGGCCTGAAGCCCTAGCCTCCCCAGGAGTCCCATCCACCAAGGGTGCCAGTGCCCCGGCCACAGAAGACAGCGCTGCAGAGAGGAAAGCAGGATCAAAATCAGGGGGAAGTGATCTCCCCCTGCTGCCGCGCCTGTGTGCCTCAGCACCAGACCGTGCGTGCCTAGAGGATCCACTCCCACTGCGCACACTGCCTCCATCACTGCATGAGTGCTGCCTCCGTGAAGGCCCAGGGTCAGCGCGCTCCCAGGATGGCCTGTACTGTGGGCTTGTACTAGTGCCCGGCCTGCCAGCGCCTCGCGCCCTCAACGGAGCCACAGGCCAAGCAGTCTCATCCCCCCGATGCTCCTGCGCCCCAGCCGCTGCTAGCCGCGAGCCGCCCCGCCCCCCAGACGGCGCCGCCATTACACTCGCGGACGCCATTTCGTCTGGGGAAACGGGCGCAGCGCTCACCGCCGCTGCCGCTGTCCTACCCCTGCCGGACCGCTGACCGGGTGCCGGAGCCCCGGCAGAGGTCCCCCTACTACCACCGCGACGTCCGCGGCCAGAAGCCGCACGTCCGCCGCGGGCGTGCTGCCGCCCGCGCCCTTCCTCCCGCGTCACAGCAGTGCGCACCGACGCTGCAGCCCTGTCAGGGGCAGCAGCAACAGCGCGTTCGCCACCGGAGCCCGCGGAGGGGGCCGAAGCACCAGCCAAGGCCGCAGGTGAGGTACCCTCTGCTAGGCCCGAACCAGAGCCCTGGTCAAAACGGGCAGGGGGACGGGTAGTACGCTTGGGGCGTACAGCGGGTGATTGCTTGGCCCTAGGCATAGTCACACAGTATTAAAGGTGTGACTAACAGAAAATTTAGAAGAACTTGCCACAGTAAACCCCTAAGGTCACGGTGATACGTCTTACTCACTCAGATTTCACAGGAAAAAGAGGCAGACTCCTCCCATTCCTGAGGTGATATTCCCAGCTAACCAGCCAAACCCAAGATCTGATAGGGTCCCCGAGTCACATGACCCTTGAGCTGCACACCCAGCCTATCATGTTTAAACTACTCCCTGTCTATGCAGCCACTGCGTTGTTCTTGTAATTTTTGTGACCTGAATAAAAGTGCCTTTTTCAATAACCTGGATCGCTGATGATTGGGATATCCACTGCTATGAAAGAAACCTTTCAAGGACCATAGGGCACTGGCATAAGGTGAGCTCTGATCCAATTGGAATAAGAGGCTGGATAGACCGTATTAAAGATACCTTTATATGCCCATAGGGCAGGGCAGAGAGGTCAGTTGCAGGGGGTGATATCCCCTTCGGTTTTCAACCTCCCGGAATCCAGGCAGGGGGTCCGTGTGAGCAAACGAAGCAAATCAGGTCACTGTAGCACCACCTCCCCCCCACCATGCAATGCCGGTATTTCAGGCATTACACGGCAGTGGGCGGGACCACGAAGACGTGATCGCGTTGGACACTCCCCCACATTGTTGATCCGCCGGCCACCACTTTCACAAGTATAAAATCAATGTTCAGACATTTAAAAGCGCACAGAGGATAGTGACTATACAGTAGGGCTGATTCTGTGGCAGCTGATTTACTGCTTTATGCTAACACAAGTATCTGTAATGAGGGGATTTGTAGAAACCAACGCTACCCAGTGATTTGATTGCTGGCTGCTGCAAGTTACCATTAATGCCAGCCCTTGCACCAGCCGCCTCCAGGGCCGTCTTTTCGTAAGGGCTTAATGGGCACTTGCCCAGGGGCCCCAAGTGTATAAGGGCCCTATGCTGATAGCTGAGGATCCCCTTTTTCCAGGGATACCAATTTTGAAAATTGGCCCTGGGGAACTGGAGATATCCAACTTCAAAGCAGCAGTCCACATCCGACCTGTTAATTGCAATTCCCAGTCATATTTCTCAGGTTCTCTCTGACTTCGTTTTTCTGAGAGTATATTACAAAAGCTGGGACTCTCCCCTTTCTGTCGACACTAGCGGCTTGTCTCTATCATGCCCAGAACCAGAGATATCAGCCTTCCAGCAGCCGGTCCCTGCTCCAGCTCCAAACGTCTGGTGTACAGTTTTATATTTTTGTCAATGGATTGCTCTGGCTCCTGATCACTGATCCCCAAGTTCCCAGCACCTCCTGAAAGTTGGGACTCTAGGTTTGTATACTATTGAAGGCTAAGAAATCTATTTCAAGATAATGGCGATATCTGCAGTCAAACAAGCTGCCCTTCCCCTGGAAAATGACGAATATTAACATACCCTCCAACATTTGAAGGGCAAAAAATCGGTACACGTACATAAAGGGGGCGTGGCCATGGGCAAAGGGGGCGTGGTTACACCCCCTTTCAGAATGTGTACTGGGCCTTTATATATATATATATATATATATATATATATATATATATACACACACTGTGTGTGTGTGTGTGTGTGTACTCCCTTCTCACTTCGTCCCGCCAGCCGCCGCAGGTGCTCCAGAGTCCCCCTGCTCCATGGCGCCTTGTATGCTCTGCAGACCATGCGCCGGCGGAGGAGGTCGGAAGTCCTCCTGCTTCATGGCGCCTCAGCAGAGCATGCACCGATGTAGGAGTGCGGGAGGGTACGCGCCGGAGCCGCGTGACGTCAGCGCGACGCACGCTGGCAGCCGGCAGGGGCTCGCAAAGGACCACTGGGAACGGGTGCTGGAACCAGGCTGAAATTCGCTACATTGGTACACTTTGTTTTTTGCCGGTACAGATGTTAAAAAACGGTACTGTACCGGCAAAATCGTTACAGTTGGAGGGTATGTATTAAGCCCACTCCATTATCCAACCCTCCTCTGCGTATAAAACACCCCCTACCTCCCTGGAAGTCATTTACAAGGGACCCTTCATACAGCTCAGTGCCCCCTTCCACACGTTAGTGTTCTCCCTCCCACCACCTGTGCAGTAAAGGAGTAATTACCAGAAGTTACTGTTCCAGGTCCTACATGTTGAATGGAAGATAGAGCACCCCCTGCCACCTGTGGGACATCAAAGCTGCTGCTGATAGCACCCCCCACCCCTAGGAGGGGAGAATGGGTAAGGGCCTCAGTGCATTGCTTTGCCCAGGGGCCCACAATGCTGTTAAGATGGTCCTGGCCACCTGCTAAGTATAAGAGGTCCGTCAGGCATAGAATTCCATTTCCTGCATGTGCGACTCCGAATTGCGCTGCTTTTTATATAAGCTCGCTTCTGATACATTACCGGCATTGTACAGAGGGGGCGTGGCTACGATAACACATCTCAGCGCAAATTGAATCTCTGGGGCAGATGGATTAAGCCTTAACAAGAGATAAATTCCAGGGTGATAAGGAGAGATAAACGTCCAGCCAATCACCTGCTAACTGCCATGTAATGTAGGGTAAACACCAGGACGACCCGCTCACGATGCACATCAGTGTTTCTTCAGACCCGCTCACGGTGACACGGGGGGGCACGACCCACTCACGATGTGCACCGTGAGCGGGTCCGATCCGATGGCGACCCGCACCCGGCTGTATGGTTGTCATTGAGATCCTACCTGCAGCAGGTAGGATCTCAATAACGACCGACCGACCCGCGGGACCGCGCATCGGATCGGTATCGGTCCACAGCAGGTCAGAAAAGGGCCCAATCAGCACACAATCTACATCCAATTGATCGGAATTGGATCGAGATTGTGGGGATCGGGCCCTAGTCGTCCTGGTGTGTACCCAGCATTACAGGCTGTGTTTGATAAAAGTCAGTAAGGAGCCGATTGGCTGGACGTTTATCTCTACTTATCACCCTTGCACTTATCTCTTGTTAAGGCTTAGTACATCTGCCCCATTGTCCATCCGCTCCGTTCATGTTACTCAATAAGTGGGTGGCAGAATGTGGGCGGATCCATGACGCAATAACATTGGGGGATTGATGCTGAGATGCGCGCTGGAACAATGAATTAGTGCCTACAGTTGCAAACAAATCGTAAACGTAATATGCTAGTGCTAAATAAGTGGGATAGGGTCACTAGGTCGACACATTAAATAGATCGACGGGATTGGAAAGTCGATACAAGCATTAGGTCGACAATAGGAAGATTGACAGTCAATAGGTCTCTATATCAGAAACTGTTAATAAATAAATAAATATGTGATCATCAGCTTTCGGTGTGACTGAGAACCAGCCCCCCCCCCCCGTGTCTCATGAGCTCAGCACTTCCCAGTTATGTTTGCAGTTATTAGTGAATAGACTCAGTTCTCTATGTCTCCCCGGCCTGTGTGTAGCTGACTGTAAACCATAGATCACCAAGAAACACATCACTCCTGTCAACTTCCCCATAAAAGTCGACCCATGTGCTGTAGGTGGTTCTGTACGGGAGACACACAGATGAAGTTTCGGTACTTATGTAGTATCTGGGCCGCCGATTTTCTGATTGTATACCTTACCTTAAGGCATACAATCAGATGCGATGCGATTTTGCATAGGTTTCAATATTAACAAGGTCCTGTTCATTTCCCCACTATCCAAGTGGGCATAGAGTTGATTTTATAAAGGGTGGCGAGCGCAGCGTGGCGAGCGCAGCGCGCCCCGCGAGGGGACGAGGAAAACATTTAACGTAATCCGCGGCCGCTCGCCACGCTTCGGGCTCGGCGCTGCGCTCGCCACGCTTTATAAAATCAACTCTATGCCCACTTGGATAGTGGGGAAATGAACAGGACCTTCTTAACATTGAATCCTATGCAAAATCGCATCAGATCACATGCAATATCAGATGCGATTCGATTTTTCCGACCCGATTTTAAAATCGGGCGCCCAGATACTACATAAGTACCGACGTTTCTGAGTGCTGTCTACAGTCTTCCCACAGAGGTCCTGTGAGTGGGCGAACGCAGGAAAACATCAATTCATGATTTAAAAATCAACTGAAAACAGACCACCCAGAGAATGTTGAATCATCGTAGAAGAATTACAGCAAAACTAAACTTAAATCAAATTAGCCTCCGTCTAAACTCAGCTGTTGATTATCCGATAAACAGCCCCAAATACATGAGCAATTCCTATGGTGAAGATATACAGTATAATAAAAAGGAAAGAACAGCTATGGAAGAGACCTGGGGCAGATCACCCTTATAAATCTATATTTTCTTTCACACTATGCGGTAAATGTAAGGGACTAGTAACACCCCTTTCACACCAGAAAATGCAGGGATTTACCCAGGAATACAGTCCAGGGATCATGCAGGGACATTCCCGGGTTGGCCCCTTTCACACCAGCCTAGTCCCTGCCTTTTCTGGTGTGAGTAAGGGGAGAGTTAGTGCGGGCGGCAGCAGGCGGCGTGAGTTGTATGATGCTGGCGGGGCCGGCCTGGGATTGGCTCAGAGCTGTGAGTGGGATGCAGGGGGTGTGGGCGCACCTGGGATTGGCCGTACCAGCACCCGCCCCCACAGGGCTGACCTCTTTGCAGCTTACAGAGTCAACCAGAATCAGGTCCCTCATGCGGTTCTCAATGCTGCAGGATATGATAAATGGCAACCATAGCGGGGCCGTAACTAGGGGGGGGGGGGGGCTGGGGGGTCACGCGCACCGGGCGTTGGAGAGGGGCGCTAGTGTGAGGTCCTGGCAGCGGGTCCGGGGACGGGCAGCGGGGTCCCTTGGACGGGCAGCGGGGGTCCGGGGGCTGGTGGGTTAACTCCGGCTCCTAGCGCTGCCGGGCAGTGGGCGGGAAGCAGATTTTGAAAAGACTTGCCGGACGCTGATTGGCTGAATTCAGCCAATCAGCGTCCGGCAAGTCTTTTCAAAGTCATCAGCGCTTCCCGCCGCCAGGCAGATAGCGCTTGGAGACGGAGTGAGTGAAGGCTGCCACTACACCAGTCCCTGGACCCCTGGACGCTGCCTACCCCCCGCTGGCTGCACACAGGTATGTTGGCAGCGGGGGTCCAGGGACTGGTGTAGCGGCAGCTTTCACTCACTCGTCGCTCCGTCTCCTAGCGCTATTTGCCTGGCAGCGGGAAGCGCTGATGATTTTGAAAAGACTTGCCGGACGCTGATTGGCTGAATTCAGCCAATCAGTGTCCGGCAAGTCTTTTCAAAATCTGCTTCCCACCGCCCGGCAGCACTAGGAGCCGGAGTTAACCTACTCCAGGCCCTGGACCCCCGCTGCCTGTCCCCAAGGCACTCATTTGGTGTCTCCCCCCCCCCCCCCCCTCCGCCCGACCAAATGACTGCTGCCCCGAGCGCCGAAACACCTAATTTCGGCCCATACCATAGAAATTTCCGGATCAGTCTAAATTATGAAAAGAGGGCCCAAGTTGCGCTAGTGTATGGGCATGTGCACTGCGTCTATTCAGTGATGCAGAGGGGCAGAAAACGGGTGTGTGGGCTGAGGACACGACATCCCACCAGACCACGCCCCCTTCCCATAGGTCACGCCCCTTTCCAGACGCGAGTGTCCCGATTAGCGAGACCCAGAAGTTGGGAGGTATGGATTTACCACTAGTGATTTTCTGGGGCCTTTATCTGCTCAGCCGGCTAAAGAGTTTGTTATTCAAGCCATGAAGGGAAAAGGAAATATACAGTATGTTTCATCTCCTATCATATGAAATTCATAAAGCAGAATATTATCCTATTAGAGTCAGTGCCCAGATGCTTCTATTTTCATAATGGTCTTGGAAACCAGACAACAGAATCAGCGTGAGGTGGAATTCGGAGCCCGGCAATTGCATTTATATTGAAAATGATTGTTTCTGTAAACAGCATCTGACATTAGTGTGATGGCTGAGGCTAACTGTTCTCAGGATGACAGATCAATCAGCTCAACTGTGTACCACAATCCCTCCCCTCTATGGGGGGAATCACTGATAAATAGGCATTTAGGGCCTGTGTATGTGGGCAAATATCTGTGCATTCCTTACTGGCCTTCCTGCAGGATCTGGAATCTGCTGTCTTCTGGTTACAGTATAGTGGGTCAACAGTTACTAGGTTGACACCTAAAAATGTCATCATTGCCAGAAGTTCAACACAAGCTTAATGTCAACATGAGTTTTTGATGTCTATGTCAACATATGTCGACAAATACACTGTATAAGTGTACTCGCGGGATGCGGTCAAAATCTCGGCGGTCGAAATACCGAAGCGGGAATCCGGACCGCCACAATGCTGGCACTTTCTCCCTCTATGGGTGTCCACGACACCCATAGAGGGAGAATAAAATAGTGTGCCGAGCGTAGCGAGTCACCGGGCCGCTGCGTGGCGATCCACGGCTCCCATTTGTCGGCATTACGCCGGTCGGGATTTCATACTGATCCCGTACTCGCATGGCTCACTGTGCTCACCATGCTTCGGGCACAGTGCCTCGCTGTGGTCGACACACTATTATATTCTCTATGCCCACTTGGATAATAAAGTATAGACCAAGTTGGTCTACAGCAAAAAAAGGTGTCTTCATTAAGAAGATTCTACGGATGCTCACCAAGGGTGGAACCAGTGGAGTAACAATAGCCCCGCAGGCCGCGCGGTGGTGGGGAGGCGCTTAGAAAGTGTGGGCGCCGGGGGCGTGTGTCTGCGGGGCTATTGTTACCCGCTGGACGAAATGACAACCGGGCAGAGAGTGCACTGCTGTCTGTGCACTGCCCGGGTGTATAATCAAAGCAGCTGCCTGGTCCATCGCTATTTTAAATTCTGCCGCCGCTGGACGGTCACAAGCCAATAGGAGCTTGTGATCCGGCAGCCGCTCCCGATTGGCTGCCGGACCGCGAGCTCCTATTGGCTCGCGGCCGTCCAGAAGAAATGATAATAGCGACGAAGCTGGGCATCGTACTGTTGGAGGGTATGCTATTCTGCCAGGCGAGCGGCAGGGTGTGGGAGCAATTGTCGGCCGGGGGCGGTGTGGATGCGGGATGAAGGGTGACACCCGGTGCAGGCCGCACCCCCCGCACCACCTAGTGACGCCACTGCCATCTTTACTGTCTAAGTAATATGTTTTACATACATTTATCACCATCAGTCGCTACATAGGGGGCCCTTACAAACTTTTGCTCTGGGGCCTATGAATATCTAGTTACGCCCACTAAAATGGAAGCCTTCAAATAGGCCGTCCTAACCCATTTCAGTTCAATAGAATACCATGGGCCAGATTCTCTAAGCTTCAAAAGTGATAAAATGGAGAGTGATAAACAGCCAGCCAATCAGCTCTTACCTGCCATGTCACAGACTGTGTTTGAAAAATGTCAGACAGGAGCGGATTGGCTGGCTGTTTATCACTCTCCATTTTATCACTTTTAAAGCTTAGAGAATCTGGCCCCATATCTGTAATGAGACACACGTGGTACTGAGAGAAGAAACAGGGAAATGTACTAAGATAGAAGTACTATTTCACTTGGGATGTTGCTATGGGCAATCAATTATAGTAGACCCTGTCTATTATCTTCTAGAACAGGCATGGCTAAACTATGGCCCTCCAGCTGTTGTGAAACTACAATTCCCATCATGCCCTGCCACACTGGGAATTGGAAGTATGCTTTACCTGCTTTACCTGCTAACAGCAGCTCCATGGTCTGGGAATCGCAATTGCATTTGCCTACAAACAAGAATTAGGCCCGTTGTATACGAAGCCCAAATGCCAGTATTAGCATCTATTTGGTGGTTTAAATGGAAAACTATCGATGAATCAGAGAACGTTGGCGCCGTATTCAGACAGAAATGTAACGGACTGTAGAAATGTTATTAAAATAAAGATTATTATTGTTGTTTATATAGCAACGGTCAAACTGAGCTGTGCAGAGATGATGTAACATTCACCCCGGTCCCTGCCACAGGGGGAGGCACACAAGCATCGAATGGTATGTCTGGTATGTATGTTAGGAAGGAATGGGATCTCCTTGGAATGGAATTTTGTTCCTGGAGAAAATCTGCCACATGAATCCTGTCCCCAGCCACTGCTGTACACCACAGACACCACGAGTTTTATTAGAAGAATTTAGCTTAGAAGGTTTTGTGAGCAGCTGAAGCCTATTGCAGAACCCAGCTGTGTGCACCAAATGTGACTGTTTGCCAAGTCCAGCCCTCGGGGACCACTAAGGCCAGGGCCGTATTATAGGCGGGGGGTCCCACACACTGACCAGCAGTGTGTGGGGGTCCTGAGTTCTCATCCAGGTTGATCACAGAAGGTGCTGCGGGCAGCTACAGTACATTGAACCTGTACCTTCCGGTCCCACCTCCACCACACCTGCCTGCAATCACGCCATTGTCCGCATGTAATCCCCTGTTCAGCATGTAATTCCCCCTGGCAACAAGCATGTTACTCCCCATGGCAATGAGCATGTAACTCCCAATGGCAAGAAGCATGTTACTCCCCCTGGAAATGAGCATATATCTCCCCCTGGCAATGAGCATGTTATTCACCCTGGCATTGATCATGTAACCCTTTGTGGCAACAAGCATGAAACCCCTCGCAAAGAGCATGTAACCCCTGGCATCAAGAATGTAGATAAGCAGCACTAATGTGGCATAAAATGTAAAAGGCATTATGGTCTGTGATATCATATGTAATGGGCATGACCCTGTGTGGTATCATATGTAATGGGCATTACGATTATGGTGTGTGTAAAATATATGTAATGGGCATTACGGTGTGTGGCATAATGTGTATATCCAATCTCAGTGCACCTGGTTGCAATGTGCATCCTATTCGTAGGAATAAAACAATTGCATAACTCCCAAATCTGTGGAGTCGGAAAACGGGACTCCTGCCTGAAATTTGTGGGTGTGGCCTCATGGCCAGGGGGCGTCTAATTGCCGTTGGTAGCAGGGGGGACTCACAACTGCCCATGCCCCCAACCATAGAACACTGCCGGCCCCAGGACAGTCCCAAACAAAACGTGACTGTCCTGCAAAAATCGGGGCAGTTGGGAGGTATGCAAATAGAAGTCTTGAAAAGCTGTTTTGGGCATGTTGGCACTTGTAGTTCCACAACAGCAGGAAAGCTACATAGACTGTTACCGTGACAGCAGAGCTACAGCACCAGACCTTCCCCAAGGCTACTGTTACTTCCCTCTGCAATGACAGATAATAATAATGATGAGCTCCCGGTAGTGTCCGTTAGGTGATAGAACCTGCACTGTATAATATGACAATGGCACATGTTCTATCTGTAGGAATGCTGGAACAGAAATTGACATCAAGACGCTGACATGATATATCATTTTATTTTCAGCATAAACAGGAAAAAAGTAACAACTGGAGAAGTGCAGACAAATCCCCTGTAGCGATATCCACGCAATACTCTCTGGTGTAATACATTAGCATAACCAGGTCTAGGAGATGTCATTGTTCCCTAATACCCAGCTACACGCTTCCATAGGAAATATACAATATCACAGAAGTCCAGTCTATATGCAAAATACCTGGATTATTAATAGTCATACTAAGGTTGGATTGTTCTTTATCAATCACAAGATGAGGATCTATAACATCACATGAGAATAGTGTATATTTCTGGTCGCACCTTTTACAGAACTGCACATTGGTGCGCACAGGGTAAAGGTGTAGCGGTGGTGGCGTCGTAGACGCTCGACAACCGCCACCTGTATTAAGGGGGTTATTCAAACCTGCTAGCATGGCTGCTAAATTGCTGATCCCTGCGATCAGGTAGACTCCGCCCAGCCAGAGTGAAATCCCGCCCTTTTCATGCCTGCAAATTGCTTAGTTGGATCGGCGTTTCGCTGCAAATCCATTAACCATGGAATGATTTTTCAAGTGTACGCAGTCTGGGCCTGATTCTGGTTCACTTGCAAAAGCAAAATTCTCTCTCTAATGGGCAAAAACATGCTGCACTGCACTGGGGCAGAGGTAACATGTGCAGAGAGAGTTAGATTTGGGTGGGGTTTGTGCTTTAAACTGAGATCTATATTGCATTGTAAAAATAAAGCAGCCAGTATTTACCCTGCACAGAAACAAAATAACTCACCCAAATCTAACTCTCTCTGCACATGTTACATCTGCCCCCCTGCAGTGCAGCATGGTTTTGTCCATTAGAGAGAGAATGTGTAGCCCAAGACTTACTCGGCGGATGTGATAGAAATGGCATACGGCCGTTAGGTAACAGCGCTAAGGACGCCATGTTGTTTTTCAGGCGGTATTTCCTGCCCTAGCATCCACTTGGGGGTGGTGGGAGAATAAAATAGTGTGCCGAGCGTAGCGAGGGGGCGCGTGCACCAAAATGGTGTCCACAGCACCTGTGTTGACTTTCAGGTCACAAAAAGTGGAAAAACCCCATGTCAACCTTTTAACTGTTGACCTAGCCCACGTTGACCTAATGCTTGTGTCGACATAATGACCTGTAGACCTGCAGTTTCCCTGACGATCCGGTCTGAATAACCCCCTAAGTACAACGGGGATGTCTTCCTCATAGGCAGCCATACATTGTGACGACATGGTTCCTCTGTGTGGCTGCCTGTGCCGCTTGTGGGATACTGTGGACCTATGAAGGTCGGCATACATCCCTTCCACCACTGACATTCTACAAGACTTGAGTCGACACCAGAAATAGGTCGACAAGTGTTGGAAGGTCAACACAAGCATTAGGTCGACATTGGGAAGGTTCACAGCCAAAAGGTCGACATACAGTTTTTCATTATTATTTTTTTAACAGACTTGTGACTTGAGTAAATGATATATATGTATATTGTAAATAATATGTTCTGGTGAATGGGTGTGTAAGGTCCCAAGGGCCTACAATGCCAGGGCCCACCAACACACAATGTTACTATGTTCCCTATGCTGTAGTTCCGAGCCCCTACAGATGTCGCGCCTGTCAGCCAGCCGGAACAATCGCCACATCTCCTGAGCTGTCGCAGGCTGGCTGACTGGAGCGCCACCTGACAGGGACACAGCTTCAGGGAGATGGGCAGGGCAAGTGGGGGCTTCCGACAGAACGGGACACGCATGCCCCCTTCTGTCAGATGGCACACGCGGGCGATTCTATCGCCAGGAGCAGCTCCATTGTGAGCTGCGCCATCTGTACTTGAGACAACACCGCTTTTCAGTGTCTTATTGTAGTGAATAGGAGATGTATAGTGGCAGGTTAATACATTATATAGGATATAACACCCAGGACATTGGGAGCTGTACTGCACAGTTTGGGAACATAACTACATTTTACATGACCTTATTAATGTTTAATGGCCCTCTCTATCTCAGCAGCAGCAGGCTGGAATACAGTCGCCTGCTGAAGGTTGCATGAAGGTTGAACCAGACGCCTCGTCCAGTTGTTATATAAATGCATTGTTCCTCCTCTAGCTGGTTACTTCCAGTTCCAGATGCTCTGCTGAATCTCCTGATGTATCTGCAGCTTGCAAGTACAGGATGGGTAGGATTTACTCCACAGCCCCTAAGGATACATCCATTTGTTGTTGACATTCAGTCTGACATATGCAAATGCTGTCATGTGATCCCAGGGAAGGATACCAAACACTCCGGCCATTGAGTCCCAGTATTATAGATGTGAGAATGATTTTATTAATTTACAGCAGTAAGTTCACGTGGATGAATTTGCTGCGAAGACACAGGCGGTTAAACATTTACTCCTAATGTTAAGAGCAAGTGCGACATTCAAATGGATTTATTGCAAGTTTGCCGCATCGACACAGGTGAATTGATCATTTACTGTAATTAGCTAATTGCCTTTCCAGCGCAGATATTGATCATTATATTCCACGAAGCACCAGGCACAAAACCACGTTTCCAGAACAAAACACATCATTATCGGTCGCTAACATTCAGAGCGTAAAACACAACATGATCTGTCGGTTTCACACAAAAGATGGCTGGAAAAAAAAATTGGGGCAGATTTGGTGTTTTTCTGCTATTTTCAAATCAGAAATGTACTAAAGCCAAAACCACTCGGAAAGCGTATGGAAAAATGGTTTTAGACGTCAGTAGACCACTGGGCTGACCATCAATTTTTTCTTTTTTAGACTAAAAAGAAATCCTGGCTTTGTTTGTAACCGCGATATAACCCGCAGTAAAATTGAACCGCAGGAAAAACTGGAAAAACCGCAGGCATGGACAAAACGGGGCTGTCCCGCGAATATCGGGACGGTTGGGAGGTATGAAGAAATACCCCAGAAGTTGTTACACCCACTCCTGTCCCATTAACAGATGTCACAATGGCTATAGATTGGCGCACATTTAAATGAGTGTTTGCAGTGTACTCACGTAATCACATTGCGAGCAGCGAGGGAAGGCTAGCCTTCCCTCGTTGCCTTCAGGTGGACGGTGCACTGCGTGCTGTGCTCCTGCATGGTTGTTCAATAATCACTTGGGCTGCAAATTCGCATCAAACGAGTCTGAATGACCCCCCAAATCCTCTATTGCACAGGTTCTGAAACTCGATCCACAGGACCCCACACATTGCATGTTTTGCAGGTCTCCTCACAGAATCGCAAGTGAAATAAGTAGCTCCGCCTGTGGATCTTTTTAAAGTGTGTCAATGAGTAATGAACTCACCTGTGCACCTGTCGGGTGACCGGGAAAACATGAACTGCGTGGGGAGCGAGTTTGAGAACCTCTGCGCTATTGCATCTTGATCTTTGTACCATAGAAATACTTTTATCTGCACAAGTATTTCCCTCACAGTATTGTTACATCGTCTACACGGAACGGAAGCAGCGGCCTGAATAAGGGAGCGTCTGAATTCTGCATGTGGCTCTCCCTGTCGCCACAGAAACGGTTACAAAAACACAATAATATCCTCCAGATTCCTCATCAATTCGAGGCCCAGCGGCTTTCCGCACCACCGACCCCGGCTCTGGTGAAATACCTTACATGCTGGAGGCCAGCGAGCCGGCCATGGATCACTGAGAAACTAATAGGATATGTTGTTAGGAAGAAATTACAAGCGCAAACGAGTTTATTACAGCTAATTGAATATACATTGACCTTATACATTGATCAGATGACAAGGCCGATTTCCTGTGATAACCAACATACTTGCTTACTCCGAGTCCTTGTCTGGAACGGCACGTTCCCTAACGTCTGTATACATCAATGAGCCGGATGCCAGTGGCACACAATGCTACTATGCAAGTTCTTGGCCGATGCTGGGACTACTGGGCATCCAACCCGATGGTTACCACATCGGCCAACTTGGGCGTGTCACTGACAGCGGCTCCACCTACCATTGCAGAACCAATCACTTAGCTTGCCAAGGTCACATGGGGATCATGCGCCTGCTAGAATGCGGTCATTAGGTTAACAGTAAAAAGGTTGCCCACAATTGGTAGACAATCAAAATGTTGACACATGGAAAATGTCAATATGCATTAGATCTACATGGTCAAAGGGTCAACACAAGCAAAAGGTCATATTGAGTTTTTCATGATTTATTTTTTAACCGACTTGTTCACTTAAGCAGGCATAGTGGTACATTATAATAGTGTGTCACGCACAGCGAGGCACCGAGCCCGATGCATGGCGAGCGCAGTGAGTGCACTTACAGTATATGCATACTTGCCGACTTTTGCTGTCTGCCTTCCGGGAGAGGGCAGCCAGCTCTGTTATACAGGGGGGCGGGGCTATTGCCGGGAGCTTAAAAGAGGGAGATTGGGGGCGGAGCCACAGATGGGCTTTCCTGTTGGGGGGCATGCCTACAGTGATCGAGTCATTTTAGCCACGCCCCCCCGCCGTACAATGCCGGTATTTCAGGCATTGCACGGCGGGGTTAAAATGACGCAATCACGTCATTTTACTCTTGGACCCTCCCCCGCCGAGGGGCGGATCCGGGTTAATGCGGGAGGGTTGCCCCCCTTTCTGGGGGGCCGGGAGGGGGACCCTCCCAGCCATTCCGGGAGGGTAGGCAACCCTGAGTATATGGTGTCCATGCCAACCTATAGACACCAACAAAACTAATGTCGACCTTTTCCCATGTTTACCTTTTTCACGTCAATCATTTGCATGTGTCGACTTTTTTTTTTAGGTGTCAACCTTTTTACTGTTGACCTTTTTACTGTAGATCTAATCACCCGTACCCATAACCCATAGTGGCATAAGTTTGTCCCAATTGCACAGAGGCAAAATAAATATTGTCGTCCCCCCCCCCCCAAATAGCTCAATCATACCGCTTTCACATTGCCAAAACGTTTCAAAAAACGGTATTTTTAAACGGGTCTGAGCCTTCACATTGCAGTAGATTACCGTTTTAAATACCGTTTAAGTACCATTCACATCAGTCAACCCGTTTAATCCCCTGAACACGTTTCAAGGCAGAATGCAGGGGACAGCCAATCACAGGTCTGTAATCTGTTGTTTTTACTAAATACCGTTTCAGAGCCACTCTAACTGCATGAAAAACGGCTCTGAAACGTGTAGGACTCTGCTTTGTAAATGTTTTGAAATACCGGTTATCTTTAACCGGTAAATCAACTGTGGCGCTTTCCCACTGCAGCCTTAAACGTTTTAAAATGGGGAAAAAACTGCAATATACCGTTTAACAAGTGCGGTGTGAAAGGGCTATCAGTAAGGTGTCTGTCTCCAGTAAGACAGGTCCTGGGTTCTAATACAGGGTGTGACACTTGCAAAAAATGATGTTAGGAGGAGGAATCAGCTATAGAAGCGATAACTATTGCTTTCAATTCATTGATTCAAACTCGCAGGGGAGGAGAGGTGCCCTCTTGGGAGCAGGAGTCCGGCGGCAGAAAACTGCATTGCCTCCCAGAGTTACACCTCTGCGTACCCGCACCTGCCATAGGACTTGTACCATACCTCCCGACTGTTCCGTTTATCGCGGGAACATCCCGTTTTTTGAATCTCGACGCTGCCAGTATCACCCATCACATTTCCCTACAGAACCGACCGGAACACATACAGACCATTTTTAGTGACCTTACAGTGCTGGGGTTTCTGGGAACCATGGGACGGTTTAACAATTGCTAACATGACTTGAGAAAACTGTAGTTTTGGGGACCAGTCTCCTATTGAAGTTCTGTCTAGTTCCATTTTCTTCCCAGACACATAGAAACATGTTTTCGTTTTCTCCATTGTTGGAATGTGTGAGCGTGTACTGAAATAGACCAGGGACTTATGAAGACTTTTGTAAATTATTAGTTCTGGGGCCAAATCTTGTGGTGGCAGAAGGGGAGATAATTACATTTGGTACTTGTATACTATCACGGCTCCCATCGCATGCCATATGTAATGGCATGCGATGCGATGCGATTTACCGGGTTTTTAATGCATTTGTGAAAAAATCGCATGCCATCGCATCGCATGTGATGCGCTGCGATGCCATTTTTTACAGAAATCATGGACATGTGTTCAAATCATGTAAAATGCACCCCAAATGTCATTTTTCACAATGTATCACCCCCACTATCAACGCCAACCCAAAGCGTATCGAGCGCAGCGAGCCCGCGAGGGGCGGCGGTACGCGTCCTACGACCTTTTCATACCCCCACTATCCACGTCGGCGTGGAGTTGAGAATAGAAGTGTGGCGAGCGCAGCGGATACCTTCACAGGTATCCGTGTCCCCTCGCGGGCTTCACAGGTATCCGCGTCCGCTCGCTACGCTTCGCGCTCGCCACACTTTCAATTCTCAACTCCACGCCGACGTGGACAGTGGGGGTATGAAAAGGTCGTAGGACGCGTACCACCGCCCCTCGCGGGCTCGCTGCGCTCGCCACACTTCAGGTTGGCGTTGATAGTGGGGGTGATACAGTGTGAAAAATGAAATTTGGGGTGCATTTTAAATGATTTCAACACATGTCCATGATTTCTGTGAAAAATGGCATCGCATCGCATGCGATGCAATGCGATTTTTCCCTGTGCGATGCCCATCGTGGGAGCCGTGATAGTATACAAGTACCTTACATTTTATTTACAAGGCACCACAAGTGGTTGGCAGCGCTGTTCATATGATAGATAATGGAGAAGGTGAGATATAACTCTGAGGGGATACGTAAACTCATCAACAGAAGCCATCAGTTTCTCTCTACTCTAGACAGACATTTTAATGACAATGTTTGCAGCGCAGAACAGGTAGTGACTGCTTCACGTGATTGCAGACATGGTGACAGAGGTCGTGAAACAAGAGCTACACCGCACAGAACTGGCGATAAGGAACCCCTGTAATACATATATAAAAATGAAACATGTTAAACATTAACACCTATCAGGCAATAGAAATAGTGATAAGCCTTGTCTGCTCAAGGTTTTGTAGGTCATTGTTTGATGCATGCTCCCTGTTTAGGTCTTATTGTTACACTTTAAGCCACATACACGCTGGCCTATTTGCTCCATCGTTAACGATATTGGTGGCGCTCTGGATTATTATCTACACACTGAACGGCGGTGAATAATATATCGTTCAGTGATGTCATCGCTCCTGCTTCTCTCGTGCCTGTATACAATAGTCAGCATTGGGCAAGCAGCACAGACGACGGAGGGAAGGTGGTTGTTAATGATATTGGGACACTAGGCAATATGAATGATATATCATTAATGATATCGCTATCAATCATATCGTTCACAATATATCATCTAGCGTGTATGGGTCTTTTACAGAAGACGTGGGAAATTGGAAGAGTTTCACAATGAGCTGATTTATTTGATTTTACTATCATTAGTTGAAATCTATTTGAAGGTAAGTCCTAGAGAAATGTATATAGGCCCTTATTCTAGTTCACGCGTAAAGGAAAATTCCTATTTAAATGGACAAAACCATGTGCACTGCAGGTAGGGCAGATGTAACTTGTGCAGAGAGAGTTAGGTTTGGGTGAGTTATTTTGTTTCTGTGCAGGGAAAATAGTAACTGCCTTATTTTTACACTGCAATATATATCTCACTTTGAAGTAAAACCCCACCCAAATCTCTCTGCACAAGTGAACCAGAATAAGGGCCCTAATGTGTTAGAGCTATTAGGGTCCCATCTGATGAAGTTCACCTGGATGCGGTGGATGGGCCCGCATAATATGCCAAATGTGTGCTATGAACTTTAATTATATTCCGAGTTAATTACAAGGGTTTAAAAAACGTATTTTTACAACCTGTCCGCTGTACGCTACCGCCTCCTGTGTTTGTGTGTGCGTGATCCACAGCAGTCCTAATCTAGCATTGGGAAAAAGATTTGGTACTTCTTTACTTTCACGGCGCCACTAGATAGGACAGATAGGATACTAGATAGGATACGATTTGTATGCGATTTGACATAAGATATCGCATAAGATATAGGATAAGATTTACTATCCATTTCATTACCCCACTATCCACTAGGGCATGGAGTTGATTTTATATAGCGTGGCGAGCGCAGCGAGCCACCGTGCCCGAAGCGTGGCGAGCGCAGCGAGCCCCGCGAGGGGACACGGAATGTATTTTATGGAATTGCATGCAAATGGCATGCGATATTGGGGACTTGCTTTCAAACAACATCCGTGTCCCCTCGCGGGGCTCGCTGCGCTCGCCACGCTTCGGGCTCGGTGGCTCGCTGCGCTCGCCACGCTATATAAAATCAACTCCACGCCCTAGTGGATAGTGGGGTAATGAAATGGATAGTAAATCTTATCCTATATCTTATGCGATATCTTATGTCAAATCGCATACAAATCGTATCCTATCTAGTATCCTATCTGTCCTATCCTATATCTTATGCGATATCTTATGTCAAATCGCATACAAATCGTATCTTATCTAGTATCCTATCTGTCCTATCTAGAGTGGCGCCGTGAAAGTAAAGAAGTACCAAAGATTTTATATTGCACATGTACTAGAATCATTTATAGACCAACAGAGAACAGATGAAACGCGCAGGGTTGAATCTGACGGTGGATTTCTTGTATGAAATGATGGACCGATGCCTATTTTATTTTATTTCGTAATAAAGACATATCGTTATCCATTAATGAATGTTTACAGCAATAGAAGAAATGCGATACGTATACATGTCACACGGAAATATACAGAAGTCCATTGGACTATACATATATTAAAGAAGATCAAAGGTTCACAGTAGAACAGTTGTATTGAGATATGTAACAATAAACCTCTCTATAGATGAACAATTCCTGAATGTATTCTGCAGTGTTTTTTAACTCTATCTAGAGTTGTTCCATTGCTATGATTGGACGGAACTCTATAAGGTATATATTATCCCTTATCCAAAATATTCCAAAAACATACATTCCAGAAATGCATTAAAAGCACTACTAAGGACATGATATGTAACTGGCACTACTGCCTACATGATATGTAACTGGCACTACTGACTACATGATATGTAACTGGCACTACTGACTACATGATATGTAACTGGCACTACGGAGGACATCTGTAGCAGCACTACTGAGGACATACTATGTTACTGGCACTACTGGGGACATAATATGTAACTGGCACTACTGGGGACATAATCTGTAACTGCACTACTGAGGACATGATATGTCACTGGCACTACTGAGGACATAATATGTAACTGGCACTACTGGGGACATCTGTAACAGCACTACTGAGGACATAATATGTAACTGGCACTACTGGGGACACCTGTAACAGCACTACTGAGGACATAATATGTAATTGGCACTACTGGGGACATCTGTAACAGCACTACTGAGGACATAATATGTAACTGGCACTACTGGGGACACCTGTAACAGCACTACTGAGGACATAATATGTAATTGGCACTACTGGGGACATCTGTAACAGCACTACTGAGGATCTGATATGTAACTGGCACTACTGGGGACATCTGTAACAGCACTACTGAGAATCTGATATGTAACTGGCACTACTAGGGACATCTGTAACAGCACTACTGAGAATCTGATATGTAACTGGCACTACTAGGGACATCTGTAACAGCACTACTGAAGACATAAAATGTAACTGGCACTACTGGGGAAATCTGTAACAGCACTACTCAGGACATAATATGTAACTGCCACTACTGACTACATGATATGTAACTGGCACTACTGACTACATGATATGTAACTGGCACTACTGACTACATGATATGTAACTGGCACTACTGACTACATGATATGTAACTGGCACTACTGAGGACATACTATGTAACTGGCACTACTGAGGACATAATATGTAACTGGCACTACTGGGGACACCTGTAACAGCACTATTGAGGACATAATATGTAAATGGCACTACTGGGGACATCTGTACCAGCGCTACTGAGAATCTGATATGTTACTGGCACTACTAGGGACATCTGTAACAGCACTACTGAGAATCTGATATGTAACTGGCACTACTAGGGACATCTGTAACAGCACTACTGAGGACATAATATGTAACTGGCACTACTGGGGACATCTGTAACAGCACTACTGAGGACATAATATGTAATTGGCACTACTGGGGACACCTGTAAAAGCACTACTGAGGACATAATATGTAACTGGCACTGCTGAGAACATCTGTAACTGCACTACTGAGGACATAATATGTAATTGGCACTACTGGGGACATCTGTACCAGTGCTACTGAGAATCTGATATGTAACTGGCACTACTGGGGACATCTGTAACAGCATTACTGAGGACATAATATGTAATTGGCACTACTGGGTACATCTGTACCAGCACTACTGAGGACATAATATGTAACTGGCACTACTGGGGATATCTGTAACTGCACTTCTGAGGACATGATATGTCACTGGCACTACTGAGGACATAATATGTAACTGGCACTACTGGGGACACCTGTAACAGCACTCAGTGATCGTGAAAAAACCCCAAAATTATGGGTCCACGACACCCATAGAGGGAGAATAAATTAGCGTGGCGAGCGCACGTCCAGCGCACGTCCCCCCCTTGTCGGGATTCCAGCGTCGGGATTTTGAACGCCGGGATTCCATACCAAATCCGTTGGCTCTAGCCGTCTGTTGTTGAGGCACAGTGCAGGAGCCAGCTTACCCAGTTTAAGTGCACTGCTGCCTATGACTCTGTGGTGACAGGGACCCTTTCATTTTCGCGTCCAGATGTGTGAAGCGGCCGTAAGTCGCGCTGTGTCTTCTCCACGGTCGCATCACAACTGTGGGGGAAACAGATCCCTCCGCCCTTGTCACACATATTAACACTGCGTGCACGCCGAAATGGCTGGGTCCCAGGGGACCCAGCCATTCATAAAAAATGAGTCCCTGGTGCTCCAAAGTGGGTAAAATACTCGCTATAGCGAGTATTTGCGAACCCTGAGCACTTATTTTCGCGAGGCTTTCATTTTCACGATTTTCGTGAGCCCGCCGTAATCGCGAAAATTTAAGCCTCGCAAAATATTTTTTTGCAAAAGGGGTTCTATTTAGGTTCATATCAATTAGGTTCATTTCGGCTCGTGAAAATAAGTGCTTATACAGTAGTACACAAACTTTGTTTCATGTTTTGAAATCTTGTTTTATGCACAAATAAAATATATTTGTGTGTATTTCATGTGTTTGATGTGTTTGTACAATATAAATGCGAGATACCTCAAGATACATCATTGAAATATAAAAATATTCTGAAATACGGAATAATCCATTATCCAAAATTCCTCTGGTCTCAACCATTTTGGATCAGGGATACTCAACCTGTATTACATTTCTATCTTATAAACACATAAGCGAATTGCAAGTCGCCTTGTGTGTTATTATCCTGTGACACTGTCAGCAGATCAAGAAGAGGCAAAGTCCACATTTTACAAAGACAAGGAAAGGTAACTACACGTATAAACACTGAATGTATCCTATCACAGGTGGCTAGATGTACATATATACAGAGAAAAAGCAGATCTGTCCAGAAGTAGAAATCTTATTCAGGATATATCTGCAGCCTGGGTAGTTATATACAGTCTTTTTTTTCAAGCAGTCAGTGTTTAAAGTCCTTATCTCACTTACTTCACTTTAGAAATTTAGGGCCACCGCCCACCGCGACATTTTTTTATTTATTTATACTATCAGCTCCTTCTAAATGTGACTGGTGATTTGCCATTTAACTCCCTGTTATAAGTGCACACCTTCCAACATGATGGATGTCCCATTAGGGACTTTCACATGCTGCAAAATGGGTGTGGCCCAGGAAAAGGGGCGGTGGCTTCCAGGGAATTATGCAATTGCGAGCCACGCCTCCCATCTGCCCTGCTGTGAGCTGCTGGCCAAGTCACTCTGCCTCCAGTGAATAGATCCTGTGTGAGCAGAGAGTGACAGGGGGGTCTCCTAACTGCCCCACCACCACTGGAAACTGCTGGCTGTGAGTGGGACAGCGGAACAGTGCCCCTCCAAAATGCACTGTCCCGCAAAAATAGGATGAATGAAGAGATTATCCTAATAATGTTTTCACATAGCACAAGTAAAATACGGCAGGGCCCTCTGTGGTGAAGCAGATGGTTCACTGTCTACAAATGAGAGGGCAGACAACATTTTAGGCCCAGGACAAAGTCACACTTCCATTTAATTGGGTGTGCTACATTTTCTCAACACTCATTCTGTCAACATACGAATGTCGACAGAGACTTCATGTCGCACATTCACATTGTCAACATTCAGCATGTCAGTATTTATGCCAACACTTAAATGGCTACAGTCTTATTTACTGGTGTTCCGTCACGAATCCTAACAGTAAACCCAAAGCTAATTTTTAATGGAAAGGCCGACATTTCCAGGTTATGTCAACCATGTCAACATCATCCACTAATCATCCTTCTGCTGTTGACATTGTAAACAACAACTACCGAAAAAAGACATTCTGGCTGCTGGCCTCCAAGTAAGCTTCAGCGAGACAAAAATATAACGGGAGAAACGACTTCCCTATGATAAATGTGTTATACATGACCCATATTTCTGACCTTAATAAAGACGGCTATTGTGCATTGCACAAAGTATCACCACATAACAGGTAAACACACTGACACTGCTGAGATAACGAATGTGCACTTCTAGGGCATTGCTGAGGCAGGTTACACAATCACTGCCACAAAGAGTTAAATCACTGATGACTTAATTGCAATCACACGATTACGGTGTATAAATAGATCTATCTCCTGGTTCAGGGAAAATGCTTGTTTCTGCAATTAAATTAGGTCAGGAAAGAATCCGGTAGAACGGAGTCATTGTGTCAGGAAACGAGAACAATACATTTTTTATTTATTGCCATGAAGTGATATCCACGAAATGCATAAAAGAATTCTGGGTAAAAGTTAATACGTTATCAGTTTTCTCATTAGATGAATATTTTATGCATTTAAATGAATTTGCAGAATTGAAGAAGCTGGGTAATTGCTTTTTTGCAGTTGCATAGGTACTATTTGCCCAGAGCAACATTATGTAAATTGGGTTTAATGAGATGCTTTCAAAAGGTTATGCGGTTTGGTTTATTTTCCTCAGAAAAAATAAAAAAATCTAAAAAGGTATTTCTTGTACATTTTATCCATTAATATAAAACCAAGGGGTTGATTTGTACACACGGCGGAGAAAGTCGTTTCTTAGGATCAACTAGAATTCATGAGAACATCAATATGCTAGGAATTATTTCCTCATAACTACAGGTCATGGCGTGCCACAGCAATGTTAAAGCCATACAGCAAACGGTTAGGCTGTATTGTCAAGAATAATGGTTCGTGTCACAAGATGGCTGACCTTCATTAGTGTTTTTAAATAAATTTAAGAATAACAGTGGTGGAACCTGTGGGCAGTGAGCTGAGGAGTAAAAATATAATTTGGGCCCCCCTCCTCCACCCCAACCCAAGTTCACAATATGCAACACGGCAGTGGGTGACAGGTGAAGGCAGAGTGTGACAGGGTTAGCAGTCGGCCACTAAAGGGACGATTCAGCATGAGATCCCCAGTGACTTCTGGGGAATAAAACAAAAGTCGGTATTTGTTTATTATCTGGGCGCCCAATTTTTTTCATCGCACCTTAAAATCGCGTTGTATCGCATCGCATACAATCATATTGCATGCAATGTGATGCGATTTGACCCCATTTTTAATTGTATACCCATCCTGATGGCTAAATGCCCCTCATTGTTAACGCCGCCCCACTATCAACGTCAACCCGAAGCGTGGCGACCTTTTCATACCCCCACTATCCACGAGCGCAGCGAGCCACCGAGCCCGAAGCGTGGCGAGTCCCACGAGGGGACACAAATTACATGTGAAGTAATACGCGTGCGCTCACCACGCTTCGGGCTCGGTGGCTCGCCGCGCTCGCCACACTATATAAAGTCCGCTCCACGCCGACGTGGATAGTGGGGTTATGAAAAGGTCGGAGGACGCGCTCGCCACGCTTCGGTTTGCCGTCGATAGTGGGGTGGCGCTAACAATGGGGGCATTTAGCCATCAGGGTCGGTATACAATTAAAAATGGGGTCTGGGGGGCTATTTCACATATGAAACAGGCATCTGGGTGCCTGTACATATAAAAATGGGGGGCATTTAGCCAAAATCGCTTCGCATCGCGTCGCATTGTATAACATGCAATGCGACGCAATTTTGTCTTCAAGGGAAATCACGTCAAATCGCGCCGCATCGCATGCTTAAGGTAGCGGCATACAATTTCAACATTGGGCGCCCAGATAATACACAAGTACCCAAAAGTCTTCTCTGCTCCTCCTCTGCTGTCCGACTGGCTGCCCCCTGTCTCGAGCAGGCTAATATAGCCAGCTCTAGGTGGCGGGACAATGAAGCAGCAAGCCGTGATTGGCTGGCCGTGGCCATTTTGAAATTCATTTTTTTTTTCATTTTATACGACATTACAATGAGAAGGTTCAAAGACATAACTAACTAGATATATTGTAGGCACAAACATAGGGTGTAACCAATCCAAGCTGAACAATGTATAGAACACATGTAACGGACAGGGAAGGTGGGCCCCTCTCAGCTTTGGGCCCCCTAGCAGTTCCACTCCTAGCACCTATGTAAGCCTTTGTATGTCTGTGAAAGCCTTATGCTGTGTACACACGGTGCAATATGGTTGCTAGCGATATATTGCCAGCAATCATATTGCTCAGTGTCTCCTTTTCGTCAGCGATGAAAAGGAGACACTGCTACTGTCACAGGGCGGGGGGAGCAGCAGTGTCTGGTTGCTGCTATCGCGCGGCGAGGGGGGGGAGAGACGGAGACCCGAACGGAGGAGGGAGCAGCAGCAGCGTCTGCTGCTGTCACGGAGAAGGAAGGGAGGGACGCGAAGGAAGAAGGGAGCAGCAGCAGAAGGGAATCCTTCTGCCGCTTAACTCCGCTGACCTCCTGCTCAGCGCCGGGGGAAGTCGCTGGTCGCAGGAGCATGCTCCTGCGACCAGCGACCATTAGGGAGTGCACACGGGAGCGCGCAGCTGGCGATTTATCGCCAGCAGCACTCCAAATCACTGGCAATATGGTCGCTCAGCAACCACATTTCCAGCGATTTCAGCCAATATCGCCCCGTGTGTACACACCTTTAGTATTATTATTTGTGGGCAGTTAATAGGACTAAATGTGGTTTTCAAATATATAGCAGCATAAAACAAGTAGAAATGTCTGCAAAGCTTATGAATTGGATATACGGATTAAGGAAAGAATGAGCAGGCGCCTCGCTCAATGGAAACCATTCGTAAGCTGTACACACAACATATATATTACATTTCCATAGTGTATCAAAGGGGAAATACTGCCTACAATATAGAATGACTTCTTGTTGCCTTTAAATGTTTACTGCTACACATAATCTAACTGGTTTGTATGGAAAACATCATCTATTTTTATTTATAGAACCTTTAGTAAATCTACCCCTAGGAATCACATCATCAGGAGCTGGCTGTATAATTGCTCGGCTTATATAAGGATAACCCTTCAAACAGGACCCGTTACTTAGTGGGTGAGAAACGATCTCCTGGCAGGGCATTCTGGGGATTTTAGTTCTACAATAGCTGCAGAGCCATAGGTTACCATAACGGAGCGGGTTGGGATCATTTGGTCTATTGCATTATGGTAGAAAGTCATTAGGTCGAATCCATTAGGTCGACATGCTAAAAGGTCGACATGATTCTAGGTCGACATGGGAAAAGGTCGACATGATTCTAGGTCGAAAGGTCATTAGTTCGACAGGTCATTAGTTCGAAAAGGTCATTAGTTCGACATTGTCTATGTCGACATTCACAAGGTCGACATGGGGTTTTTCACAGTTTTTTACCTGAATGTCAACACAGTCGACATGGACACAGTTTAAAGTGCACTGCATCCCCTCGCATCGCTCGCTATGCGTCGGGCACGGTGCCTCGCTACGCTCGGCACACTATTTTATTCTCCCACCACGCCCTAGTGGATGGTAGGGCATGAAATACCACCTGTCGGCACATGTTGGCTCAAAAAACAGTGAAAAACTCCATGTCAACCTTGTGAATGTCGACATAGACAATGTCGAACTAATGACCTTGTCGAACTAATGACCTGTCGAACTAATGACCTTTCGAACTAGAATCATGTCGACCTTTTCCCATGTCGACCTAGAGTCATGTCGACCTTTTAGCATGTCGACCTAATGGATTCGACCTAATGACTGTCAACCATAATGCAGTAGACCAAATGACCGCATCCCAACGGAGCAGTACATGGCCTTTCGGCCTTCAATGACTTTCATTTGCTCACTGTGCTCATTCTGTGCTTTTCAGCCACGTACTTATATCAGGATGTGTTTTTTATTTTGCCCTGGGACAGGACAAAGAGCATTCACCTGAACACAACTGAATATAGAACAGAGAAGCACAAAAGAACAATGACGTTTCATTGTGCCTGATGATATACATGCTGGGTGTAAAGCACAGAAGGCCACAACCAGGAAGAGGAAACAATGTATGACGTAAAAACTATGGGATGCGATCACTAGGTCAACAAGCCTGCATGTTGACATGGCTGAAGGTTGACAGGGTCATTTGGTCGACATGGGGATTTTCACTTTTTTTTTTTTCATGCCCTACCATCCACTAGGGCAGGGATGGGGAACCTTCTGCCCCCCAGCTTTTGTTGTACTGCACATCCCAGCATGCCCTGCTACAGTTTTGCTATTTTGGTCATACTACAACTGTTGCAGGGCATGCTGGGATGTGTAGTTCAACAACAGCCGGGGGGGGGGGGGCGAAGGTTTCTCATCCCTGCACTAGGGCATGGTGGGAGAATAAGATAGTGTGGCGAGCGTAGCAGGGCACCGTGCCCGAAGCATGGAGAGCCATGCGAGGGGACACGGTGCTACGCTTCAGTGTCCATGTCGACTGTGTCGACATTTGAAAAAAAAAAAGGAAATCCCCATGTCAACCTTTTGACTTACGCCCTTCCCCGTGTCGACCTAATGACCCTGTCGACCTAACAAGTGTTGACCTTCCTGCATATCAACCTAGTGGTGTCGATCTAGTTCCTGTCTATCCAGTGACCCATACCCAAAGCTACAGGAAGGCCTGTTAATGAGAATCAAATGAGAAGGTTTTTAAAGTAGTTTTCAAGGATTATTTTATCTAGTAATAAAAACTCAGTAAATGATATAATAGAAGCATTGTCTCAGCCTTTCCAAAACGTCACTTCTGGGGCAGCTGCAGCCCTGTTACACCATATAGATTTTACAGTTCTGCATGCAAAATATTTTTTATCTTTCCCACTATAAAATCAGACACACCCAAAGTAACCACTGTGCCTGGGCAACGACCGGCCAGCCCTTGTTCTCAACCCTTGTACCGGATCCCTCATTATAGATATCATTAATGACATCACTGAAGGATTAGGGCCCTTATTCTGGTTCACTCGCAAAGGCAAATTCCTTCACAAATGGACAAAACCATGTGCACTGCAGGTGGGGCAGATCTAACATGTTCAGAGAGAGTTAGATTTGGGTGAGTTATTTTGTTTCTGTGCAGGGAAAATACTGACTGCTTTATTTTTACACTGCAATATAGATCTCACTTTAAAGTAAAACCCCACCCAAATCTAACTCTCTCTGCACACGTTACATCTACCCCACCAGCAGTGCACATGGGCCCTTATTCTGATCGGTGCGGCCGGATCCGAATATGCAGCCAGGACCGTGCGTGCGAAACCCCGCCTTCCGTACGGATCGACAACTCCGTCCGTACGCGGTAAGAAGCTGGCCGAACGGACCGCACGTGTATTTTTCATGGAATACGCCTCCTCCATGTCAGGGAACCTCCCCCATCATTCGATGGTCGCAGAACATCGAATGCAGGACCGAGTGCTCCACCAGCTCCCGCAACCTCAGACCACACGGACATTTTTCCGTGCAAAAGCAGGGATCTGGGCGGGCAGCTGACATCCGGCGATGTCATATGTCCGCCCCCTACACGTGCGTCACGGCCGCATTACCATGCGTATGCCCAGCGTTTGCATGGGAACGCCCATGAAACGCGGGGCGTATGCATATGGTAATGAGCCCAAATAGCCCTTCACGCCCCTCTCTACCCCCTGGTCGGAGTGTTCACATTTCATGCGGGATTTGGCCGTACGCCCCGCTCGCACATGCGCAGAGACGCCTCTGCACATGCGCAGACACAAAACATCGGCGGTACGAACGCACGCGGATATTACCGCACAAACCAGAATAAGGGCCATGGTTTTGTCCATGTGAGAAGGAATTATTTTTTTGCGAGTGAACCAGAATAAGGGACTAGAGCAGCTAAAGGCAGAGCAGCAAAGTCCCGAAGCATAAGGAAAACTGGCCAATGTTAACATCAGCCAAAATGCAATATTTATTTATACAGCAGTATTATAAAATATGGGGTGTGGAGAGCTTTGAGCGAGCATGCAATGAGCCATCGTGGTTAATACAATATACCTGATAATGTGCTGTCATGACTCTCTCGCTAGTAGCGGGACCTATCATTTTCTTACCTCGTCAAAGGAAAACATGCAAACGTTCCATCGATGAATTCGCCCAAAATAAAGGATAAATACATCTTAACCCTTAACCCTGAGTGCCAACATATCTGTGAGCGATGCTCGAAATCTCCACTAAAAACGCCGCCGTCGCTCACATTTGTTATATAAATTCAAATTAAAAATGTTGTTTAAAGACAATAGATTATGGACGGGATGTTCTAACATCCGCAGCCCAGCTCCGCCCCCTTCGCCTACATAATTATCGCATATGCACTAACATATGCGCTAATTATGGCAAAGGACAGCTCTTGCATTAAGAGCTGTCCTTCGCGGTGAGAATCAGTGGGTCCCAGCAGGTCCCCCCTCCCTCCCTAACCCGGCGCTGCTGCTGCACCAGGCACTCCTCCTCCCTGCTCCTGGAAGAGGATCATAGGGCAGGGAAGAGGAGGTCACAGGTCCGGGCAGCACAGCTCTGTGCTGCCCAAACACATGAGAGGGGGTTGGTGCAGGGCGGCGGTGGGTCGCGGTAGAAGCCCATAGGCTTCTACGGGGCATCGCCAGATTTTTCGATAACGGTAATATACCACCTGTAAACTACCCTTTGATGAGCATCCGAGCACCACACACTATAAACTGTCGGTGATTTGAGCCATCTTTGGGCCAACCTGTGGACACTTGGTGGAGGACTCACATACCCTACCAAGGGTGGAAATTATTATACATCTTCATGTTCATCTAGGGGTATCATAGGAATGGACTCTCCGATACAATCACAACTCCGCCGGGGGTTCCCCTTCCTTTGTTTTATATATTTATCCATTTGTGCTAGTTCATTGCAGCATTATTGTTACTATCATTTATCTGTCATTGATTTAACCCTGTAACAATCATCCAATTGTTTATTAAAATATTTTTTTATTCATCAAATATGACAGGCTGTATTTTGTTAACAAAAAATGACAGTTAGTGGATGGATGTTTGGTACTTTAACTCTCTCCAAGGCTTAAGCGGTCTACACACACGAGGAGATGCTACAGTACGAGTGTTAGTCGCCAGCACAGTAGCGTTGAGCTGGCCATGCAACGCTATGTCCCCACACACACACACACACACACACACACACACACACACACACACACAGCGATGTAGGGGCATTTAATGAGCAATGTAGTAAAATAGTAATATAAAATAGACCCCCGTCAGGAGAGTGATCAATTGGAGAGATAAAGTACCAACCAGCTCCTTTCGTTTTTTAAACAGCTTGTAACACGGCCACTCCTAACTGCCATGTCACCGCCTGTTTGAGATGACTTTATCTCGCTCTCTCTCGGGCTTAGTAAACAGACCCCATAGTCACTGTAGTTAAAAGACTATGCACCATCCCAATGAACCAAGCAGAGCTGCTGCCGGTGGCACTAAAACACCAGACTGAGAAAAATTGATTCTCAATACCAAGAAACCGCAGGGAACCATCTGATATACAACACAAGTCAGTAAATCTTCTGCTTAACGCATTCTACCTTCAGGGCTCATATCTGGTAATGTCTGTTTGGGGATTTTAGTGGCTGTAAACAAGTTAGTAAAAGGGGAAAAAGAAAACATGATCCACGTGTAATATATGTGACTAGTATGAGCGATTCTTAAGGTCAACGATGATGGGGAAAATTGCTGGGCTGAAAATTGCTCAGTGCATACACACTGAGCGATTATTGCCCGTCTAAGCAATTTTGCTGGGGGTGGACGGCTTTCCGTACCAGGATGCTAGGAAAAGCTGTCCATCCCCTTCCTCACCTGCTGGTAACACCAGCCGGGCCAGCGCTGATGCGAGAGCGCTCATCGATGCCCCGTACACACTTTCAGCTCAAAGTCGCCCAGTGTGTATGGGCTGTAACTCCTACAGTAATTCTTGCAGACGCTACAGGAACCAGATCCATCACGGTTCTCTCTCCATCCCTGGCTGGTGAGGGATTGCAGCAGAGCAGGCATCACTGCAGATCCCATTACACAATATATGCATATAAACCATTATGTTGCGGAATAATTGCAGGAAGATAAAAAGACACGGACATCGGCTACAGTCTGCATTAACGCAAATGCCCCAAGGCTTGATTTCGATGCAGTGTGATGCTATAATCACCACCCCCCTACCCCAGAAGAAAGGTCAGATCTCTGATGACCGCAGTGCGTAATAATCCCAGCTTATATAACCCAGTGCATGGTCAGGTGAAGCCTCTTCGCTCACTTGTATAACCGGCTTTATTTCAGAGCTCCCCTCTCCTGCTTCCGCCTGTTTGATGTGTTCAAACCCCTTCATCTACCAATATATAACTAGGCAATGCCTAATTTCAATTGCCGAAAAGTAACCGGCATGCACGGAAATAATACATTGTAACTTTGTACTGAATACAAAGGCTAATTTCCCAGCCTTTCACTCAATGATCAAAGATTCTACAGAGGCATTGTATGTAATTCTATTTATGCATAAATGGGCATTGTACAGGAAATTATTCATTGTGGAGGATAATACAGCAGTGACAAGCTGGAGGAACATCCCACTCATTTTATTTTAAATATTTGTTATGTTTTTTTTTTTTATATAGACTTGTTATTATAGGACAGTTAATATGGGGGACACTCCAACTTTGAGTGGTCTTGCACACTCTGGCAGAGGGGCATTGTCCCAACTGGATGACATCAGAAGTTGGGAGATAGGATGGTGTTTCTGTCACAGTGTACACACCTGTGCATCTGGAACTGTAAATATCCAACAACCTAAGATCGGTATAATGTGTTAAGGGCCTATGTATCAAGCCCTTGTTTACTTTAATTATGAAGTTTATCAATAGACTAATCAGCACTTCAGCCTACAATCTTTTCCTGGGGACTATGGCATATATGTACTAGACAAGCTCCAAGAAGCAATAGCGGTAGACGTTTTAAGCCTATGGAGGTGTTTTTGGAGGAGACAAGATTTTGTGAGTATTGTACCAATGAGGCAGCGATGCTGGGAGAATGCAGGCCAACTATACAGGAACACCGGGATTAGGACTGTATCGATGATGCACAGATGCATTGAGAATGCAGGCCATCTATACAGAAACACTGGGATTAGTATTATACCAATGAAGCAGAGGAGCTGGGAGAATGCAGGCCAGCTATAAAAGGAACACAGAGATTAGTACCATACTAATTAATCAGAGATGCAGCTACTCAGGATAGCTCATTAAATATGAATGATATGCAGCACGATGCATTGCGGAGTACTACTGTAATGGGTACCCACAATATGCACCAGTAAAGGCTAGTTACAACGGAAACTATAAAGTAGTACATAAAGCTGTAAACAATATACTTAAAAGAACAAAGTCTAATAATGGCTAGACATGTGTGGATAGATGGGTGACCAGCGGTTAAAGGGTGGGATTAACAGGAAATGCTTGCATAACCAATGAAAGGGTTTGTTTTTGTGACGGATATAGAGGTAGGGGGCCCTGCTCTGTGAGAACCCTACTACAATAGAATTTCCTTGGTTCTATACTATTGTGCAGAAGGTGAGAGATCATTCCAATCCTTTCCAATCAAATGATGACGTAAACCTGTATAAAATACCCGGTACTTGTGTATTATCTGGGCGCCCGATTTTTTAATTGCATGCCACTAAAGGCATGCAATGCGATGCGATTTTTCATTGTAAAGACCCCATTTTTAATTGTATAGTCACCCATGGGTGATTTCATACCCCCACTATCCAACTACGCATGGAGTTGATTTTATATAGTGTGGCGAGCGCAGCGAGCCCGAAGCGTGACGAGCGGTCGCGGATTACTTTACATGTATTCTGGCTGCGCTCGCCACGCTTCGGGCTCACTGCCCTCGCCACACTATATAAAATCAACTCCATGCGTAGTTGGATAGTGGGGGTATGAAATCACCCATGGGTGACTATACAATTAAAAATGGGGTCTTTACAATGAAAAATCGCATCGCATGAATTGTATGCCACTATATTGTATGCGATGCGATGCAATGAAAAAAATCGGGCGCCCAGATATTACACAAGTACCAAATACCCATTTATTAGCTTCCCACGTACAGATGCTGCTGCACAGGCTGAGTGAGGTTTTGTTCCTTTTAATTGTTCAGAGAGTCTTAGAACGGAATAGGCTACCTCCATCTGAGAGCACTGGGACTGACTCCTCTAAATACATGTATATACAATGGGGCAGAACAGAACGTTACTTACAAAGACATGTAACAGAATGAAGCTCTTTCCAGACCCGGATTTAAGCTGGCTACCTTCTATGCCTTACATCAGGCATGTCGAAACTATGGCCCTCCAGCTGTTGTTAAACTGCACATCCCATCATGCCTTGCAATAGTTTTAGCATACCCTAATAGCAAAACCGTGGCAAGGCATGATGGGACTTGTAGTTTCACAACAGCTGGAGGGCCACAGTTTGGACATTCCTTGTCTAAGTGTCCAGCTCGTCACAGTACAGTATAATATATTGTGCCTCTTTGCTAATTGCTTCTGAACTAAAGAAATTTCTTCTGGCTTGATTTTCCAATGAGCTATACTAACATCAAAAAGCACTTAAAATGATAGATTTTGGACAAGTTATTTTCAAATATGCCTGTTCAAAATCGATTGAAATATTTTATTGCTATCTTTGTGTTAATTCTAATTGGTCACATTTTCTGAATATAAATGTGGATATTTTTTTGCTATAGAGTAAATTAGTATTAACTTTTGTTGTAGTGGTTAAACACTTCATTTTATTATATTGCATTCTTTATGGTAATTTTTATGTGGATCTTCTTAAAAATAGTACTTCCTTTATAGCGCAGTGTTTTTCGTATTTTCTTTTGTCATCACAGTATTATATACATATATAAAAAGGTGTGTCGAGCTTTTTCTTGTTGACCATTTCCATGTTGACCTTTGGACTGTAAACCTATTCCGAGTGCCGACCACAGAGAGCTGTATGTCAGGCACACTATGGGCATGGGGAGCGGTTGAGCGTAAAACAAGAACCAAACCCGAGCAACGTCGGGGACCTCAGCTAGTGAATATATCTATTCCTGTTCCTCTCTCCACAAAGCTAGCAGTGCACAATGTGTGGTTATAGGAGGGGGAAATAGTCAGTGTTCAGGACTGAGACAATCGCCGGCAGCAGTGTGACACCCTGTGCAGCTGTATATACTAATATGGAGAAACGCCAGGCTAGCATGCTGCCATATGTGGCCATTGTGCAGCTCTCGTCTCAGCCTCTATATAAGGAAACAGCAGAACGGTACCAGCTCTGTCTGCAGTAACGCTCAGGTGTTCCAGCCAAAGCCTCAGGAGTAATAATAGACATTGCAAGAGGAAAACGGTTTAATGTATGCACACAGATGGAGCACCTCTCAGCCAGCGCTGGGACTCGCCAAATTGCCCCCCCCCCCGCTGGAGGCATGGCGCTCCATCTGACTGCGCGCATCCCAGTTACCGAGTGGCGGGGGACGAGAACCCTGCCCGTGTCTGCAGGGACCCAGGGGGAACTCAGAAGGGAATGCGCATCCCCTTCCGGCGGCTATCGTTCCGACCGCCAGACCCCTTCTAGAAGAGGCCGGCTCCATCTGTATGTATATGAGAGCTCTGGCCAGTCATAGGTATGCAGTGGAATATAGGAGCTCAGGTCAGTCCCATGTATGCAGTGGATATAGGAGTTCAGACTAGTCCCATGTATGCAGAGGATATAGGAGTTCAGACTAGTCCCATGTATGCAGAGGATAATGCGAGCTCAGATTAGTACCAAGAATGCAGAGGGATATATGAGCTCAGGACAGTCCCATGCATGCAATAGATATAGGAGAACTCAGATATAAGAGAGCTCAGTCCTATGTATGCAGTGAGAGCTCAGTACAGTACAGTCCTGTCCCATGTATGCAGTGAGAGCTCAGTACAGTACAGGACAGTCCCATGTATGCAGTGAGAGCTCAGTACAGTACAGGACAGTCCCATGTATACAGTGAGAGCTCAGTATAGTACAGTCCCGTCCCATGTATGCAGTGAGAGCTCAGTGCAGTACAGGACAGTCCCATGTATGCAGTGAGAGCTCAGTACAGTACAGTCCCATGTATGCAGTGGATATGGGAGCTCAGGACAGGACAGTCTAATGCATGCAGTAGATATAGGAGAGCTAAGGACAGTCCCATGTATGCAGTGAGAGCTCAGTACAGGACAGGACAGTCCCATGTATGCAGTGAGAGCTCAGTACAGTACAGGACAGTCCCATGTATGCAGTGAGAGCTCAGTATAGTACAGGACAGTCCCATGTATGCAGTGACAGCTCAGTACAGTACAGGACAGTCCCATGTATGCAGTGAGAGCTCAGTACAGGACAGTCCCATGTATGCAGTGAGAGCTCAGTTCAGTACAGGACAGTCCCATGTATGCAGTGAGAGCTCAGTATAGTACAGTCCCGTCCCATGTATGCAGTGAGAGCACAGTGCAGTACAGGACAGTCCCATGTATGCAGTGAGAGCTCAGTACAGTACAGTCCCATGTATGCAGTGGATATGGGAGCTCAGGACAGGACAGTCTAATGCATGCAGTAGATATAGGAGAGCTAAGGACAGTCCCATGTATGCAGTGAGAGCTCAGTACAGGACAGTCCCATGTATGCAGTGAGAGCTCAGTACAGGACAGTCCCATGTATGCAGTGAGAGCTCAGGACAGGACAGTCCCATGTATGCAGTGAGAGCTCAGTACAGGACAGGACAGTCCCATGTATGCAGTGAGAGCTCAGTAAAGTACAGGACAGTCCCATGTATGCAGTGAGAGCTCAGTACAGTACAGGACAGTTCCATGTATGCAGTGACAGCTCAGTACAGTACAAGACAGTCCCATGTATGCCGTGAGAGCTCAGTACAGTACAGGACAGTCCCATGTATGCAGCGAGAGCTCAGTACAGTACAGGACAGTCCCATGTATGCAGCGAGAGCTCAGTACAGTACAGGACAGTTCCATGTATGCAGTGAGAGCTCAGTACAGTACAGGACAGTTCCATGTATGCAGTGAGAGCTCAGTACAGTACAGGACAGTCCCATGTATGCAGTGAGAGCTCAGTACAGTACAGGACAGTTCCATGTATGCCGTGAGAGCTCAGTACAGTACAGTCCCATGTATGCAGTGAGAGCTCAGTACAGGACAGGACAGTCCCATGTATGCAGTGAGAGCTCAGTAAAGTACAGGACAGTCCCATGTATGCAGTGAGAGCTCAGTACAGTACAGGACAGTTCCATGTATGCAGTGACAGCTCAGTACAGTACAAGACAGTCCCATGTATGCCGTGAGAGCTCAGTACAGTACAGGACAGTCCCATGTATGCAGCGAGAGCTCAGTACAGTACAGGACAGTTCCATGTATGCAGTGAGAGCTCAGTACAGTACAGGACAGTTCCATGTATGCAGTGAGAGCTCAGTACAGTACAGGACAGTCCCATGTATGCAGTGAGAGCTCAGTACAGTACAGGACAGTTCCATGTATGCCGTGAGAGCTCAGTACAGTACAGTCCCATGTATGCAGTGGATATGGGAGCTCAGGACAGTACAGGACAGTCCAATGCATGCAGTAGATATAGGAGAGCTAAGGACAGTCCCATGTATGCAGTGAGAGCTCAGTACAGTACAGGACAGTCCCATGTATGCGGTGAGAGCTCAGTACAGTACAGTCCCATGTATGCAGTGGATATATGATTGCTCAGTACAGTACAGTCTAATGCATGCATGATCATATGAGAGCTCAGGACAGTCCCATGTATGCAGTGAATATTCTGCTTTTAAAGGGCATTTACCATTGGGTATGCAGTTGATAGGTCAACAGGCTAGGTGCCGACAAGTGCAAAAGGTCAACGTGGGAAAAGTCAACCTTAGTTTTTCATGATTTTTTTCCAACAAAAACAGACTTGTTCATACTTTACCATCCCACAGAGGGAGAATACGATAGTGTGCCGAGCACAGCGAGCCATGCGGCACACGTTGTACATGCCGACATAGGCAAAAGCTGTCAACCTGTGTCGACCTTTTTACTGTTGCATAAACGATCCCCACTATTAACTTCTCTATTTATGGACACAGCCGCGTGGCAGTGCCCAACAATAATCGGCGTTGCACCACAGACCTTTCAGCTACCAGGCAGTGCCCTGCAGGACATGCTTATCCGGCACTACACGAGTGTGTTCCACCATGTACCGCTCGCTAGCAGGACATAGAATGACTCCAGGTCGACAGGGTCAAAAGGTCAACATGTTTTGTTTTTTTACTAAATTTTCAGCCGACAGGCGGTATTTCATGCCCTAACATCCACTAGGGCGCGGTGGGAGAATAAAATAGGCAAGGCACCGAGCCCGAAGCATGGCAAGGGGACACGGTACACTTAGACAGTGTCCATGTTGACCTATGTTAAAAACTCATGTCGAAATTTTCCCACGTTGACCTTTTTGAGGTCGACCTTTGGACCCTGTCGACCATACGATTGTAGACGTTTTATACCATAACCGTACTGCTCCATGGCGGTACAGAACAGCAGCCTAGTCCAACACTCCCTAATTCTGCACAATACATCAGCCTCAGATAGGAACGTATAATGGGGCCGAGCCCAGTAACAGTCAAACGCTGACGTGATTATATATTTAAAAAAGTTTATTATTTACACACACTGAATGGATGTGATTGGTCTATGCTGGCAGGAGGGAAAGTCAGCAGTGGAATCTCCAGCCGTCTCTGCCATGTGAATGTGCTGTTTACATGAAAGCATTCCTCAGCCGAGCCTGGCTATATATGGGGCTCTCAGCTGACAGTATGCACACTTTTGGGTTATTTCTCTAGACACCTAAAATAAACTCTTTGTGGCAAAGGTCAAGTAGCCGGTATGACCCACAGTTTCCCTGGACGAAACTCCACTTTTAAACACTGTACTCCCTTGTTGGACAGCAGGCTCCTGTCGCTTGGGCTTACGGCTGCTCTCCGCGCTTCCTTTATCTTCCCCATCGCTGCCGAAGTTTGGGTTCTGCAAAGATACCGTCCGTACATCATACACTCGGAGGAGGATTTCCAGGGTGTTGACCTCGGTGAAGCCATGTTCCTTCAGAGCCAGGCAGGTCCTCTGCACTTGCTCAATGCACGGAGAGAAGGAGCACACCCTTCCGCCTGCAAAAGAAACAAAAAAAATAATGTGTGTGTGGATTAAAAGCTCTTCACAGAGAACCAAGAAATACCCCTGCGCCTTGCCGCCTGCACAGTATTATGTGGGTTTGATTACTTCTCCCAGGCAGAGTGGCAATAAATCCACAGCCGGTGCCGATACTGCTAGAAGGTAATTAGAATCCTATACAAAACCAACCAAGAGAAGGAATAATTTAACAGCTGAGCACAAGTGCAAGGCAGGTTCAGACGGCATTGTAATTCTGTGTCGCTGCAGACTGCATAAATATGGGCAGAGCTAATAAGAATTCTTCAGCCAAAGGCATCTGTGCAAGCGAAACAGAGGGGGAAGGGGGGGGGGGGCTCATTCTAAATAGGGTTTGATTTTAAAACAGGAGCTTGTTTTATTCTATAGATTATCCTATTTCCCAGATGTTATTGTGCAGCTTGGTAGAGATTCAAAAAGGGCCTGACTCACCGCCCCACCCCGCGAATCCCCTCGGTAGCATGTGAGGGGATGTGTGCGGCAACACACCCCCTTGTATACGGCCGCAAGGAAGAAAAATCATTTGATGGTCACTCAGCATCGAATGATTTCTGCAGCGTTTGGTCTGAAAAGAACTTGGTGTTCAGATGGCCGGGGTAATCCGAATTCGGGGCGAGTGCCGACATCATAGGACGTCACCATGCCTGTGTTAGCAGGGGAACATCCAGTGCTTTTCAATGGAGACAGCCATAAACCCCCGGGGCGTTCCCTGCTGCCGGTTTGCGCATAGGTGAAAACCCCAAACATCGGGGACAAGGCCGAATTCGTCCCATAATGAAAGGTCTGAATTGGCCCCAAAATAGGAAGGCAGACATTTTACTGTGACTGGCCATACACTAGACCCAGGGATGGCTAACCTTGACACTCCAGCTGTTGTTGAACTACACATCCCAGCATGCCCTGTTACAGTTTACTATTTGGCCATGCTAAAACAGATGTAGGGTATGCTGGGATGTGTAGTTCAACAAAAGCTGGTTCCAGTCAAGGTTAGCCATCACTGCACTAGAACGATATTGTGTACAAATTCACGATTTCAACGGGTCGGGCAGTCATTTTGTATATCGGTTAGAGGCGTGGTCCTGCAGGTCTAGGGGTCGTATGTACGGAACATCTGATCAGTCGTGATTGGGTGCAGATAGTGAGTCGTTTTCTGCACATGTGATTGGTTGTTCGATGGCTCATACGACCGGCCTCATTTGACTGGCAGTTTCCCGGACACGCCCACCCCGACATGAGACGATCAGTCGTATGCGGCAGCTGGATCATTAGCACATCTTTCATGAAAAAATGGCCCAAATCGTGAGTCCAGGGCTGCCGGGGAGTTCAAGGGAAATCGTGACACACTCAGAATCACAAGCTGGTCGTTCTAGCGTATGGCCAGCTTACAGGTAAGTCATGGAAATACAGCCCCGCGAGTCACTAATGCTGGCTATTCAACAGAATGATTTCAGGCCCGGCACATTGTGAGTTGTTTCGGTACAATGCGTGGGCCAGCGGGTCGGGAGATGGATCCTCAGATCTTATGTGCTGCAGGTAAGATCGGAAGATGCTACTAACTATCAAGATGCTGGGAGTTGCAGATCTATCGTGTGTCTGGGAAGCTTCCGGGGAAATTGGTAGAGGACCCGGATCAGATGCTGATTGTCCTGATGTATGGCCAGCTTAAGAACCAGCATTTCCCAGAAATCTCATTTACTGTTGCATAATTCCCTACAAACACCTGGAGGTTAGCTGCAAACATTAGGTATACCCCAAATGTCTGTAGGAGGGACCCCTTCTACCCCCAGATCCCTCCTGCTCTGTCCACATCCCCCATAGAGTTCTATGGGAATGCGATGCTGCCAGATGTATGAATATCGGGAAGCACAGCAGTGTGTCACAGGGCTACCACCATTCTGAGATGGCAGTAGCCCATTGTAGCCTAAGGGCTATGAACCACACAGCCGGCGGGGCAGTGCGGTCAGTGCTGACCGTGCATGCACATAGCCCCCCGGCGCAGCACAACGCAGGGACGGGCGTCTCGGCATCTGAGGGGACATACATTAGGGAAAAAGGATTGCATATTGCAATGCGATCCTGGTCTGTAAATTCTGCCCAGATTGCATTGCATATTTTTTTTTATACATGGGTTCTTTAATGAGTTGATCGCCTACATCAGGAGAGGCCAACTTGTGACTCTCCAGATGTTGTGAAACTACAAATCCCAGCATACCTTGCCACAGTTTTAACACTCCCTTATAGCAAAACTGTGGCAAGGCGTGATGGGATTTGTAGTTTGACAACATCTGGAGAGTCACAAGTTGGCCAGGCCTGGCCTACATCACATGGATTAGTTTTGTTTACCAAGCAGTAACTTTTGAGCAATGCATCTCTCAGAAAAGGGAGTGTTCCCCCCATTAGGTGTTGAAAATAAAATACAAAAACATATTGCTTGCAATGAAAAGAAAAAAAACATTTAAAATATAAATGAACAATTATGAGGGGAAATGGTTTTCCATTTAGTAGCAGTAACTAATTATTATTATTACTAGGGTTTATATTTGCTCTTATGAGGCAGATTTCACCCAACAATGGCAGCTTCCACCACAAACATCAAGTTATTTGGCATCAACACACCAAAGCATACATAGCCACCTACAATAGGATTTCTGGGACTTGTAGTACCACAGCAGCTGGAGAAACACAAGTTGTCTGGGTCCATTTTAAAACAGAAAATAAAACTAGTGCGAAATTTGCTCTGAAAAGCAGGAGACATTTTTCGTTTAACACAGTTTTTACTTGAACAATTTTTATTTCTATATTTTTTTTAAGCCGACAGAGAGCTGGATGATTCAACTTTTATTAGCACGAGCTTCTGATCAAAGTCTAATCCCCAGATTTGCGGTGACCCTAATCAAAGACATTATTGTTTAGATTATCATAGTTCGGCTCTCCCGCTAAATAACACCATTAGAAAACAATTCCAAATTATAAAGCTAGCTGGGAAAAAATAAAAAATAATAGGTGGCAAGTCAATTTAAAATGTGCCATAATCCATAGTAATTAGCATAGATTAACTATTTACCAAGATCTAGATTTCCAAGGGTATCCTAAAAAGTAGACATAGCAGATTGGATGCTCCATAGATTTGGAAGGCAACTTTTTAAAAAAGTTTGTCAAGGGTCTCTTATACCCCTTTCACACCGCATGGTCCGACCCGAGACTCTGTGTGATGTGAAAGCGCCACTTGGTAAAACCCCAGTCCAGCAACCAGACATTCCAACCAGGGTTAAAAATAAATGTTTTAACCGGGTCGGACTTGGGTTGCTGGGCAGCGTAAACAGGTAACCCAGGTCAAGCGACCCGGGTCCCATTTACACTTGTAGGGAGAAGGCAGCTTTAGCTTCAAGCGCTGCCTCCTCCCCCACCCCCAGATGACGTGGTGCTACCACTCCGCTCCCCTTGTGACGTCAGGGACCTAGCCTATTGCCGGGTCGCTGCAGGGAACTTCACCTCGCAAATGACGAGTCGAATCCTGGGTGCGAACCGGCATTTGCGATGCAAAAAAGGGTTTATAGGCTGGTAATTTCCCGTTAATGAGCGTCAACACATAGAATCCGGGATACATTCCTGGACTTTGTTTTACCACGTTCGTGGAACCTGTAAAACAGTCCCCCAAAAAATTCCTTGTTAATGGCAGCCTTTTGGCTACCGCCAGCTCTACTTTTTGCCCAGCTGCCTGTGGTAAGTTACCGTTGCCAACCAAAATCCCCCTATAAGCGGCTACGAACCTGTGAATGTATCTTGAGGGAGCTCAGAAGTAATTTAAAAAAATATTCGGGGCGGGGGGGGGGGGGGGGGGGGGGTACAGAAAACACAAAAAGGGTAATTTGGGGAGGAGTAGGGAGAAACTAGTATATATTTGGATTCCAAAGACACATAAATGGTTACTTGACCAGCATAAACAACAACAAATACATTGGATGAACATACACATAGTTACAATAGGATAAGAAGAAACAGTGTACACAACAAAAGACCATACATATACTATATAATCAAACAGATAATCCGATAATAAAATTATTTGCAACTCACTACAAAATGGTAGAATCTGAATGATTTTAGTTTAGGCTAAATTGGAAAGGATCGCACAGAGATAGATTAGGGAAATAATGGCCCCTTCACCGTCTGTTATAAATAGATGCCAAGGGTTTCATCAAACAATTGGGGAGTTGATCGAGTATAAATATGACATAAATTAAATTTCTATAAGAAAGTAAAAATTGTTTTTTTTTTTGTACAACTTTTAGTAAAGTTGGAGAGCAAGATTGTTTCCATCGTTGAGTTTGAGTTGCTCGAGAATGTGTCCTACAACATATGTTGTGTGCTGGGATATTATCTTCGACAATATATAAATTATGCTAATGCAGGATCAGGGGAGGAGTGCAGAAATATTACTGAGGGCCTAACAACCTACTTCAGCGTACCAGTCATCAGGAGGAAGCGAAGGCGACCATTTTGTATGCCAAATATCCATGAGAATGATGGCTAATATTGCACTAAGACAGCAACACCACTGTGACACAAAGCACAATGTGCTACAGTTAGATCCATCCATTTACTAGAAATTAGAGACAAAAATGAGGAATAATGCACTTTGTCACAATGAATGGATAGTAAACTTTCTTACGCAGGATTTGGATTAAAATTGCTGCGTCCACTGTTTGGAGCGCCCCTGGATATAACGGAGGGGTCTCCTGTGCAGACTCTTGGTGGGCCCCTCCTTTCCACGGTGGTGCAGTAGGCCCTGGCATTGTATTCATTTAACCACTGCGTATGAGCTGCAGCCATTTAGGATGCGATTTTTGCCGCGGCTGCAGTTCCCAATGTGGAAAGGCAGACAAAAAAAATGGGTGCAGTGTGTGTGTGTGTGTGCGCTGTGGGCCTCCCCCTTGACAAAGGGGCCCGAAATACACTGCACTTATTATAAAAAACACCATCGGTAACAACCACAGTTTAGATGATTAATTGCTTAAAAAGAACAGCCCGACATCAAAACGCTGTCAAGCGGCTGATTCCGCTTTTCCGTAACAATGACAACACAATGCACACACAGAAGAATTTCTTCATGTGGGGCTCCTGTTAAACATTAATGACTAGTCCGCTGTGTGTTGCCAGTCACAATTACTGTACGAACAACGGAGGAGGGAACGCTTATTTTCTAAGAGAGGGAGGGCGTAGATAACATGCTCAAATGTGAGGAAAAATCTGGGGGGTTTGCCAAAACACTACATATTTTATTAACACCACCCACCTGAGAAAGGCTGATATTCTGTGGTACATTAACCACACAAGCAGAGAACGACGTAGGCTTGATCACAAATACATGTATAAAGCACATTCAAAAAGAACAGTGTATATGACAGGGCCCAGAGTTTCCAGGAGCCTGCCCACCCTATGCACTGACAGCCGTAGCCAGCTACAAGATGTGTAGGAAGTGTTCCATTCATTAGAATGCCACAAAACAATGCCTCCTTTGTCCTGTGAGAACTATCAGCAGTATTAAGATAAATTCAGCAGCGCACCACAGATACTTCTAACGGATGGGGTCACTCGTACCGGACCTCATAGACTGAAACCCATTGCTTTAGAACACATATTAGCAATTTTTTATTCATTTCACTAAAGCTTATGTTACAAACTATAGGTTATAAAACCATTATTATTTATAATGTTAAGATCAGGGCCTTCCCACTCTGATTGTACTATGCTGCTGACTATAGAAACATAGAATTTGACGGCAGATGAGAACCATTTGGCCCATCTAGTCTGCCCCTTATTTATCCTTCAGGTAATCTAAACCCTTTTTAATCCTTATTTCTTTGTAAGGATATTCATATGCCTATCCCAAGCATGTTTAAATTGTTCTACTGTCTTAGGGGGAGATTCTCTAAGAATCTCCGCCCCCCTTCGCCGCCCATCGCATATTTAATTATCGCATATGCTGTAACATATGCGATAATTAAGGCAAAGGACAGCTCTTGCGTTAAGAGCTGTCCTTTGCGGTGAGAGTCGCCGGGTCGCAGCAGGTCCCGGCGGCTCTCCCCTCCCTCCCACACCCGGCGCTGCTGCTGCTGCGCCGGGCTCTCCTCCTCCATGCACCCGAAGAGGATCAGTGCAGGGAGGAGGTCACAGGTCCGGGCAGCACTGCGCTGTGCTGCCCGGACACAGGTGAGGGGGCGATGCGGGTCGGCGCAGGGCGGCGGAGGGTTGCGATAGAAGCCCATTGGCTTCTATGGGGCATCGCCAGATTTTTCTGGCGATGCCCCCCGCCGCGGTAACCCGGTGGGGGATGCTTACAGCATCCCAAAATGCGGTAAAAACCCAGATAACGGGGTTTTTACCGCATTTTTAGCTTAGAGCAGTGGTAGCCAACCCTAGCCCTCGAGAGCTACCAACAGTTCACATTTTCCAGACAACCTAGCTGCTGCACAGCTGCAATCATTAATCACTGACACATTTTAAAAGATACACAGATGGAGCTAATTAGCTCACTTGTGATTCTGTGAGGAGACCTGCAAAACATGCACTGTTGGTAGCTCTCAAGGACCAGGGTTGGCTACCCCAGGCTTAGAGAATCTCCCCCTTAGCCTCTACCACCTTTGATGGGAGGCAATATGTTGTCGTTATTCTCTATACTATATTATAATATAACAAAAGAATAATGATACAGGAATAATTTGAAAATGAAAGTCCCTTTTTCGGCAACAGTCAAAATTCAGCAATGTAGAGGAGAACCTAATAGTTTTCATTCTAGCACCCGCCATCTTTGAAGACCCATGCAGTTCCTCTTCCCTGCCTGGGGTGTAGCTGTCTGCTGTGGTGTTTCTAGCACAGGTCTGGTTTGCATATCACTGCTGATATACAGACTACACTTAGCTAGAAGCACTACAGCAGACAGCGACACCACAGGCAGGGAAGAGGAACTGCATGGGTTTTCAAAGATGGCAGGTGCTAGACTGAAGGCTACCTAAGTGTAGCCCATATCTGGTCGACGGACTAATGAAGTATAGAGCGCCAATGACTTGGTCAACAGCGACTAGTTAGATGCCTAAAAATGATCGGCAGGCACTAGATCCTAGGTAGCCAACCCTAGTCCTCGAGAGCTACCAACAGTGCATGTTTTCCAGGTCTCCTCACAGAATCACAAGTGAGCTAATTAGCTCCATCTGTGGATCTTTTAAAATGTGTCAGTGATTAATGAGTGCAGCAGCTAGGTTGTCTGGAAAATGTGAACTGTTGGTAGGGTTGGCTACCACTGCACTAGATCATCATTTACAGGTCGGCACAAGCAAAAGGTCGACATGAACATGGCTTTTCAAGTTTTTCATGATTTTTTTTTTAACCGACTTATTCAAACTTAACGTTCCCAGTGGACATATAGGAAGAATAATATAGTGCATCGCGTGCAGCAAGGCGCCGTGCCTGAAGCATGGCAAACACAGCGAGCCACACAGTACATACGTGTCAACGTCTACCTAGACAGAAAAAAAAGGTAAAAAACTTGGACCGTTTCACTGTCAACTGCATTCCTGTTGACCTTTGGCATGTGTCGATTTTCTGCTACTGTGGATCCAGACGCTGCCATTTATTTTTAGGCATCTAACTAGTTGAGGTTGACCATTAGTCATTGACTATTTTGACATCACCAATCTTCTATACCAGGGACGGAGAATCTCTGGCCCGCCAGCTGTTGTTGAACTACACATCCCAGCATGCCCTACAACAGTTTTAACATGGTCAATTAGCAAAACTGAAACAGGGCATGCTGGGATGTGTAGTTCAACAACAGATGGAGGGCTGAAGGTTCCCCATTCCCTGTTCTATACCATAATCGTGAAGACCAGTGGTTCCCAAACTGTGTGCCATGGCTCCCTGGGTTGCCTCAGGACACTTGCAGGGGTGCCACGGGTTGGTGGTCCTGGACAAAACCAGTGCTGGTGGCTGCCAATTATAAAATATGCTGCCCTTTACCACATAACTGAACCTCAGGATCCCATATAAACACAATCTAATTATTTTTATATTTTTTCTACATTTTTTGGGGCCTAGGGGTGTCATAAAAAAAAAACCTCCGATACTCTAGGGCAGGCATTCCCAACCACGGTCCTCAAGGCACACCAACAGTGCAGGTTTTAGTGATGTCCAGGCTTCAGCACAGATGGTTTAATCAGAATCCCTCAGATACTAATTAAGTCACCTGTGCTCAAGCCTGGATATCTAGAAAACCTGCACTGTTGGTGTGCCTTGAGGACCGTGGTTGGGAATGCCTGCTCTAGGGTGCTGTGATTCAAAAAAGATTGGGAACCCCTGGTGTAGACACATGCACTATTATGGGCGGGAGGGGTGAACACACTTAATTAGCGGCAAATAAGTGTTTTAACTTAACGCACGTTCTTGCGCCTGTACGCGCGCTCCCGATGTTACGTGTTTTGTGCAATAATTCTTGCTGGTGGTACATGCATTAAGTAATGGTGAAAATGGACAAAGACTAAGATAGTATAACAGTAGAGGTGTCTATTATTGCCAATAAAAATAAATGATTGAATTTGGGTTCTTAAAAATGTATCAAATGGCTGTTATATGCATTATTCTAACAGTGGTTCTCAAAGTCGGTCCTCAAGACCCCACGCCAGTCACGTTTTCCAGGTCACCTGACAGGTGCGCTCATTACTGACTGACAGGTGGAGCTAATGATTTCACTTGATTCTCTAAGGAGACCTGCAAAACATGCACGGTGTGGTGTCCCGAGGACCGACTGAGAACCACTGTTAGAATAATGCATATAACAGCCAACAGCCAATGTTCTAAAACATTGAATTTTTTTTTTTTTTTTTATAAAAGGCAAAGTAAATTCTCTACTTAAATTAAGGCTACATAAAAATTGGTAATGATATAAGTTTGAAACCACTTAACAGGGATATTCCCCAATATCAGGAAGTGGTGAAAACAAATTTGTAATAATGCCTATGGAAAATGAAAACACATTACAGTTACCTGCAGTTGTATTGAACAATAACCTATTCTCGAGAAAAGTGAAAAACGGTTATCACAGAAATCCCCCCCCATGTCATAAGAACATAGGGCAATATTCAATTGATGCCAGATGGACCTGGCATCCATTATTCAATTCATCGGCCAAATCCGGATGTCGGAGTTGGACGATGATTGACACTCACCTGGTCGGCGCTCAGACCGGGTAAGCGCGGCAGCGGGAGACGGCAAGGGAGCCTGGATGGAGCCGGGTGAGCTGCTCTCACCCGGCTCAGTGGCGGGTATGTACAGGAGGGTGCGGGCGGCGGCATGAGGGTGCGGCGGACAGGAGGACGGCGCCGTGTAAGCTGCTGCTGATCACCCGGTACTGTCCTCCCTGCCTCAATCCGGCATCTTGTTATGCCGGATTGAGAATGATGGAAACATAGCAGTTTTGGCTGTGTTTCCGTCAAAACCAGCCGAATTAGCGGCTCTTCCGTCAATCCACCTGCTTTTCGGCATGATGAAACATTTCGACATGCCGGAAAACAAAATGCTAAGATTGAATAGATCGGAACCCCTTCCGATGTATTCATGTCAAAAACTGCCGACTTTTCGGCAAGACGGCAGTTTCGACACTTATTGAATATCCCCCATAGTCTGCAACTGGAAATTACTGACTTTTTAATCCACTTAATAGGGTGTATGCTGATTTTGCTGCTACCCAGTTTAGCGTCTGTTGATTCAATTTGTATCCTACTTGCAGCAGAATTTACAACGACCTTGAGGATTAAATGGGAAACCTGGCTCGGGGGAGACCATGCAAATGATGTATTGAATGGTTTGTGCTTTGAAGGAGACTAAAATCTATCTGAACCAGCTTTGTCACAGAGGTAAAATAGTAAGAATCTTATTTCATCATATATCCAATGGTAAATATAGAGGCTCCTCACTTAGGCCCTTATTCTAGTTCACTCTCTGACAAATTCCTTCTTAGATAGACAAAACCATGTGCACTGCAGGTGGGGCAGATGTAACATGTGCAGAGAGAAATACATTTGGGTGGGGTTTTACTTCAAAGTGAGATCTATATTGCAGTGTAAAAATAAAGCAGCCGGTAGTTACCCTGCACAGAAACAAAATAACTCACCCAAATCTAATTCTCTCTGCACCTGTTACATCTGCCCCCCTGCAGTGCACATGGTTTTGTCCATCTAAGAAGGCTTTTGTCAGAAAGAATGAACTAGAATAGTTCCATTCCTATGATAAATCATTGTTCGATTAACGGGTTGGAAAAAGTAGTCACATATTACCAGATAATCCCTGTTGATTATGAACCCTCATAAACCGGAGCACTTGAAAAACAGATATCCATTATATTACAATACGTTGTGCTCTCCGTATATACCGCATGCTACCAGACTCCGAGAGGCATGAACGCAGCACCAAGGAATTACAGCCAGTACCTATTGGAGACCATATAAACATTTACACCCACCACCCAAGTACTAGTAGTCACACAGATGCAGTTCCATTATGGACGGCATTGGGGAAAAAGCCTGACATAGCATATCAACATAATAGAGGTCACGCTATCTCCGCCAAGATTCCACCATAAAGTTTTCCCGGAGAGTCATTGAGTGGAATTTTTCTCTTTCCTAAGGAAGTCTGGGGTAAACGAATATTCAGGCATTCGCTCCCCTGCAAAATTGGACTTTTTCAAACAAGTTCCACATTCTAAAAACTTGTACGAAACCAAAATGTTGTTTCTGCAGAGTTCAAAATGGTAAATTAAATTATACGCACTTTTGAAAGTCCTGTTTATCAAGTGCACCAGTGTCCTAATTGGCCGAAGTTGTCCAATGTTGCTCTCCTTTCTAATCACATCATCTCTCTACTTGCCCAACTGTGTTATTGCCCTTGCTCAAATGAAAGGTGATAAGGAAAGAGGCTTGGGACACCTGAAGCCATTTGGGTACCTGAAAAATGAGAAACGGGGAACAATATATTCAAAGGGGGAGATTCAATTCTTACATGGGAATTTAGCTCCCAGACTAAGGGGGATATTCAATCCCCGGCGAGCATCTCCCGCGGGGGAGATGCTAGCCTGGCCCTATTCAATGCTGTCTTCCCCGACAGCATTGAGCAGGGTATCTCGGCAGAACTCATTCTGCAGAGAACGGCCGGGAAGTGACGAGCTGCCGGCTGCAGCTCGCCTCTTCGCGGCCACGCCCCCTTCTCGCTCCCCGGCAGGCGGGACAGTGAATCCCGCCTGCAAGTTCTCGGTCGAGCTGACCGAGATCGGGACTGGGTCACGGCGGTCGAGCAAGCTCGACTGCCGTGACCCTCAGATTGAATACCCCCCTAAAGGGTCAATTTACTAAAGTGGTAGTTTTTAGAAGTGAGAGATGCGGCCAATCCTGTTCATTTTAGCATAGAATAGTAGCCTTTACACAAATTAAAATAGAACCAGGGAGCTAAATCCCAGCATAAGGCCTGAAGCATCCCGAAGGGGTTTTAGAATTTAGTCTCTTTAAACATCATTCGAAATGACATTTTGGGATTTATAAAATGGGATTAAACCTTAAAAAATAAATTATATTTCTGAATATTTTAATCTTTTTACCAACAGTGCCAAGGCCGGGTCTTGCTCATCCTCAACTTGTACATAAAAAAAAAAAAAGGCAAGGACGAGTTCCAATCCTTCCTTGGCACTGCAATAACAGAAGGAAGTGGTAAAATAACGCCACAGGGAGGAGTTGGGGAAGGGGAGGCACTTTCACAGAGTGGGTGGGGCTTATACAACATTACAGAATTAGAAGAAAAAAAAAAAAGAAAAGAAAGATCATCCCACATACCAGAAGCTACAAAATCTGGGGCACTCTGATGTGAAAAGGAAAGTCCACGCTCGATGTCATACACATTGACAGCATTTCAATCAAGATGCCAAAATATAGCAAAATGAGAACTAATAAAAATCTGTGTAGATTCTTGCCTCTAGCTTGATATGTGTAAGATTAAAAGACAACGAATACAAATAATTTTATAGGTGGTACTATGTTCCAGTCAGGCTTAACAAAATGAAGAGATTTCCCCCCCCCCTTTGTTGGAGATGTAAATGTATGGATGTCACATTTCTACATATTTGGTGGGATTGCCCTGTTTTAATCCCTCTGGCAGCTCTGGCTAACTCTATTTTATCTATACCAAGGCTGGCTGTTTTCTCCTTTCCATGGATATCCCAGAGGCATCTCGCACGCAGAACCAACTGTTCACTCATATAGTTCTTGCGGCCAGATCCTGTATTGCGGGCAATTGGAAATCTTTAGATCTGCCAACAATGGCTGAAATCAGGGCCAAGATCTGGCATATTCATTCTATGGAGTACATTACCAGCATTTTGAAAGGCTCTTCTACAAAACTCATTAAAGTCTGGGAACCCTGAACCTCTTACTTCAATGTCCCACCAGCTTTTCACTGGGAACTGTCCCTGTACTAGATTGCTTGACCTTCCGGTTAATATAATATTCAGCCGGGTTGGATCCCTTTTTCTATTCCCACCCTCCCCTTCTCACTTTTCTTTTTCTCCCTCCTTTGCCCTTCTTCTGTCTTTTCCTCTTACTTTACTATTTTTTTTATTACTCTTTAAAATAATAATAATAATAATAATAATAATAATAATAATAATACCTTAAAAACAAAGAGTCTATATAATATGTTAAGTGTACCAATTAGTATTTTTCTTTTTTTATTATGAAACCTCTGCATAGGTTTTCTTGTGGTGCCTATTCGTTGTATTCATTCTCTAATAAAATGTATTTAAAAATATATATATATATTTGGTAAAGGTTATGTGCAGCCTGGAGGCGGGCAGTGGATGCAGAGAGGCAGTGGTCGGTGAACGCGGCGAGGGGACCAGAGAGCTGAGTATGGGAAGCCAGGCAGCGGGCGCACATAGGAAAAAATAAACCCATACAAATGGAAGGACAGCCAGTTATCGGAGAGAAGAGATATTGTTAACAATTACCTCTGAACTCTCAGGCAAATAGTATAGTGCATAGTAAATTATATTGTTCAGTGACATCATCCTGTCCCGTACACGAGGTCAGTGACTACATCGAGAGCATGAATCATTAACGCTATTGAGCGTAGATACTAAGCGCTATTAAAAACTATATCGCTCAGAAAGGCCGAAATAAACGATATCAACTAAAACATTGCTTAGTGTGTATGGGGTTTCAGGGGAGGGAGCTGGAAAATGTGGGGATACTGCAAAAAAAAAATGTTATTTGCATATTGATATTTATTTTGGAATGTGAACCGTACTGAAAAGGTCTGGAATCGCTGTGTTCAGGTTCCAGGGTGTTTCTCCAGGACCAGCTAGGTACTGTATAATAGATTACTCAGATAACGCTATCAGGCTAATTAGTGGTAACAATAAGTGCCTATTGGGTGCGGGACAGTGACAAGTGACAGCCATTGAGGGCCGGATGTATCAAGCTACAAAAAAAAAAAAAAGTCATACAATTGAGAGTGATAAAAAGCCAGCCAATCAGCTCCTACCTGTCATGTTACAGGATGGATTTAAAAAAATGACAGACAGGAGCTGATTGGCTGGTTATTTATCACTCTCCATTCCACTTTATCACTTTCTTTTTAATCGCTTGATACATCTGACCCGGAGAGTCCAAAAAAAAAAAAAAAAAAAATATTTTATACAATAATTGTAGTTCCAATAATAAAACCGGTAAAAATGATCAGCAGCAGCGCGGGCCCCAATCAGCCGGTATCAGAGTTGTGGAAGGGTCAGACATTTGTCACAGACTGGAAAAATCATTTAATGGTTCGGGATTTGTGATATCGCAATTCATTTGCAGATTTGCACAGGGCGGGTTTTCTTTCTGTACGGTCGGCGGCTAACTACTCGCAATGTGATTTTACACTACTCGCCGGGCTCTCCCCTTCCCCCTGCACCCGGAAGAGGATCAGTGCAGGGAGGAGGTCACAGGTCCGGGCAGCTCTGCTGTGTGCTGCCCGGACACAGGTGAGGGGGGAGGGGGCGGTGGGATGCGGTAGAAGCCCATTGGCTTCTATGGGCCTGCGATGCCCCCCCGTTAACCCGGCAGGGGATGCTTACAGCATCCCAAAATGCGGTAAAAACCCAGATAACAGGGTTTTTACCGCATTTTTAGCTTAGAGAATTTCCCCCTCTCTAAGCTTCAAAAGTGATAAAATGGAGAGTGATAAACAGCCAGCCAATCAGCTCCTGTCTGACATTTTTCAAATGTTTATCACTCTCCATTTTATCACTTTTGAAGCTTAGAGAATCTAGTCCAATTACTGTAACATAACAACAACAGCAAACAAAACAAATAGGACACGGATTACCATGGCAACTAAAACGAGAAAGTGTAATATGAGGACTGTAGGATACATACATTCGCCGTACATTTCTGACCTTTATCTGGCTATACCAAGCCGCAATCCCGCCGCAGTCAGGGGGATATGACATTCACAGCTGAGACCGGCCGCAGGGTCACTGCCGCGCAGCATCAAACCCATTGCACTAGAGACCATGCGGACCCATCACACAGATCTCTCTGAGATGACAGGTGGCTTTTCAGGGAGCTGCTGCGAGGAGGATTAGAGAGTCAGACGGTGATTACAGGTATCCAGGCAGCTGCCAAAGATCCAGGCTAGACCTACCAAGAGAGTGTTCTATATTTGGCCTGTGTATATATATTTATATATAATAAATAGGTAGCAGTATAGCCATTTCCGGCAGCATTGACGGCTGTCATTTCTGACTTTTTTAAAAGTCTATCCTGTTTTGTCGGAAACGGCCGAGGATTGTCGAATCGTTTTCCAACAATCCTTTGGTCGTTTTTGACGACCTGCAAACTTTCCGACTCAACAGAGGGAACATTGAATTCTGACTGTTGAGTTAGAGTTGGAAGCCATACAAAACGTCCACGTCCAGGATCCGACTGTCGGGACGTATGGACAGCCGGAATCCCAGATTGAATACAATCTATTACAGAAACTGACTTCCTCATAGATAACAGTTCAAGGAACCAATGTCTATCATGTTTGTCATGCGAGGCTGTTTAAGCGGGATCACTGCGACCTGCCCCTCCAGCAGCTGCCTGTCCCTGCAGGTGCGGATGGCCGGTGACATCTGCGGGCCCGACCCACCCCCTTTGGTGACAGCGGTGGCCGAGTCAACCCGATTGTGTGACCCGGGCCCACCCACAAGGGTGACGTCGGTAGGCCCGGTCCGCCCCCTTTATGCTGCCCCTGTGCAGTTCAGTCCGTGTATACCAAGCTGCAGCCAAAGGCCGATTATATCTGATGCTAAGCAGGGTCTCTGCCCGGCAGGTCGGAGGAATGTAGATGGAAAGTGAGTTCTCTCCCGACCTTACCAGGCAGACCAAGGGAATATGGTCACTAGGACAACGTGCATTGGGTTGACCACTAAATGTCAACATGGCTAAAATCGACACATGAAATAAAATCAACATGGCTAAGGTCGACAGGGTTGGAAGGTCGACACAAGCATTAGGTTGACAATGGCGACAGTCAAAAAGGTAGACAGGAGATTTTCAGGCTTTTTGAGCTGACGTGCCGACAGGAGGGAGAATAGAGTAGTGTGCCGACAGGAGGGGGAATAGCTGACGTGCCGACAGGAGGGAGGATAGAGTAGTGTGCCGAGCGCAGTTAGCCATGCAATAGAATATCCCCTAAATTTCAGCCAATACCATGCACCGTGTATCTACTTCTGCTCATCTAAAATGCCAGTTAGGGTTATACTGTATACAAGTGTAAAAAATATGTCAAATTAGCCAAATTAGAAAATTCTGTATTGAAGCGTTAATAAGGTGCGAGAACGCTGGGTCCAAAAACATTGACATTTAGTTGAAACCATAAAACCAAATAAATATATTTAGCTAAGGTTGCAAATCATCTTATTAACAGCAGCAGTGTTTATACAGTGGAGGGCGGACAAAGCTGCGTCGGCACTGTGCTATATTTAGGAAGCGCCGGATTTTCTAAACCAATGCTTTTTGGCAGCTATGCCACAAACAGTTTAAAGTGGCACTAACATGAAGGGTAAAGCATGGTATAGGGAATGGATCATAGGGGTCGACAAGAACAAGGTTGGCAGTCATTGCGTAGACCACTGAAGGTCAACATGCACAAAGGTCGGCATGACTGAAGGTTGACATTGGGTTAGGTCGACATGCACAAAACATACATTCAAAAAGTCGACATTAGGTATTTCACCCCCACCCCCCGAAATGTCGACATAAACACTAAGAAAGTGCACCGATGCGCTCGCCATGCTTCGGGCAAACTATTTTATTCGCCCACCATGCCCTAGTGTATGGTAGGGAATGAAATGCCGCCTGTCGGCACAAAAAAGGGAAAATCCCCATGTCGTCATTTTGACCATGTGCATGTATACCTAATGTCTGTGTCCAGTCTGGAAGAGGTTCAGCTATGTAGTCTTTTATGGACAGGTTGACCTTTAATCTTTTATGACAGTATTGGCCCATAAGTGGATGCATACATATATATGGGCAAATCTGATCATAAGATGTACTTTTCAGTCTAGAACCCTGCACCTCTCAAAACCCATGCAGTTCCTCTTCCTGCCTGGGGTGTCTCTCTATGCTGTGGTGCTTCTAACAAAGTGTGGTCTGTATTTCAGCATCAAAGTTTTAAAAGGATGCATGGTTCTAGAATTAACACAACAATGATCCTACAATGAATTGACGAGATAGAACAGCTCAAGCACTTGGGTTTCATGACATAAAAAGAAAGACACTTTTTTTTTTTGTTCTATCTGTGCTCATTAACATGACTGATGAGAAATTAATTTGGGAAGATTCTGCACAGCTACAGTAAAAAGGTCGGATGCCAGAGAGAGGAGTCTAATACTGGAGAGTCATTAATCAAGAGGGAGTCTCCTACGGATCCAGAGAACACAGGGATGACTTAACCATTGCCTTACTCACACAGACGGGGGCTGTGGCTAAATATGTATTTGTGCTCTTATATGTTCTAGGTAATAAGCTATTACCAGCTGTGCAGAACAAGAAGCCAGAATAAGATTAGATACATAGATCGATAGATAGGATACAAATGTATGGCAGGTGGGAACCTATCAACCTTCTCTATGATCTGTTTGCGGATGTAAATGAAGACCACTTCTCTCAGGCCTGTATCCATGTACAACAGGAGCGAGCGCACACATAACACAGACTGAGCCCCACTCAGAGGGATGAGAATACTGTAGCTACGATACTATACAAAGAGTAACAAGGTAACATAACAGCATCTGCTGGTAATATAATAAAACACAAACACTCAGCTAATGGATCAGTCATCCTTCTAGAACCGTTTTAACTCCTACGCTGAAATATTCTATGTGCACCGGATTTTTCCGGCTTAAGCTGTAAAAGGCGCACAGTAAAATCCAGGCTATTTTTAAAAATGGGGTCACTGGTCATCTGAAAGCCTCTATTGCAGCATGCCACCACAGTCAGCGCTATGTGTACACAGTGCGTGGTAACAGGCATGGAGCTGCAGCATTGCATGATATAATGGATGCGCACCTTCCATAGCATTTACTTATTCTGACGTCTCATCCTAAATAAATGTTTAATATTCCTCAGCAGTAAGCACGGACCACTTATAGCCAGACTCTGTTATCTGCGCCCAACATTTCCTTGTGCAAGAGACTTGTAGTCCTATATAATATACACCATTGTTACATTCTCCTAGTTCTGATACTAATGTCAGATCATCACGCCCACTACATTGGTGACATCAGGTTTATGTCTTGTACTCACATGTCTTGTCACATTATTACCACACACCCCCCCCCCCCCCCACACACATAATATACATTTTCTCCCTTTGCATTGTATTTCTGCACTATTGTATTTTTACTGTGGACAAGCTAAAAAAATAATATAAAAAAACCTAGTTGGAGATAAAAAAAAACAAAAAAACAATCTGAATAAAAAAAACCCTCCCCCCCAACAAACCGCAAATCAATGACTTAAGGCCTCCATGCACTAGTCCAACTTGTCTTAAGGGCAAGTCATACCCGATTTCCCCCGCGAGGGCTAATGACCAGCTTAGCACTTGCGCACAGAACCCGTAGGAGTAGATGTCAAAATCATGCGATTTATCCCATTTTAAAAGCCAGATCGATTGAAATTGGGTGAAATCGCACTAGTGTATGGGGGCCTTTACTGAACAAGACAATATATGACAAGTACATGGTACACAAACAGATACAGCAGAATCTGAAGGTTAGGTGACATTGTACGGAATAGTAGGGAGATGATATGCTTATACCCCTTTCACACCAGAAAATGCAGGGACTTACCCAGGAATACAGTCCCGGGATCATGCAGGGACATTACCGGATTGGCCCCTTTCACACCAGCCTAGTCCCTGCATTTTCTGGTGTGAGGGGGGAGAGAAACCCTGCCCACTCCATGTCCTTACCTGTCTCGGACCACCGGTGGGAAGGACCGGGCAGCTCCGTCCCCTATCAGCTTCCCCCAGCGACTGGTTGCGGCATGAGGGTGCACCCGGCAGCTCCATCCCCCTAGCGGCAGGAGGGGCACCCAGCAGCTTCGTCCCCAGCAGTCACCTGGTGGCTTTCCACCTGGCCAGCAACAGGGAAGCTGGGTGAGTAGCTTTGACACCGGCCAGTAACCCGTGGAGGTCCCGGGAGCAACCCTGCTAGCTAGCAGGGTTGAAATCCCAGCACATCAGTCTCGGGAATTCAGCCCAGGAGCCTATCACACCAGCACTAGCGCCAATTTGTCAACACCTTGACATCTCTGTAAGGTTTCTCAAACCGTTCCTGAGCCATGTTTGCAGCCTGACAGGAAGCAATATCCTGCCGAGAGAGGTCACGGCCATCAGGGAGTCCTGTTGCAATAAAGAAGGGGTGCACTTGGTCTGCAGCTATGTTTAGGTAGGTGGTATATGTCATAATACGGCCCAAGTCTTCCCAGCAGAACATTGCCAGAGTATCCAATAGCTTCTCCCAGCTTGCCTTGTTCTCATAGTCCATTCTGCTGCCGTCTCTTCCCAAGGTTAACCATGCACACCATCCTAGCTGTCCACATCATGCCTACATCAGTCCAGGCCACCTTCCTTCATGGCTCCATGGTCCAGTCCTGCCCACTTGTAGGTGCATTAGGCAGTGCTCAGGGGTCAACAAATACAACTTGACCACATGGGTGTTGCTGTGACGAGTCCCCATATGCTGTAAGCGGTGATGCACTGTGTGTTCTGACCCCTTTCTAATATAGCCAGCGGCAAGGTTTTCTGCAATTTGTGCTGGTATAAAAAGTGGTCAAACCTGTCCTCAAGATCTACCAACAGTTCACATGTGTCTCAGGTCACCCGTGGATCTATAGTAGGAATAAATGCAGCAGGTTTGTAAATGTGACAGTAATGACTACACCTGTGCACCAGCTAGGTGATCTGGGTCATGTGACTGTTAGTAATGACTACAGCTGTGCACCAGCTAGGTCAGTGGTTCCCAACCTTTTTTCTCTCCCGTACCCCTTGATTAGGCTTTTCATTGATAAGTACCCCCTCCTCTCATTTTGAAATATGGACAGTACTTAGCGGTATGCGGATCCTTATATTAAGGAGGAGCGGAGGAGTAGTATACAGCAAGGAATCAGGCCCTTCTGTGTCTAGACACTGGTTGTGTATTATCCAGGATTCCAGCTAACACCGGTAGGATTAATGACGCTGCTTCCTCCACCTTTGTCAGTGCTGGGCAGATGACTGCTGATGTCTGAGGGCAGCATGGGAAGCTCCCAGTGGATTGCTGGTCAGGCATATGACACAACATGGTTTGTCTCTATGGCAATGGGTCTTCTTCAGCCATCAAAATACCCCCAACTGGTCTGCAGAGTACCCCCAGGGGTACTAGTACCCCAGGTTGGGAACCACTGAGCTAGGTGATCTGGAAAACGTGGACTGTTGGTAGATCTCGAGGACCGGTTTGGACAGCCCTGGTCTAGAAGCTCTTCTGTGGGATAGGACCAGACGGACTAGCCTTCTCGATCCATGCACATCAATGAGCCTTGCATGTCCAAGACCCAGTAGCAAGCTCCAGTTGTCCTTCCTTTGGGAAGTACTACGGGCTGTACGCATACACAGCGTACTGATCAAGGGCCGCTGTGCAAATTCGCAGCAGTTTGTTGGGAGCCATTGTAATGAGATCAATGTTATTCACTTCACCGGTTTTAATGTTATGGCTGATCGGAATACGTACAGATAAATATATATTTGGGATGTAGAGACTCCCGCAGAGCACACTCAGATGATGACACTGGAAATGACAGGAGACAGACCCCGCAGTAAAACCTTGTTTGGCTGCAAGCGAGTAACGTTCTCCTGTGGTGGATGGAGATAAATGCATCAGGATAAGACGCTCGCTCAGCAAAAGCCTAGGTGGGCCATCTGTCATTGCAGGAGAGGTAACCTTGTTAAGGAAGTGCTTTAAATGCTCAGATCAAATTCCGTACGGCAATCATAGCTGCGACGTTCCCCTGAGCTGCAGAAGAGGGTTCAGCATGTTGTACACAGACAGAGCTACATAGAAGTGTATGCCCCCAGTCTGGGTCCCCATCGTTTCCTCAGGTGAAGATCAGAGAGACATCTAATTAGGGTGAACATGTAATTTAGTGTACACCGGTTACAGGATGCAGCAGCTGCAAATCCAGCCGGACAGCATGTGGATTCATAGTTGGAACACATATTTATAAACCCCCCCCCAAATCCTTAGACCACAAGCTCATCCAATATTAGACAACGGTGTTAGCATAACTCACTGGTTGCTCTGTACAAGTCACCGATTCCTACATGTGGGCGAGGGGAAGGAGGCCGCTACAACAAGTACAGAGACGGGAGTCCAGATTAGAATTTTATTTTTTCAAAAATAAGTCAGACAACAGAAGAACAGAGGACCTGGTACCTGCCGGGCTACCCGCTAGTCCTCTGGACGGCAGAGTAAAAGGGTAGCAAGCAATCAGATTTGATCATTTTCTAAGATGCAGTAATGACTGCAACGGCGCACCAGCTGGTTAGTCTGGGACAATATTACAGTTAGTTATGACTGCACCTTGGTGGTCTGGGAAATGTGACAGGTTAATAATGACTGCACCTGTGCACCAGCTTGGTGGTCTGGGAAATAGGACCTATTAGTAGGTCTCACGGACTGGTTTGTCTACCCCTGGAATAAAATGATTATTCTCAAAAATCAAAATTCCCAATTCGCATTTGGAAATGGTTAAATGTATTAATTTATTTCAAATTTGTATGAACCCTTTTTTGCATTACGTTAAAATCACAGGTTCTCAAAGTCGGTCCTCAGGACCCAACACAGTGCACGTTTTGCAAGTCTCCTCGAAGAATCAAGTGAAATACTGAGCTCCACCTGTGGATCTTTTGAAATGTGTCAGTCAGTAATGAGTGCACCTGTCGGGTGACCTGAAAACTGTTAACTGTGTGGGGTCCTGAGGACCCAGTTTGAGAACCACTGCTATAAATGAACTCAAGATTTTGGGGAATTTCAGCTGAATATCCAGCAAACTGGTCGGTGAAAACGTTAATAAATGAGAACATCTATAGTATATGGTATAATAATACAGACAAGCAAAGACGCAGATCCCTGAGCTGCCATCCCTGCCCCATAATCTAGGTTTGCTTTATAAGATTAACAGCAACATTACAATCCGCTTCCATTTCCATCAACTACAGTCACCCAGCCCTGAAATAGAAGGGATTCACGAAATTCTAACATAAATAAAATACTACTGTGGCGGTAAATGACCATTACTGGTAAAAATAAAAAAATAAAAATTATTTTCATGTTTTTTTATAGTGAAAATACACCAATGAACGCATGCCAAGCTAAAGAACGTAGATAGAACATTGACAGTCTTGATACCAACATTAAAAAATGTTGTCATGTGCAATGCCAACATTCTGCATGAACCAGATTGGTAGGACTAGGGTTAGACTGCAGCTGGTGGTTAGGGCAGGGTTGCCGACTTGGGACCTCCTCCTGGCCCCCCGGACGGGTGGGCAACCTTCCCGGATTCAGGGGGGTCCCCCCCCTGCGCCCCGGATCGCGGCATTTAAAATGCCGCAATCCTCGGGTCTCAGAGGAGGGGGCGGAGCTAAAATGACACAATCGTGTCATTTTAGCCCCGCCCCCTCAACAGAGATCCGTGAATTCAGCAGTTTTCCCTCAAGGGGCGGGGCTTAGTGACGTCACACTTAAACCCCACCCCCTGAGCGGCTGCTGGAACTCTCCTCTCCGGGCTTCTCCCGAAGAGGAGAATTATAAAATCGGCAACCCTAGGTTAGGGGTTAAAGTTAAGTACCAGGGGGAGAGATAGGCTGGGCAGAGGGGGGGAGGTTTTCAGGCCATGGAAAGAGGGGTTAGGCACTAGGGGGAGAGTTAGGCCATGCAAAAGGGAGGATTTAGGCACTAAGGGGAGGGGTTAGGCCATATAAAATGAGGGGTTAGGCCATGGAATGGGAAAGGTTAGGCACTAGGTGGAGGGGTTAGGCACTAGGGGGAGAGTTAGGCCATGGAAAGGGAGGAGTTAGGCACTAAGGGGAGGGTTAGGTCATATAAAGGGAGGGGTTAGGCACTAGGTAGAGGGTTAGGCTGTGGAAAGGGAGGGGTTAGGCACTAGGGGGAGGGTTTCAGTTAGCAGTTAGGATTAATGATACAGCCAGAAGCACTGCAGGATCATTCAGAAGTTATAATTGTGTCACATACAGACCCAACGAACCCAAGTAACTCACCACTAGGCCATCAGAAACGTTTTGTAGACATCATCATTTCATCAATGTTGGCATGCTACTTGGCTCCACATTATGTTTACTGTATATCAACCAAACAGACCGCACCAAACATAAATCATCCTTTAAGAATCTGCCCATTATAAAATGTACATTTTGTTGCTGGTTTCAGTGGAATAGAGGTAGCATGACATGTATGGAGCCAAGCGGTGTTTCCATCACAATATGCACACCCAAATAACTCAATTCAGAGATATTAATGGTAATCCGGTCATTTATAATACCAAATACAGCACGGATTAAATCTAATAAACAAAAATCACATCTAAAACGATGGATGTTAGAAGAACGTGCCGTAGTAACAAAACTGATTGTACATGATACACATTAGTCTGCCACAAATACTACAACAATACATGGAAGAGCGGTCACACCACGCCACCTTTCAGGAGAAACATTTACAAACTACCATGTTCCCGTCAGCTGCGTTTTATAAGAGGAGGAGCCCCATGTGCAGCCTCCTCCATTAGGGCCCCCATCCTCTCTTCCAGCATCAGCTCCCCGGCACACAACGCAATACAGTCTGAGCACTAGCGCGCTCAGACTGTACTGCGCATGTCTAAAAAAAAAAATGTAATCGTCAATTTCTTCCGTTGATTCCGGCAGCACTGCTGCCTTTACCGTGGGACTGCAGGAAAGTATTAAAAATGGGTACAGTGTGTGCGGTGTGAGCCCTCCTGGCACCGCACACATTGCACCCATTATAAATACGCAAACTGGTTGCAGCTCAAACTGGTTGCAGCTCAAACTGGTTGCAGCTCAAACTGGTTGCAGCTCAAACTGGTTGCAGCTCAAACTGGTTGCAGCTCAAACTGGTTGCAGCTCAAACTGGTTGCAGCTCAAACTGGTGGCACCTCCTCTGGAACATTAATAGTGGTGCTGTTGGGATCCCTGGAGAAATTGGGCCAACAAAAAGCGTGGCCGATTCAGGCAACCCAATAAGGTAATTGTGCCTTTTCCCGCATTATAACTCTTAGGGTCACCAAAATTATTTTGCTGGGACTTTGAACATCGGTGGCCCAGAGCAACGTAGCGAGAAAAAAAAAAAAAAGAAGATACAGGCACAATTTCGACATGAAATGGATTGACATCTACACTGTTAACATTCAAAATGTTGGCATTCTTCAGAAGGCGGAATTGTGTTTAGGGTGTGGAGAACTTTGTGGGAGTCATGTGACCTTTGGTGACCAAACGCGCCAGTTGGCTTACCTGGATAGTTAAGAAAGATTTCAGACCATAGAGCAAACCACTGTGGAAGAACTAGTGGTCAGTGACTACGGACATCGGCAGATTGCTGCCAGCGGGCACAGCTTGCGCACATTAAGTGGACCTCTGTGGAGCATTATCAGTATTTAATAATTCCGCAAATATTAAGCAGTTCCACCCATCTGCATCACCCACTTAGCGGGTAACTGGCAGATGGCACAAACAGTAGCATGCTCTCATGTACAGAGCACTGTGTGCCAGGCCATGACACCATCCTGCCTAACCAGGTAAAATTCAGATGACAATTCATAGGGAATTATTCAGCTGAGACAGGGTCATGAGAACGCATCCTACAAATCCATCAACATGACATTATGTACAAAGTGCCTCATGCGTCAGATGTCACCAACGGCAACTAAATTAATAGGCAGCGTACTTGCTTAGCCCTGCAGATACTTGCTTAGCCCTGCAGATACTTGCTTAGCCCTGCAGATACTTGCTTAGCCCTGCATTCACTGTGCATGGTCATTTCTACTGTTATGATCAAAGAACGTGTATAAAACATCAGTACGTTCCCCAGTGCTGAACAACAGAAGGTAACCACCAATTTTACCCGTACCTTCAGTCTTTAAAGCGTCCTTGGCATGACCAATCGCCTCCCAGGGTGATGGAATGTCTAGGAACACGGCATCTGCAACGTGAGACACTCCAAATCCATTCTTACACACATCCTGGTTCTTTACGGTGGTCAGATGGCCCACTTTGTGCTGCTGGAATTCCTCCATCGCCTTCTCGGCCCTCTGCTGATGGAACTCCACCGTGTAGAGATGACCCGTCGGGGCCACTGTACGTATGATGGCATGGGAGAGAGAGCCACTTCCGGTTCCTGAACAGAACAAACAGCAGGTGAAACAAGGGCCCCAATAACTCAGAGTGCACAGCATCACATTTAGGACTGCGATATCTAAACAACTACACGTCACATTTGTTTGTACTGGTTCCAAAATGGAAAAAGGTGGAGCATCAACCAAATATTCCCAGTACAAATTATATCCGCTATGGGTTATACCACCTTCCAATTTTGCCCCGTCGAGGTGCAGTGTGAAAGCCTTAAACTGAATAACCCAGGTCAACCAACCCAGCAATTCAACCCAGGTTATAAGAAGTGTTCAGCGTGAAAAGGTGTGCCCCGGGTCGGACCCAGATTCGAAATCCTGGGTTTGAGAAGTTAAAGCGGTATGTTATTGCCGGGTCAACCCAGGTTGAAGTGCTGTGAGGTAGCACCAAACTGAATAACCCAGGTTGATCAACCCGGCAATACAACCCAGGTTATAAAACGGGTTAAACCAGTCATCTCCTGTGTATAATGGGCAACCCGGGTTCAGTGTGAAAGGGTCAGACCTAATCACAAATGCCAGGGTCACTCATGGGATTTGTACACAGGGCTACCCTGGGAGTGACTCGGCATTTGCGCTGTGTGCTGGTCAAATTGGCGGGTCACTGACGTCATCCGGGGTGGAGAGGCAGGGTGTCAGGTGGGAGTAGGGGAGGAGGTAGCCCTGAGGTGACGCTACTGCTTCTTCCATAGAAGAGAACAGGACCCGGGTTGCTCGACCCGGGTTACCTGTTCACACTCCCCAGCAACCTTGGTCTGACCTGGGAAGAACACTGCTTTTATCCCGGGTCCGACTGCTGGGTTGCTGGACCCAGGATATTGGAAATGACCCTTTTACACTGCACGCAACAACCCTGGATTGACACGGGTTATTTGTGCAGTGTAAAAGTGGTATGACAAGGCAAAACCATGGCTTGTAAGTTATTGGCACTTGAAGAAAAAAATTAAAAACGCCAGAGATTGGCAGGCATCCTGCAAGGCTGCAGAACTTGGGCAGCATTACATCCGGACCAATGGGTGTGTTTCAAAAGGCACAGGGTAAGACAGGGAGTGTGATACCTTGGGTAACATGGTTAGTACAAATCAGCCCATACACTAGACAAAATTATTTTCCAAAACAGTTAAGAATGGCATTATTTCCTTCTAAGCCACAGTAAAACAAAGCATTGCTCATATTATACCACGGTGGAGAAGGTCGGACATATGCTTATGCAAATCAATACTTTCCACCCCTATCAAATCAGATTATGGAGCTCAAGTGCAAAGATTACGGTGCTGGAACTTGCACTGATAATCACAGCATCTCAGGGGAAAATGATCTTCCAACACATTTATGAGGAGAGATGGCGTCTCCAGACAGATTTATTACGGGACGCTTATCTTTTAAAGGAAGAGGGCGAAAAACACCATTATACCAGATATTGAGACATCTCGTAATCCATTGAGCAGCCATAAAATGCTATAGAAAAACAGGTGTCACTTCCACATGTAACTTTCATTTTTTAAATGTATCTTATTAGGTGCAGCTTCCATCTGTGCAGCATAATGGGCTGAATTATTACTCATTAATGAGGAGGTTAATAATTCACTAGGAATCCGCACCATACGCACACACACACATATATATATATATATATAAATAAATAAATAATCAGTAACTAGGTTGACAGGTCATTAGGTCGACATGGGGGTTTGCCACTTTTTTTTGGTCACGCACCAACTCGGCACACTATGTTACTCTCCCACCACGCCCTAGTAGATGGTAGGGCATGAAATACCGCCTGTCGGCACAAAAAAAATCAAAAATAAAAATAACCACAGGAGAGAAAAAACTCATGTTGACCTTTTGACTGTCAACCTTGCCATTGTCGACCTAATGCTTGTGTCAACCTTCCAACCCTGTCAACCTAAGCCACGTCAACCTTAATAGGGTCGAACTAATGATCATATCCCGGCCATTGTGTGGTGTGGGCCCATTGATGGTTAACCCACCGATCATCACTCCTGCTTTACCCATCAATGGAAGGTGGGCCAGTCAAAGCCTTCAGGTGTGCTTCAGGGGGTGGGGCTAGGCTCTGTGTCACAAACACTGAAGCCGGGGGGGCTGTGCTTCCCCATATATGGTCAATTACTGTACATCAAGCATACACCATCGATAATTCCCCAAAAAAAAAAAAAGAAGATCATTGGACATCCTTAGTGTTGGGTAATTAGCGATTTTCTAAACAAAAATAACACAGAAATTCTACATTGCCAGAATTTGCATATTAGAGTTATTCGCATTAGGCAGGAAATTGAGGAAAGAAGAATTTAAATATTTATAGAAAAAAAACTTAAAGAACAAAAATGTTGCACCCTCCAAATTCGTAGGGGCATAAGGAGAGGACTTCCTGCCCACAGTTCAAATGTAATGGATGCAAAGCAAAAAGAATTGAATGGCCAATGATGACATATTTCTTCTTCTTGAGCAGAGGGCATGGCTGAGCGAACACTGCCCTCCCTCATCTTACAACAGCTTTGTCCTGGACATTGGAGCCGAAAACGCTTGTTTGCTTTGGCGAGTCTCAGGTACGAACAAATCAATGCATCAGTGGTTAAATGAATGGAAGGAAACAATATGGTTGTTGATGGGCAAACAAAAAGGTGTGTGTTGTGGTGAGCAACGTCCCTGTGTCCTGTACACACACACACACACACACACACAGTCCCATCAGATGGCCTTTGTCTCTTGTTCTCAGGACAATGTATCCAGTGACACAGGGAGAGATGTTAATGCAGAACACCGAATGTGCCAATTCATGTGACTCGTCGTGTAACACAAGCCCCCATTACATTAGCTTGTGTTTTGTACGGTTTTGGATCATTTGATTGGAATCAGTACATCAGGGGGAGCAGTGGGGCGGGCAGCGGGTCCCTGAGCGCCGGGGAGTGCTGACCTGGCCGAGCGGTGATGTTCATATATATCACCTGCACTGTGGGAGTCGGGAGGGGACGTGGTGCCGGGTGCGGCGAGTGCTGCTGGCTGACCTGGCCGGGCATGTGATAACAAATAGCAGCAGCGGGGACGGGACGCGCAGTGGCGGCTATTCGATTTTTAAAATACCTGTCAAATGACCGGCCGTTCTCTGAGTGGCTGAGAGCTCTCACCACGTCCCCTCCCGACTCCCGCAGCGCTGCTGATATATATGAACATCACCGCCCGGCCAGGTCAGCACTCCCCGGCGCTCAGGGACCCGCTGCCCGCCCCACTGCTCCCCCGGTGTCTGCATGCATATGCCTGTCAGGTGGGCAGGCATATGCATACAGGGAGGTCGGACGTGATCGTATGTACTGACCATCCGACCTCCCTGATCCGGTCCGATGCGCACGGGACCGCGCATCGGATCGGATCAGATATCACACACCAGCGATTTTGGGCCGATTTCACCCGATTATCGGCACAAAATGCAGAAATCGGATTAAATCGTCCCAAAATCGGATAGTGTATGGGGGCCTATAGGTGCTGAGCGATCTAGCATTGCTCAGCAAAACCTCTCCATGTATAGGCCCAATAAGGATTCTGTATACACAACAAAGTGTCCCACTTACAGAAAGAGGTCAGTCAGTTCAGTAACATTACAAGGGCTTAATGTAATTTCACTTTCACGCTTATTTCCAGAAAAAAGAAAAACATATATACACAGTTTTTTTTGTATTTTTGGTTATTAAAAAAAAAAGGAAATCTACCATTACAGTTGTGGGGAATTCATGTTGGACAGGAACACTTAACATGTAGTCATCCAGCAGCTGCAAAACTACACATCCCAGCAAGCCTATGCCCCCTTATTCAATTGTGGTCTGTTTGTATTTTTGTGCGTTAAGAGAAGTCTGGCTCCCAAACGGGTCACTTTTCGCTTATTTCAGTTCGCCACAATTGAATAGCTCTGTTGGGCTCCGGCTGCAGACAGTGCATACAATTGAATCTCACACAAGCTGGCAGTTTTCTACCTTCATCTATAGCTGATGCCTGAAGAACAATTACGAAAGTTCCACTCACATTTATTTCAAGCTGACTGTAGGCACGGGGTGAAGCAACCCCAATAAACCTCAAAATAAAATAAAAACATCTTATAGTGTTAATTCTAGCACCCTGCATCTTTCAAAAGCCATGCAGTTCCCCTTCCCTGCCTGGGGTGACGCTGTGCTGCTTCTAGCGCTGGTCTAGTATGTATATCAGTGCTGCAATACAGACCACACTGCGCTAGAAGCACCACAGCAGACACTGACACCCTAGGCAGGAAGAGGAACTGCAGGGGGTTTTGAGAGTTGCAGGGTGCTAGGACGAACACTATCTTATTACAAATTAGGTGCAGAGATGATTAGACCCAAGTATCTCCAGATACATGTCCGTCTGCAGAAAGAGGAAGAGCATATTCACCAAAATAAATAAAAAAAAAACTCCCCACGAGCTCCTTACATCCCTTATCTAGTTAAGCTTTGGAATTTTCCACACTCAGAAGGGACTGTGACATTGACAGAGCCCACAAGGGCTTTTACATGTTACAAAGATAGGATCTAATCAGCAGGAACTGTGTTTACCATGCCCGCCAGCAGCCCAAGGGTTAAGGGACGTGCATTCTGCCTATTCCCCCCAAATAAAATGTTCCTGTGCTGCGACTGAGATACCATCTGTGACCTCCAGCACAGCGCAGATCACATGTCCTGACTAAAGCTTCTGTGAACATCGGCTTACAAAGAGGCTTGTGAGAGCCAGACCATTATCAGAATCAAATATGCACAAGGTGCATTATGGCAGTGACGGGGCGGAATAGGAGAAGGCGGCTGGTAACGATCTAGGCCTATAAAAATCCATATTCTAAGCACACACAGAACAATAAGATTAGGGAGAGAATGCTTGTGTGCAGTACACAGAGTAATACATAGCCAAATAAAATGAGCAGAGATTCTAGATCAGGATTGGCCAAACCAAGCCTCAAGATCTACCATCGCTCATGTTCTAGACCGGTGGTTCTCAAACTGGGTCCTCAGGATCCCAGACAGTTCATGTTTTCCAGGTCACCCGACAAAGGCACAGGTGCACACATTACTGACTGACATTTGAAAAGATCCACAGGTGGAGATTATTATTTCACTTTGTGGGGTTTTGAGGACCGAGTTTGAGAACCTGTGTTCTAGACCAGGGTTTAGACACCCCTGTGGCCCCTGTCAGCGCCATTGACAATGCAGTGTTGGCGCTTGGAGAGGACATCTCCTAGTACCAGGGAAGTGGCTCTACCCTTGCTGTGATCTAGTGCAGTGTCGGACGACCCGGGTTACCATTTCCAAAGCAGCTTACCCGGGTAATTAAAGAGTACAACCCTACTAAATCCCCGGGAAGGATACCCAGGTGGGGCTGTTTCCGCAGACAGAAAGACAGGGGTGTTACACATTCATATGCAATAACCCAGGATTTCCAAGTCAGTGGAAAAGGGGTATAAGCCCTCTTAGTCATCGGATCCATTCTGACATGCATTTGTCGGAATGGATCCGACAATACCTATTCAATTGTGTGGCCAAATCCGACTGTCAGCAGCACAGTTCCGGGATGCCGCTGGGACCAGGCGAGCAGCAGCAGTGGGAGGTCGTCACCGGGTTAGCAGCAGCAACACCGCTGCTGCTGCTGCTCACTTGGTGCCGTCCTCCCCACCTCAATCCAACTTTTTATTTAAAAAAAAAAAAAAAAAAAAAAAAAACTGTTGAATTTGGCCCCGTTTCCGACAAAAGCATGGGGATTGGCAGCTATTCAATTGAAACAAACATTTTTTGTATAGGTCGAATCAAGGATTAAAAAAAAAAAAGTGGACAAACGGCAGTTTCCAGCAGTTTAATTGCCCTATGATTAACCCTATGGTGTGTAAGGATGCTGCAAGTGTGACTATAAAGGTCAAGCTGATGACTGAAATATCATTACACGAGAGACCTGTACAAATGCACAACTGCTTCTGTGGACCTTATCAAAGCTTATTATTCACCTTTACACTTTGTGATAATTTAGCATGAAGGCTGTAAGTCACTGCGGAGAGCCCAGTAATACAGAACAATGACAGCAATATACTGGCGCACAGCATGACTGGATATATATGGTGATAAAACATCATTACCTGACTCACAGACCACAGATCCTGGTTTTAACTCCAGCATCATAGTAATCATAGAAATGTCCGTAGAATAAAGAATCTGTGTGCGGTGAGGAAGGTTCAAGGTCCATAGCTCCGGAGTTGGATACAAAATGTACACCCAGCCCCCTTTGCTGCAGGTCACCTTGGAGCCATATGTTTTCCCGATTAAATCGGTGGAATGTCTGAGAACTCCATATTTAGTTTGCGTCTGGCCTCCCTGTTGTATGACCACTGGGGACATGTAGTCATGGCCCAGGTAGATGATTGCTGTGTCTCCATCTTGGATGAGCTCTCTGTATTCCGCAAAACTCATGACGACGGCAATTCGCTTCCGGAACCTTCAAAAAATAAAGAATGTATATTAATGATGATTTTAGTAGACATCAACCGCAATAAAATAGACTAACCCAATGTTTGCCAAACATGGCCCTCACACTAACAGGCCAGGTTTAAGGATTTCTTTGGCTGAGCACAGATGGTTAACCGAAAATGAATAAGGTACTAATTAATTTACCTGTGCTTAAGTATGAATATACTTTAACCTGGTTATCTATGGTGCCTTGAGGACTAAGGGCCAGATGCCCTAAGCTTCAAGAGTGATAGAATGAAGTGATAAACAGCCAGCCAATCAGCTCCTGTCTGACATTTTTCAAACAGTCTGTGACATGGTAGGTAGAAGCTGATTGGCTGGCTGTTTAACACTCTCCACTCTGGTCACTTTGGAAGCTTAGTGCATCTGGCCCAAGTGCCTAATTCAGACCTGATCGCTGGGCTGCTAATTTTCGGAGCCTTGCTTTTAGGTATAGAGCGCCTCACCAGAGTGAAATCCCGCCCCATGCAAGCCTGCGAATTGCTTAGCGCAACTTATGAAAATTAGCTGGAACGGCGATTCACTGCATATCCATTTGCAAGCCGCGCACTATTGAATGATTTTTGCACTGTGCGCAGTCTGTGTGCATAGCCCGGGACTTTGTAACTTTATGGCTGCAATAGAAACAGGCTGTTCCGGCCCGGAGCCGACGTCAAACTACCATAAAACGCCCAGTTACCACCCCCAAAAGCCAACTTTCTGTCAATCACCCTGCATACAGCCAGCATAAAAAAAAAAGTAGCAGGATTTAATGGCAGGATGGTCTTGCGCATACATACTACAGGCCATACACATGAGCAGTCTATTATCACTCGACCGGCAAGTTCACATAACTGTAACAAGTACTGTTCATTGTAGCACCCTGCACCTTTAAAAACCTGTGCAGTTCCTCTTTCCTGCCTGGGGTGTCACTGTCTGATTTGGTGCCTTTAGTACAGTCTGGTCTATATAGAGATTCAGGCCATAATGTGAGAGACGCCATAGCAGACAGCGACACTCCAGGCAGGATAGAGGAACTGCACCATAACAAGCACTAGTGTAGGGCCAAGTAACAACACTTAAGGTCCATACGCACTGGACGATTTTGCCCAGCATGTAATAGGACCGATGATGGGAAAAAAGTAAAAAAATATAAATAAATGTAAAAAAAGAAATTAATAAAACAAAAATCGCTGGGCTGGAAAACGCTCAGTGCGTACACACAGAGTTTTTCACCCATTTTAGCGATTTACCAGGGGGAGAACAACTACCCATAGCAGCATACTATGGGCAGCCGGCCACCACGTCACTCATCTGCGGGTGATACCAGCAGGTGAGCAGCCAGGCCAGCGACGATGAGGGAGCTCTGCATTGCCCTGTGGCTTTCAGCTCAAAGTCACCCAGATATGGCAAAACCTACAGCTGCAGTGTGAATTTCTCCACCAGTGCACAGTATCTGGATGGCTCCCAGACAATAAGGCAACATGGACCAGGTCAACATGCACTAGGTCAACATGCGCCAAAGGTCAGCATGGCAATAGTTGACACATGTAAAGGTCAAAATTAAGTTTTTTTTCATTATTATTTTTTTCATGGTGTATCGTCCACATGGACTCAGATTGGGGACATTAAAGTGTGCAGAGTGAGGCGCCTGACCCGAAGCAATGGCGAGTGATGCGCTTCATTAATTAGGGATCCACGGGCACAAGTGTCGACACTTTCAGACATACTCCAAAATCTCAGGTTTTTGCACATGAACGTGCATCAACCCGGGTTTTTGTTAAGTCTGAAAAGGTCAACCCGGGTCTTGAACCCTTCTTTTAATACCCCGTTCTCACTGCAGGCAAATTTCTGGGTCTAGCATGTAGACCCGGAAATTTTCATTTTAACATGTTTCTTTTTGCAGTGTGAACGGGTCACATACCCGGATCTCATACACGGGTAAAACCCTTCTTTTTACCCATGTTTGAGATCCGGGTATGCAGACACGGCTTGACCCATTCTCACTGCATAAAAACCCCTGTTGAAAGGCAAATTACCAGGTAGAACTTCTTCACCTGGGAATTTGCCTAGCAGTGAGAACGGGGGTCCGTCGCTGCAGTCCCCGGCATTTTAACGCCGGGTAATAGCTGTGTTGTTCTCACTCGCAGTTACCTGGGTTGAGGCCCTGGGATTAACAACCCGGGTTGACCCTTTCAGACATCAGAAAAACCCGTGTTTTTCAGCAAATTACCAGGTAGAAATGCTTCACCCGGTAAAATGCTGCTGTAAGTGTGAAAGGGTAGTATGTCTAAAAGGGGTACAATTTACTAGGCTTTATATAAACACATAACATATAGCAACCAAACGATGGTATATAATCAAAGACAGTAAACATTAAGGACACAGTAGTGCTGCGGGATCTGATGAGGCAGTATAGGGCCACATGCTCACACAGCAGCAAAGTGTCACTGCAAACTATTCTCAAAATGTTGTTGTCATCTATAAACCTGTCACTCGAGGAATGTAAGGTCTCCCTGGCTTCTAAACAGGGAACATCCAAATTCCACAGGGTTTTTGTTACCCAAAGCCAGTTACTACAGCAGGGGATGAATGGGGTGATCATTTCATTGTAACATAGGACAAATAAAAGCTGACGTTAGAGATATGCAGCTACAATACGAGAATACCCGGAGATTAGTGTCACAGGGTGGGTATTATTATGTAATGCCTTCTTGTGTATAAACCGTGTAATGCCTTCTTGTGTATAAACCGGATTGCTGTCCGATGACGGTAAAAGATCTGCAAAGCCTCAGAAGCAGCCCGATTGCCAAAAACAACGTGTAACGTACTGATAACACAGATTATAGCGGTCACCTGTGCGCTGCAGATACCACGTCCGCCTGCTCCGGCTCATACACGTGGTAGTAGTGTGGCGCTTCCGGGTCGCGCTCTGATGACGTAGCCAGTTCTAGTACAAATGTGCTGCAGCAATGTATGATATTTAAATTCTAATCTTTAATCATGACAGGCTGTATCATAATCAGTATATCAGAGACTAGTCAGCTATGAAGTAACCATACCAGCTGGCTGCTTGCAATGGGCAATTATTATTATTGTTAATTTTATTGTTTAAAGTCTAATTAGCCAACCGGTATGTCACTGTTGGCAACATTGTTGATAATGTTGCTGTTATATGTATTGCCATGCAAGTGCATCTCTCTCTCTCTCTCTCCGCAATACGATTTAGCACACCCCCACTTATCCACGTCAGCCTGAAGCGTGGCGAGGGGACGTGGTAAGCGTCGCTAAGCTCGCCAGCAAGGGCGTAACTACCATAGGTGCAAGGGGTGCAGCTGCTATGGGGCCCAGAGCTGAAGGAGGTCCATCTTTACTGTTTAAGTAATGTTTTACACACATTTATCACCATCAGTTGCTAAATAGGGGGCCCTTGAAAACTTTTGCTATGGGGCCTACGAATATCTAGGTACGCCTCTGCTCGCCCCACTTTATATAATCAACTCCATGCTGACGTGGATAGTGCGGGTATAAACAGGTCGGGAGGACGCGTACAACGTCCCCTCTGCACTTGCCACGCTTCAGGCTAGGGTGACCAACTTTCCAAACGGCCAACCCGGGACAAGGGGTCGCGGGCTCGACAACCCCCCCCCCCCCCAGGAAAGTCGGGGGTTAGGGGGCAGCATTATAAAGTATATAATGGGATTCCCAATCCCAGGCCTTGCCCTATACTAAGGGTCAGACTCCAGACCAGTGCAAAAACTTTCAGCATAGCCTATTAGCCCTTAGTCAGTATAATAGGGGGTAGGCCTGGCCGGGAATGGGAGGGATGAGAAAGAATATAGAACAGTTACAGGACTTTTAATGATTCATCATTCTCGACTGACTCTCACAGAGTCAGAGTGACTCACCCGTCCGCACACAGGCAGGGGCAGGGAGGCACGGGCACACTCAGCAGAGCAGACAGACACCGTCCCACGGCAGAGCAGACTGACTCACCCGGCCGCACACAGGCAGGGGCAGGGAGGCACGGGCACACTCAGCAGAGCAGATAGACACCGTCCCGCGGCAGAGCGGAGTGACTCACCCGGTCGCACACAGGCAGGGGCAGGGAGGCACGGGCACACTCAGCAGAGCAGACAGACACCGTCCCGCGGCAGAGCAGAGTGACTCACCCGGCCGCACACAGGCAGGGGGGCACGGGCACACTCAGCAGAGCAGACAGACACCGTCCCGTGGCAGAGCAGAGTGACTCACCCGGCCGCACACAGGCAGGGGCAGGGAGGCACGGGCACACTCAGCAGAGCAGATAGACACCGTCCCGCGGCAGAGCGGAGTGACTCACCCGGTCGCACACAGGCAGGGGCAGGGAGGCACGGGCACACTCAGCAGAGCAGACAGACACCGTCCCGCGGCAGAGCAGAGTGACTCACCCGGCCGCACACAGGCAGGGGGGCACGGGCACACTCAGCAGAGCAGACAGACACCGTCCCACGGCAGAGCAGAGTGACTCACCCGGCCGCACACAGGCAGGGGAAGGGAGGCACGGGCACACTCAGCAGAGCAGACAGACACCGTCCCGCGGCAGAGCAGAGTGACTCACCCGGCCGCACACAGGCAGGGGGGCACGGGCACACTCAGCAGAGCAGACAGACACCGTCCCGCGGCAGAGCAGAGTGACTCACCCGGTCGCACACAGGCAGGGGCAGGGAGGCACGGGCACACTCAGCAGAGCAGAGTGACTCACCCGGCCGCACACAGGCAGGGGCAGGGAGGCACAGGCACACTCAGCAGAGCAGACAGACACCGTCCCGCGGCAGAGCAGACTGACTTACAGACAGTCTCAGGCTCAGCAGAGCCTCACTCCAGCAGCCGTCGCCGAGTCACCGGCCGGTGCCTTCAGTCACACAGCAGCAGCAGGTCAGTAACGGCCGCACCCGCCCTGTTTGGCACTGGCTGGCTGCACAGCATTACTGGGAGAGTGGGAGGGGACGCGGTCACGCGGTGGCCGAACTAACCAATAATGGGGAGGCAGCGCCGGCGTAACAGCTTTCAATCCCCTCCCACATTGCAAGTCTAATGCTGTGCGGCGGCCGGATAGAGGCTGAGCAGTGAGCAGCCCGGCCCCCGGGCGTCATGTCACAAGTAACACCAACAATTTTATTTTGATAAAACGGGGCTTAAAATTGGAATTTCCGTGTCCTGGGGTGGGTTTGGCCGGGACGCGGGATTTATGAGGTTAAACTCAGGACTGTCCCGGACAAACTGGGACGGTTGGTTACCCTACTTCAGGCTGATGTGGAGTTTTGCTAAATCGCATCGGTCGGGAGAGAGGGAGGGAGGGAGAGGGAGAGAGAGAGAGAGAGAGGGATCAGAGAGAGAGAGAGGGGGGGGGGAGAGAGAGAGAGGGGGGGGGGGGGGAGAGAGAGAGAGATTGTATTTAGAAACCAAGTCACTCACAGGGGACTTTAAAATATAACTTGACCCTCTCCAGGAGGGACAGAATGCTCTGTTTCTGGACTTCCATCTTAATATATGATTGCCAGCACCTGTTTTAAACAGGCTAATTGATAAGAAAGGTGTTTCAGCACAGGTGATGGTAATCCATAAATTAAGAGGAAAGTCCAGAAACAGAGCATTCTGTCCCTCCTGGAGAGGGTCATGTTGGGAGGTATGCTTATCTTATGGAAAGTACATTTTGGCCCAGAACTGGTTCAGATGATGTCATATTTAATTAGAGGTTCAGGAACTGAGTTCCTCCATATAAACATACATACACACACACACACACACACACACACACACACACTCACACATACCAACACATTCGCCATTCCCAAAAAGCACCCACACTTCCCAGGTTGGGGTGCAGTGGCCTGTGACCACACACTCTAGTGCACTCACTACAACAAACTAACTCACCTTAACACACTCTAGTGCACTCACTACAACAAACTAACTCACCTTAACATTCAAATAATCAATTAAATAAATAATGGGGTTTTAGTTAATAAATTGATCAATGCATTTAAGCTTGCAGCCCATCGCCAAGGGACCCCATTTCACTGCAAGTCCTACACTAACAACTGGTTTTCTTAGGAACCTGGCAACTGTTTGCACATCATAGCTAAAATGAACATGTGGTTTTTTTGCACCTCTTTGATAGGAATGGCGAGTGTGTTGGTACTTCTGTATCTATATATTTGGGTTGATATTTAATTAACCTCTGGTACTGTGATCATAGCTTTCTCATTCACCCTAGATAAGCTCATTTACCTGAAACCTGTGACAGCTGCCCCTTTAATACTAATTCAGGTGCTGTGTTTGGGATTGTCTCACCTTTAAAAGCCATGAGGTACTTGACAGGTGAGCTTAGACATCTGCAGCCTCTATACCAGCATTCCATACTCAGATGGGATCCAAGCAACTCATGATCTACTAATCGGCAGATGCCGACTATCAAGGACCTTCGATTGAATTGTTTGTCACACTTCTGACTTTAACATTACAACAAAACTTTTTCCTATTCAACAAACAATTCTTCATACAATGCTTCGGGTGTGCCATGGGTTCCCCAGTCGCACCTTCGTTTGCAAATGTCTACATGGCTACTCTCGAACAACAACTTTTGGTACTTGTTTCCTAGCACGGCGCCCATTGCATCGCATACCATAAGGCATACGATGGTATGCGATGCGATGTTACGCGATGGCAGCCGATGTTATACAATTTTAAATTGTATACCATCGCATTGTATGCCATTGTATGGCATATACAATGGTATACGGTTTAAAATTGTATAAGCACCCTAATGGGTGTTTTCAATGTAAAATGTGCCCCCATAAGATAAATAATTGTATAAGCACCGTAATGGGGGCTTACAAAGTTAAAAGCACCCCCACGCCACCCGTACTATAAACTCCAACCCAAAGGGTGACGAGCGGCAGCGGTACGCGTCCTCTGACCTTTTCATACCCCCACTATCCACGTCGGCGTGGAGTTGATTTTATATAGTGTGGCGAGCGCAGCGAGCCACTGAACCCCGAGCGTGGCGAGCGGATGCGGAATACATGTGAAGTGATGCGCGTCCGCTCGCCACACTATATAAAATCAACTCCAAGCCGACGTGGATAGTGGGGGTATGAAAAGGTCGGAGGACGCGTACCGCCGCCGCTCGCCACACTTCGGGTTGGAGTTGATAGTGGGGGTGGTGTGGGGGTGCATTTAACATTGTAAGCACCCATTAGGGTGCTTATGCAATAAAAAATCGTATAGGGGCTTATACAATTTAAAATCGCATCGCATCGGATGCCATATGCCCGCATGCGATGCGATGCCATACAACTTAATATCGTGGGCGCTGTGCTAGGAAACAAGTACCCATTTTTTCTATAACTCTGATCTAGGCACCAAGATCACGTTTTACACATGTTACATCGATGATGTACTGTTATTCTGGACTGGGACAAGAGAAGACTTTACTGCCATAGATGAGATTAACTCCCATGATTGCCCTATTAAGTTTACCTACTCAATGAGCCTTGAGTCAGTCAACTACCTCGATGTCTGCATATCTGTGCAGAATGGTATTTTGAACACATCCATCTACTCTAAAATAACAGATCCCAATACTCTCTTGCTTGCCCAAAGTCACCATCCACCTGCATTGATCAGAGGACTACCCTTCTCTCAATTCTTGCGTGTGAAAAGGATTACCAACTCAGAAGTGTCCCTCAAACAAGATCTGGACAAAATGCAGCTGAAATTCAAAGCTAGAGGCTATTCCCAAGAGATCTTGGATGCAGTGAGAGACAAAGTTGACCAGACTCCTCCTATGGACACATTGAGGAAACATCCACGTAACCAAAATAAATGTTATGGGTTGGGTCCGATCATACAACTCTGCAGACCCCCATATCAATACTCTAAATCTCTGTGGCCAGTGATCAAAAAAGATAAATACCTTCAGACCTTGAAAAATACCCACCTCATGTCCTTTTATACCCGTGGCAGGAACATTAGAGATTGGGTCATCCGTAACCGACATCTCTACCCGTATCCCCCCGGGTACCCAAGTGAAGGCAGGGGGATGCTATCGATGTGCGGGATGTACAACCTGCAGTGCCATGACGACCACAAGGACCTTTTCTCATCCTCATTCCGGAAGAACGTTTTCTATCAAATATGCCCTTACTTGTTCCAGTACACATGTTGTGTGTCTCATCACCTGCCCATGTGGCTTAGGCTACATAGGGAAGACTATCAGGACTTTTAAGGAGCGCATCGCTAACCATCGCACTGCCATAAGGGCTGCTCTGAACAACAAAGCCAATGACCAGCCTCTTGTGAAACGTTTCGCATTTGCCAAACATAATCATGCCAATTTGAAATATGTTATTATTGATCACGTCCCACCTGACCTACGCGGTGGTGACAGAGGCCTCAAATTGCTACATCTTGAAGCACAATGGATTTTTAAACTGGACACCGTGAACCCCAGGGGGCTTAATGAACAGTTATCATTTAACATGTTCCTATACATCATGATGTACCGGTTTAATATTTATTTTTCTCTCTCAGCGTTCCCATTACCATTTCTGCCTCTCTACCTTCCAGTGCTCTTTTTTGCTGCCTCTTTTTCATCTATATTTCCATTCTATTTTTATTATGTCTAGACTTGCACTGTTTTTTTGATTACAGGTGTTGTGTTCGATACCAGCCGCTGCTCAAATCCTTTCCCCACGGGAACCCTCATGCTGTTAACGGTGCGGTTCTGTCTAACCGCCCGCTGTGGTACGTGATTCTGTACTTTGTGATCCAGTGTTTTAAAGGAAATAAAATATTGTACCATCTTTTATCTGCACTATGGAGCGCTCCTGTTCATTTCTTTTATAGAACAAATTTGTCACCTGTGGAAACCAGGTTGTGTGGAGCTGCCGGGTTGAAGAAGAACCCAGAGTGCTTGTACAAAGAACTGCTTCCCCACATTTGGGGCAAAGAAACTTCCCATCAGTGGACATTTCTTTTAAGGTGTGTGGGGTTTTAGTGTCAAACGGGTAGGCACAGGTGAGGATTTGGCACAGACTTAGACAGTGACATCACGGCTTGGGTCCAAAACAGGGCTTGCCTGAGTTTATTGCAGCACTCAGAGCAAGAAACTAAAAAAACAGCCTTTACACTTCAGGCAAAACAGAAAAATAAAACCTGCTCGTCTGAGCTCTAACTAAACAGAATAAACGTCCCTCTCTATACCAGGGCCACACTATAAGCCTTATTTTGGTTCACTCTTTCTGACAAAATCCTTCTTAGATGGACAAAACCATGTGCACTGCAGGGGAGCATATGCAAAATGTGCAGAGAGAGTTAGATTTGGGTGGGGTTTTACTTCAAAGTGAGATCTATATTGAAGTGTAAAAATAAAGCAGCCAGTATTTACCCTGCACAGAAACAAAATAACTCACCCAAATCTAATTCTCTCTGCACATGTTACATCTGCCCCCCTGCAGTGCACATGGTTTTGTCCATCTAAGAAGGATTTTGTCAGAAAGAGTGAACCAAAATAAGGCCCTATGTGACACTGGACACACACAGCAGATATAGATCAAGTAAAGCTAGGTACACATATATACAATCGTCGGGCCGTTCTTCCAATCTGGGGGCAAACGGCCGTTCGATTGTATAGGTGTGTACGCTGTCCCAATTGCTGCTGTGCGATCGATAAACGGCCAAAAACGCTCTTGGCCGTCCACGGTCGGTCGACGGCTCCATATCGGAACAAAAGTGAAGTGTGTACGCACGTTCGATCGATATGCTTGACAGTTTGACAAAGCACGGTGGTATGCTGCATTATGAGAGACCCTGTAACCCTTTGCCTGCTGTTTTAACTAATGTGTGTTTAATGCCTCACTGCCCAACACTTTAGAGGCATCACTTTAAGACATTAATCAATGTTGAAGTTTTAATAGAGTGTGCTGGAAGCTCTTTGCAGGGCACCATAACACACTATTAAAACTTCAACATTGATTAATGTCTTAAAGTGATGCCTCTAAAGTGTTGGGCAGTGAGGCATTAAACACACATTAGTTAAAACAGCAGGCAAAGGGTTACAGGGTCTCTCATATACTTCTTCTTGCGATTGTTTGGACGGGAGTACATCGGACGTCGCAAGTAAAATTGTACATATGTGTACGCGCGGAACGGTCGTATGTTTTGGACGGCCGAACGTGTATTCGGTCGATCGAACGGTCGCAAGAAAAATGAAATTGTACATATGTGTACCCAGCTTAACTCAGTACTTACAGCCTAGTCTCTCTCTAGCAGCAGCTTACTGCCTCCAACACCCAGGGAGAGAGAGAGAGAGCTATGGAGAGGGCTGACTCCTTTTTAAAGAATCAGGTGCTCTCCTGATTACCAGCCCAGGACAGAACACCCTTTGTAAGCCGGAGCTTACCACACAGATTGAAACAGCCTGCAGTCTATATGCCATAAGACAGGATTCTAGGGGAAAGGTACCTGCCGTCTATGACTTTCCCTGCCACTGTCTTACAGGTGTTTGCGCACATAATTTTTTTCTTATATATATATACGCACAGCGTCTATTCCCGCAGACAGAGGGGCTGGGGGCATAGCCAGCAGCTCACGGAGCTGTTGTGTATGCCTCCACAGTGGCGGAAACGGGGTGTGACCTTGCGGCAGCGCCGTGAGTACAGGCCACGTCCACTTCCCGCTAGGCCACGCCCCCAAAACAATTTTTGTTGCCCCTGTCCCTCCTTCCAGGCATCAAATGTTTGGAGGTATGATATTGTGAACTTGGGTTGGGGTGCAGGAGGGGGGGGGGGGGGGCTCAAATTCCATGTTTGCACCTGGACCTATAACCCAGAAGTTCTACCACTGTATCTAGCCTTATGGGCTGTTAGTGAGGTTTTGGAAATTAGTTCAGAATTTTAAAACAGAGGGCAGTGGGTGAGATGTACTGAGCCTTGAAAAGTGATAAATTGGAGAGTGATAATCCTCCAACCAATCAGCTCCTACCTGTCACTTTTCAAATACAGCCTGTGACGTGGCAGGTAGGTGCTGAATGGCTGCTTGTTTATCACTTTTCAAGCTTGGTACATCTGGCCCAGTATATGGCGTCAGATATTCCGGGCTGTGTTCTAGTTTCCAGCAGTGACAGAGAAGTCCAGCACTGTGTCTGCTAAAGGAACCAAGCACTACAGACATCTGATCTGTCTGTCTGGTCCATGCATTTTTAAGGATGTTTGTTGCTCTGCAGAAGCGCCCACAGATATTTCCACTTCACATAAACACGTTCATGCACTACTATCCACTAGTGCGTGGAGGGAAAATAGAACTGTACCCAAAGAAAGGCGAGCGCAGCGACATTCGGGACAAAAACCAGAGCCATGTCAACCTTCTGTGGTCGACCCAATGACCCCTACCCAGTCAGGAGAGGTAGGATGCAGTCACATTGGAAGACTTGAACTTTCATTCTCTATGTAGAATCCAAAATTGAACCTTAAAATGTTATCATTATGTTCTATACAGTCTACTTCCCTGCAACGCCAAGCACTGTGGTTTTAGTTCCTTCCCATACAGGAATACACCAGTTCCTGTTGCAGATATATATTTCTATTCATATTGTGGCGGACAGTGAAATGAAACACTGGAGCAATTCTGACCTTTCACACCCAGAAGGACAAACATTATATAATAGTACTGAGTGTACCTGGCCACGCGTTGCTGTGGCTCAGTCTGGTTACATGGAAAAGTGAAAGCGCACGTTTGTAATATGTTTAATTTTACAATGCTTGAGGGTATACAATGTTTTTTGTTGTTCCATTGTCTGTGCAGATATAGAGATTGTCTGGGCGGGATGCGCTAAACCGAAAATGAGTTAAAACCCCCCATTACCAGGCTTTCTCCCGCATTTTCATATGCAGGAAAACCCGGATGGTGGGTTTTCGCTGCAGGGATAGAAGCCTATGGTATTCTTAACGTGACCCCCGCCGCCCCACATGGACCCCCGGCACCCTGCACGGACCCTGGCGCTAGAGATGGGTCGTTTGCGAACGAAGCAGATCTTTTGGGCGGACCCCATATCAGAGCGAGTGAGCCGCCGATCCCAAAAAAAGGTGAATCGTCATTCCTTCACTTTCAGTTTCGTTTTTCATTACAATGCATTTCCCTGAGCTCAGCACTGCCACCTGTGGCAGCTGACATGTACTAACTCCAGAGACTGAGTGCAGTGCTGCCACTGCAAGTAAAAGAAAGAATAACAAGGCTGCTGCTGCTAGGGATGGCCATCGGTGCAGATGCCATCGATGGCTGCTATCGATGGCGACTTTGCACTCAGCCATCGATCAGTATTTTACTCGATCATGTATGTTCTTATTTGTTCAGCTCACTGTTTAAAAAAAAAAAAAAAAAGGTTAAAAAAATGGCAACAAATTATTGTAAAAAAATTATGCTTCTTTATTATCAAATTACCCCTTTTTCCAAAGTGAGACGACTATCCGTCTAAAAGAACCGGATCTTTTCACGAATAAATTCCTAGATCCAGTGACCAGTTTTGCCCATCTCTTCCCCGCGCCCCACGACGAACCCCTCAATTTTGTCCAGGAAGCACACTGCTGTGCTGGCCGGTCCAGTGGCCTCCTCCTCCCTAGCCCCTACATCCCCTTCCCGGAACAGGGAGGAGGCGGAGCCATGCCCGACAGCCAGTGCGATAATTATGTGTGTGGTATCCGGTGATGTGCTTGTTGCACATTTGCAGTTGTGAAATAACAAAAGCTGGTGATACCTATGAGATGGGTTTCTTACCGCAACCCCCACCGCCTCACACGGACCCCCGCCGCCCTGCGATGACCCCCTGCCGACCCCCCCTCACTTTTATCCGGGTAGCACAATGCTGTGCTGACTGGACCAGTGGCCTCCTCCTCCCTAGTCTCTATATCCCCTTCCGCGTGCAGGGAGGAGGGGGCGGAGCCATGCCCGACAGCCAGCAGGTGAGTAGCAGCCAGTAAGGGAGGGAGGGGGAGCCACTGGGGACAGTGGAGTAGCTATGGGGCCGCAGTCCCCGGGGAGGCGCCGGGGGTCTGCGGGCGCTATTATTTCTCCACCAGCTCCCCACTGCTTGTGGGTGCAGCGGGGAGCTGGCAGGGGGGTCCTTGCGGCGCGGGGGTACCACCAGGGCCGGACTGGCCATCTGGCACTTCTGGCAAATGCCAGAAGGGCCGATGGCCTTGTGGGCCGATTTTGTGAGGACACAGTAGTGCCGCTGGTGCAGCTTTACCGGATGTTGACATTACTTTTCAACGGACGCTGCCTGGCACAGGCTCCACTCGTAGCTATCTTCATTTCCGCCCGGCCAGGCAGCCCGACACACCCCCCATGTGACTGCCGCATCCCACACTGGTCACTGGCAGTCTGTCCCGCCCCTCTGCCAGCCGCCGCGGCACGTGCTGGGAGAAGGAGAAGGCGGGACAGCAGTCAGTCGGGCACCATCGCAGCGCCGCAGCGGCATGATTGATTTGGTCTCCGTGATGGAGACTCCCTCTGACAGCCCAGGAGAGGACCCACTGCCTGCACAGTTTGTAATTCGACCCGGGGAGATCCATCATCACCCGTCCGGTCCTGCGGTGAAACTAGTGAGTGCACTACTCCTGCACTGAGTGCAGTCAGTGGGGAGTCTGGGGACAGTCAATCAGTCAGTGGGTGGTGTGTAACGGAGCCAGTACAGGAACACGGAACATATGATATGCTACATGTTCCTGGGATGCGGTCATTTGGTCTACTGCATTATGGTAGACAGTCATTAGGTCGAATCCATTAGGTCGACATGCTAAAAGGTCGACATGACTCTAGGTCGACATGGGAAAAGGTCGACATGATTCTAGTTCGAAAGGTCATTAGTTCGACAGGTCATTAGTTCGACAAGGTCATTAGTTCGACATTGTCTATGTCGACATTCACAAGGTCGACATGGAGTTTTTCACTGTTTTTTGAGCCAACATGTGCCGACAGGCGGTATTTCATGCCCTACCATCCACTAGGGCGTGGTGGGAGAATAAAATAGTGTGCCGAGCGTAGCGAGGCACCGTGCCCGACGCATAGCGAGCGCAGCGAGCGATGCGAGGGGATGCAGTGCACTTTAAACTGTGTCCATGTCGACTGTGTTGACATTCAGGTAAAAAAAACAGTGAAAAACCCCATGTCGACCTTGTGAATGTCGACATAGACAATGTCGAACTAATGACCTTGTCGAACTAATGACCTTTCGACCTAGAATCATGTCGACCTTTTCCCATGTCGACCTAGAATCATGTCGACCTTTTAGCATGTCGACCTAATGGATTCGACCTAATGACTTTCTACCATAATGCAATAGACCAAATGATCCCAACCCATGTTCCTGTACTGGCTCCATTACACACCAGTGCAGCTCAGTGTGTGTTCTGCTAGAAAGTAAAATCACACTGGCTCCCCTTCCAGCCTATACAAGCGGGGCCTAGCGCTACTCTCACTGTGCCAATGTATATTTTCCTTACTATATTAACTGCCTGTGCATTATTAGCAGAATTTATAGGGGAAATGGTGATAACTTTTGTTTATTTGCTAAAAAAAACTCCCGAGGAATAACATTTGGTCTGTCTGGCTGTGTCTGTCATGCTGTCCAATCAGTTTCTGCATGCACCAAAGGAGCCAGTAACCCGGTACACATATACATTCCACACATATTCTATTAATGAATACGTTTGCTATATAGTGTAACTATGGGTAATTATGTAAATGCATCTGAGGCATTAATTTGGATACGGCCAGCTCTGATGCCAAGCCTCCTTTACATGAGACCACGCCCCTTTTTGCCGCGCAATGGTCCTGCCTACTTCTGGTGGGCCTGTGTGCTCAAAATGCCAGGGCCGATTTTTGGTCCCAGTCCGGCCCTGGGTACCACTACCTGTGGTCAGGAAGAGGTTGGACTCTGGAGGTCCCTGCGGCTCTGAGAGTATGACGATGCCCGGGTCCCTGCAGTGAAGTGGAAACAACGCGCTACCGCCATGTGGCGGCGCGGGAAGCGCTTCTGACTTTGAAAACACTGGGCGCATGCTGATTGGCTGAATCTCAGCCAATCAGTGTGCGGCCAGTGTTTTCAAAGTTAGAAGCACTTCCCGTGCCGCCGGGCGGCGGAGATAGCGCGTTATTTCCACTTCACTGCAGGGACCCCGGCAACATCATACTCAGCGCCGCAGGGACCTCTAGGCTCTCCCTAACCACAGGTACCGCCCTGCTGCACGGACCCCCCTGCCAGCTCCAAGGGTGGTCCTTTATTTTAACAGGGGGGCGGCGGCGAAATTGTCCCGGGGGGGGGGGGGGGGGGCGGCAACATTTTTGTTACGCCACTGACTGGGGACCCGCCACACATTGCGGCCACAATGCAAAAGACAGTTCTTAACGCAAGAGCTGTCCTTTGCGATAATTATTGCATATGTACTTGCATATGCGATAATTATGTGTGCGGTAGCCGGCGATGTGCTAGTTGCACATTCGCAGCTGTGAAATAATTACGTTGTCCATTTTCTAGATGTACTGCTAAGTGAACAACAGCTGGACTTCGTTCATTGCTGCTTATGTATCTGATACTGTGCAATTTCATCATTTATAGATAATAGTATGTATAGAAAAACATGCGTGTATACGAATGCAGCGTTGTGTCCAAATGTCAAAGCAATCGGTGAAGAACTTTTGGAGATTTAAGAATTTGAACAAACGAACTACGGCGCACACTTATATAGTACCTCTAAGAAATAAATAAATTACATTTCACTGTATTGCTGAGACCTCTGATAAGTCTACTTACAGCAGAACCATGATTATTCCGGGGTAAACGAGAGGAGAGGTTACACAAATAACAGAAATCACAATTAATACAAAAAAACACACACTGTATTGTATTGAGCTGATAACGTGGACGTTGTTCACTCTGTGCAAAGGGGAAAGGAAAGCCAAATGCTTACGGGCACCCATCGGAAATGCGCACGTGCAGCCTATTTTGGATTATTATACAGTATTCACTAAACAATATTTATATAGTGTTACTGCTGCAGAAGCATAGTTGCCTCCCCTCCTGCGTTCTGCAGGAGACTCGCTGAAATAGCAGCAATCTCCCTCTCTCCCTCATTAGTCTAGCAATCTCCCTCATTTCTCCTAACCCACATTACACTGTTATATTTTTTTGGTGGAAAAGGTATGAGAGACAGATACAGTTACATTGAATCATCAGTACCATTTCCCAGCTATATATATATATATATATATATATATATATATATATATATATATATATATATATATATATATATATATATATGCTTTGGGGCTCATCTACATTTGTATATAAGTCATTTTAAAAGATTCCTCTCAGATGTAGCAGGACACACCCACGCTTCTAGGTGCCACATTCACAGTCTCTCCATATATGGAACTAGACACGCCCTTTGGGTGGAGCATGACACGCCCCCCCTAATGGGGTGCTGTGCAAAATTCTACTACCAACTATAATCTCCCTGAAACTAGTTTTCAAAAGTAGGCAAGTATGTGCAGAAGACCAGCGGCTGCAGCTTGAGTGGAGGAGTATTTATGGAGCATCACAAACCTGCCCTGGTAGGTTTTCCTGCCCCAGGAAAGCCCACCACTCAAGGGGTTAATATGGAATCTTTGTTTTAAGTCTTGGAGAGTGATAAAGTGGAGAGAGATAGTGTCATGGCTGATTGGATGGTACTTTATCTCTCTCTCTCCAAGACTTAGTACATGGTCATTTTTTGCAATTGGGAAAGTTATCTATTTTCCAGGCTCAATATATACTCTAATTATTCTTACTGCATAATATGACATATTGGCAAAATTTACTAAGATGGGAGATCTATTTCACATGGGATGTTGCTAGGGGCAACCATACATATCAACTTAGAGAAGATAATCGATAGTATATGATTGTGAAATAGTCTCCCATCTTAGTAAGTCTGTCTTCTTGTCCTATTAAAACTCACTGTATATTGTGGATTTTTTGGTCGACAGTGTGCATGCACGTCACCTGCCTGATGTCACCAGGGCCGGCACCACCATTAGGGCGCCGGCCACTGGAGGGCGGTACTGAGCAGCAGCGGCAAAGCTCCCTCTGAGGAGAGATGGAAGAAAGGAGACGGGAACAGGGGAGTAACCCCCGCCACCCCCATGGAGCTGCTTCGCAAACTCCCCTCCCCCCGCCGCATCTCCCACCACAAACTCTCTCTCCCGTCCTCCGTGGAGCGCAGCGGCGATAGCCGCATCACCCATTCCCCCCCTGGTGGCTGCCGGATCACACACCCCCCATGAAGCGCAGCAGCAGCCGAATCACCGCCCCCCTCCCCCCCATGGAGAGTGTGAGCGCCGGGGTTCCCCCGGCCCTGGATGTCTCCCTGCCAGGTAATACACCTGTGAGCAGGTGCCGTATAATGCATGCACATCACCTGTCTGACGTCACCCTGCCGGGTAATACACCTGTGAGCAGGTGCCATATAATGCATGCACATCACCTGTCTGATGTCACCTGCTGGGTAATATACCTGTGAGCAGGTGCCGTATAATGCATGTACATCACCTGCCTGAAGTCACCTGCTGGGTAATACATCTGTGAGCAGGTGCCGTATAATGCATGCACATCACCTGCCTGACGTCACCCTGCCGGGGAATATACCTGTGAGCAGGTGCTGTATAATGCATGCACGTCACCTGCTGGGTAATACATCTGTGAGCAGGTGCTGTATAATGCATGTACATCACCTGCCTGACATCACCCTGCCAGGTAATACACCTGTGAGCAGGTCCCGTATAATGCATGCACATCACCTGCCTGACGTCACCCTGCCGGGTAATACACCGGTGAGCAGGTGCCGTATAATGCATGCACGTCACCTGCCTAACGTCACCCTGCTGGGTAATTTACCTGTGAGCAGGTCCCGTATAATGCATGCACATCACCTGTCTGACATCACCCTGCCAGGTAATACACCTGTGAGCAGGTCCCGTATAATGCATGCACATCACCTGCCTGACGTCACCCTGCCGGGTAATACACCTGTGAGCAGGTGCCGTATAATGCATGCACGTCACCTGCCTGACGTCACCCTTCCGAGTTATATACCTGCGAGCAGGTGCTGTATAATGCATGCACATCACCTGCCTAACGTCACCCTGCTGGGTAATTTACCTGTGAGCAGGTCCCGTATAATGCATGCACATCACCTGCCTGACGTCTCCCTGCCGGGTAATACACCTGTGAGCAGGTGCCGTATAATGCATGCACATCACCTGCCTGACGTCACCCTGCCGGGTAATACACCTGTGAGCAGGTGCCGTATAATGCATGCACATCACCTGCCTGACGTCTCCCTGCCGGGTAATACACCTGTGAGCAGGTGCCGTATAATGCATGCAAGTCACCTGCTTGACGTCACCCTGCCGGGTAATACACCTGTGAGCAGGTACCGTATAATGCATGCACGTCACCTGTCTGACAATAAACCTGTGAGCAGGTGCCGTATAATGCATGCACGTCACCTGCCTGGCGTCACCCTGCCGGGGAATATACCTGTGAGCAGGTGCCGTATAATGCATGCACATCACCTGTCTGACATCACCTGCCGGGGAATATACCTGTGAGCAGGTGCCGTATAATGTATGCACGTCACCTGCCTAACGTCAACCTGCCGGGGAATATACCTGTGAGCAGGTGCCGTATAATACATGCACATCACCTGTCTGACGTCACCCTGCCGGGTAATACACCGGTGAGCAGGTGCCGTATAATGCATGCACGTCACCTGCCTAACGTCACCCTGCTGGGTAATTTACCTGTGAGCAGGTCCCGTATAATGCATGTACATCACCTGCCTGACATAACCCTGCCAGGTAATACACCTGTGAGCAGGTCCCGTATAATGCATGCACATCACCTGCCTGACGTCACCCTGCCGGGTAATACACCTGTGAGCAGGTGCCGTATAATGCATGCACGTCACCTGCCTGACGTCACCCTTCCGAGTTATATACCTGCGAGCAGGTGCTGTATAATGCATGCACATCACCTGCCTGACGTCACCCTGCTGGGTAATACACCTGTGAGCAGGTGCCATATAATGCATGCACATCACCTGTCTGACAACACCAGCCGGGGAAAATACCTGTGAGCAGGTGCCGTATAATGCATGCACATCACCTGCCTGACAACACCAGCCGGGTAATACACCTGTGAGCAGGTGCCGTATAATGCATGCACATCACCTGCCTGACGTCACCCTGCCGGGGAAAATACCTTTGAGCAGGTGCCGTATAATGCATGCACATCACCTGTTTGATGTCACCTGCTGGGTAATATACCCTTGAGCAGGTGCCGTATAATGCATGCACGTCACCTGCCTGACATCACCCTGCCGGGTAATACACCTGTGAGCAGGTGCCGTATAATGCATGCACATCACCTGCCTGACGTCTCCCTGCCGGGTAATACACCTGTGAGCAGGTGCCGTATAATGCATGCACATCACCTGCCTGACGTCACCCTGCCGGGTAATACACCTGTGAGCAGGTGCCGTATAATGCATGCAAGTCACCTGCTTGACGTCACCCTGCCGGGTAATACACCTGTGAGCAGGTGCCGTATAATGCATGCACATCACCTGCCTGACGTCTCCCTGCCGGGTAATACACCTGTGAGCAGGTGCCGTATAATGCATGCACATCACCTGCCTGACGTCTCCCTGCCGGGTAATACACCTGTGAGCAGGTGCCGTATAATGCATGCAAGTCACCTGCTTGACGTCACCCTGCCGGGTAATACACCTGTGAGCAGGTACCGTATAATGCATGCACGTCACCTGTCTGACAATAAACCTGTGAGCAGGTGCCGTATAATGCATGCACGTCACCTGCCTGACGTCACCCTGCCGGGGAATATACCTGTGAGCAGGTGCCGTATAATGCATGCACATCACCTGTCTGACATCACCTGCCGGGGAATATACCTGTGAGCAGGTGCCGTATAATGTATGCACGTCACCTGCCTAACGTCACCCTGCCGGGGAATATACCTGTGAGCAGGTGCCGTATAATACATGCACATCACCTGTCTGACGTCACCCTGCCGGGTAATACACCGGTGAGCAGGTGCCGTATAATGCATGCACGTCACCTGCCTAACGTCACCCTGCTGGGTAATTTACCTGTGAGCAGGTCCCGTATAATGCATGCACATCACCTGTCTGACATCACCTGCCGGGGAATATACCTGTGAGCAGGTGCCGTATAATGTATGCACGTCACCTGCCTAACGTCACCCTGCCGGGGAATATACCTGTGAGCAGGTGCCGTATAATACATGCACATCACCTACCTGACGTCACCCTGCTGGGTAATACACCGGTGAGCAGGTGCCGTATAATGCATGCACATCACCTGCCTGACGTCACCCTGCCGGGGAATACAGTATACCTGTGAGCAGGTGCCGTATAATGCATGCACGTCACCTGCCTAACGTCACCCTGACGGGTAATACACCTGTGAGCAGGTGCCATATAATGCATGCACATCACCTGTCTGACGTCACCCTGCTGGGTAATACACCTGTGAGCAGGTGCCATATAATGCATGCACATCACCTGTCTGACGTCACCCTGCTGGGTAATACACCTGTGAGCGGGTGCCGTATAATGCATGCACGTCACCTGTCTGACGTCACCCTGCTGGGTAATACACCTGTGAGCGGGTGCCGCATAATGCATGCACGTCACCTGTCTGACGTCACCCTGCCGGGGAATATACCTGTGAGCAGGTGCCGTATAATACATGCACATCACCTGTCTGACGTCACCCTGCTGGGTAATACACCTGTGAGCGGGTGCCGTATAATGCATGCACGTCACCTGTCTGACGTCACCCTTCCGAGTTATATACCTGCGAGCAGGTGCCGTATAATGCATGCACATCACCTATCTGACAATACCTGCCGGGAAAAATACCTGTGAGCAGGTGCCGTATAATGCATGCACATCACCTACTTGACGTCACCCTGCCGGGTAATACACCTGTGAGCAGGTGCCTTATAATGCATGCATGTCACCTGCTGGGTAATATACCTGTGAGCAGGTGCCGTATAATGCATGCACATCACCTGCCTGACATCATCCTGCCGGGTAATACACCTGTGAGCAGGTGCCATATAATGCATGCACATCACCTGCCTGACATCACCCTGCCGGGTAATACACCTGTGAGCAGGTGCCGTATAATGCATGCACGTCACCTGCCTGACGTCACCCTGCCGGGGAATATACCTGTGAGCATGTGCCGTATAATACATGCACATCACCTGTCTGACGTCACCCTGCTGGGTAATACACCTGTGAGCGGGTGCCGTATAATGCATGCACGTCACCTGTCTGACGTCACCCTTCCGGGTTATATACCTGCGACTAGGTGCTGTATAATGCATGCACATCACCTGCCTGACATCACCCTGCTGGGTAATACACCTGTGAGCAGGTGCCGTATAATGCATGCACATCACCTGTCTGATGTCACCTGCTGGGTAATATACCCGTGAGCAGGTGCCGTATAATGCATGCACATCACCTGTCTGACATCACTTGCCGCGGAATATACCTGTGAGCAGGTGCCGTATAATGTATGCACGTCACCTGCCTAACGTCACCCTGCCGGGGAATATACCTGTGAGCAGGTGCCGTATAATACATGCACATCACCTGTCTGACGTCACCCTGCCGGGTAATACACCTGTGAGCAGGTCCCGTATAATGCATGCACATCACCTGTCTGACATCACTTGCCGCGGAATATACCTGTGAGCAGGTGCCGTATAATGTATGCACGTCACCTGCCTAACGTCACCCTGCCGGGGAATATACCTGTGAGCAGGTGCCGTATAATACATGCACATCACCTGTCTGACGTCACCCTGCCGGGTAATACACCTGTGAGCAGGTGCCGTATAATGCATGCACATCACCTGCCTGACGTCACCCTGCCGGGTAATATACCTGTGAGCAGGTCCCGTATAATACATGCACATCACCTGCCTGACATCACCCTGCCGGGTAATACACCGGTGAGCAGGTGCCGTATAATGCATGCACATCACCTGCCTGACGTCACCCTGCCGGTTAATACAGCTGTGAGCAGGTGCCGTATAATGCATGCACATCACCTGCCGGGTAATACATCTGTGAGCAGGTGCCGGATAATGCATGCATGTCACCTGCTGGGTAATATACCTGTGAGCAGGTGCCGTATAATGCATGCACATCACCTGCCTGACGTCACCCTGCCAGGTAATACACCTGTGAGCAGGTGCCGTATAATGCATGCACATCACCTGTCTGACATCACTTGCCGCGGAATATACCTGTGAGCAGGTGCCGTATAATGTATGCACGTCACCTGCCTAACGTCACCCTGCAGGGGAATATACCTGTGAGCAGGTGCCGTATAATACATGCACATCACCTGTCTGACGTCACCCTGCCGGGGAATATACATGTGAGCATGTGCCGTATAATGCATGTACATCACCTGCCTGAAGTCACCCTGCCGGGTAATACACCTGTGAGCAGGTGCCGTATAATGCATGCAGATCACCTGTCTGACAACACCTGCCGGGGAAAATACCTGTGAGCAGGTGCCGTATAATGCATGCACGTCACCTGCCTGACGTCACCCTGCCGGGTAATACACCTGTGAGCAGGTCCCGTATAATGCATGCACATCACCTGTCTGACATCACTTGCCGCGGAATATACCTGTGAGCAGGTGCCGTATAATGCATGCACATCACCTGCCTGACGTCACCCTGCCGGGTAATACACCTGTGAGCAGGTCCCGTATAATGCATGCACATCACCTGTCTGACATCACTTGCCGCGGAATATACCTGTGAGCAGGTGCCGTATAATGTATGCACGTCACCTGCCTAACGTCACCCTGCCGGGGAATATACCTGTGAGCAGGTGCCGTATAATACATGCACATCACCTGTCTGACGTCACCCTGCCGGGTAATACACCTGTGAGCAGGTGCCGTATAATACATGCACATCACCTGTCTGACGTCACCCTGCCGGGTAATATACCTGTGAGCAGGTCCCGTATAATACATGCACATCACCTGCCTGACATCACCCTGCCGGGTAATACACCGGTGAGCAGGTGCCGTATAATGCATGCACATCACCTGCCTGACGTCACCCTGCCGGTTAATACACCTGTGAGCAGGTGCCGTATAATGCATGCACATCACCTGCCGGGTAATACACCTGTGAGCAGGTGCCGGATAATGCATGCATGTCACCTGCTGGGTAATATACCTGTGAGCAGGTGCCGTATAATGCATGCACATCACCTGCCTGACGTCACCCTGCCAGGTAATACACCTGTGAGCAGGTGCGGTATAATGCATGCACATCACCTACCTGACGTCACCCTGCCGGGGAATATACATGTGAGCATGTGCCGTATAATGCATGTACATCACCTGCCTGAAGTCACCCTGCCGGGTAATACACCTGTGAGCAGGTGCCGTATAATGCATGCACATCACCTGCCTGACGTCACCCTGCCGGGTAATACGCCTCTGAGCAGGTGCCGTATAATGCATGCACATCACCTGCCTGACGTCACCCTGCCGGGTAATACACCTGTTAACAGGTGCCGTATAATGCATGCACATCACCTGCCTGACGTCACCCTGCCGGTTAATACAGCTGTGAGCAGGTGCCGTATAATGCATGTACATCACCTGCCTGACGTCACCCTGCCGGGTAATACACCTGTGAGCAGGTGCCATATAATGCATGCACATCACCTGCCTGACGTCACCCTGCCGGTTAATACAGCTGTGAGCAGGTGCCGTATAATGCATGCACATCACCTGCCTGACGTCACCCTGCCGGTTAATACAGCTGTGAGCAGGTGCCGTATAATGCATGCACATCACCTGCCTGACGTCACCCTGCCGGTTAATACAGCTGTGAGCAGGTGCCGTATAATGCATGCACATCACCTGCCTGACGTCACCCTGCCGGTTAATACAGCTGTGAGCAGGTGCCGTATAATGCATGCACATCACCTGCCTGACGTCACCCTGCTGGGTAATATACCTGTGAGCAGGTGCCGTATAATGCATGCACATCACCTGCCTGACGTCACCCTGCTGGGTAATATACCTGTGAGCAGGTGCCGTATAATGCATGCACATCACCTGTCTGATGTTACCTGCTGGGTAATATACCTGTGAGCAGGTGCCGTATAATGCATGCACGTCACCCCTCCGGGTAATATTCCTGTGAACAGGTGCCGTATAATGCATGCACGTGACCTGTCTGACGTCACCCTGCCGGGTAATACACCTGTGAGCAGGTGCCGTATAATGTATGCACATCACCTGTCTGACGTCACCTGCCGGGTAATACACCTGTGAGCAGGTGCCGTATAATGCATGCACGTGACCTGTCTGACGTCACCCTGCCGGGTAATACACCTGTGAGCAGGTGCCGTATAATGTATGCACATCACCTGTCTGACGTCACCTGCCGGGTAATACACCTGTGAGCAGGTGCCCTATAATGCATGCACATCACCTGCCTGACATCACCCTGCTGAGGAATACACCTGTGAGCAGGTGCCCTTAGCAGACAATCCCATAGCAGTCACCTGAATGACATTACACACCGCACAATGCAGCCAGGGCCAGATCTGGCAGTATGGAAGCACATTGATTAGAGGTCGGTCATGTTCCTTCCCTCTCCCAGGCTGCCAATCCAATGAATGGAATATAAATAGCAGCCAATGGCTGGGTGGTCTGAGCATGGTATATAAAGGGACAGGAGCAGCATTTCACACACATCCCTTCAGGTCTGGTGCTGTTTGGTCCTGAAGTCTATTCAGGGTCTTTAATAATTTGCCTCCAGTAACTAAATATTTACCAGGTGAGTAACAATGACATGTATATTGGAGAGGCAGCTGTATTGTGTGTCTATGGGATACATTGCATTACTGGCTATGGGAGATTGCATTACTGCACTTGCAATGGGAGATTTGATTCCTGCTCTGGCTTTGGAGGGGTTAATGAGGCTGAGGCTGGAGTAATCCGGGGCAGTGTCCCGATGTCTGCAGGATCTGTGCGTTATTCTATCCTCCCCTCCTGTGCTTCTGCTGCGTCTATGGCTTTGCATCGGGCTGTTCCAGGCGCAATTGCGCAGGAGGGTGCGCTAAGCGCAAGCTCCCTTGGTCTCCAAGCGGGGACCATGCGCTCGAACTGTCTCCTGTCCTTGAGATGTGCCTGCGTCCAGTCTGGGGCGTTCCAGCCTGCGCCTTCCGCTGCTCGTAGCGGATCCACACTCTGACATGATCGCCTGTTAACCAGACAGGCTCGGGTTTAGTGAACGGTCCTGTGCCAGCCCGGGTTGCACATCCAATGCTACACTGTATCTCTGCAGCCATTCTGATTACCGAGGGCTCCATGCAGGCTGTTTGCTTATGCACACAGAAATGTCTCTACATGGAAACCCATTAAATGGTTAATTTAACTGTATTGGAGTATTTTTTATTTTTTTTTGTCTTCCCTGTCCCAGCGCGACAGTGCCCCCTACTGGTCCTACGTATGCTATGGTGCAGCCTGTAGGCTCTGGGCCAACAGCTTTAGGGTGACTTATTATTGCTGCAGAGTATTATTCCCACCAGTAGGCCTTGGAAGCAGGGAAGGTGCACAGGACACAAGTGCTTTATATGCCTTTAGCTTCATATTGCTTTTCCGCCTACTGTGTTTAATGCATCATTCTACTGTATTCAGCTTCTCCTGTTCCTTTGTGTTTCTGGTGGTGGGTGTGGGAGCGTGCATTTGGACCAGGCGTTCCCAACCTCAGGGCACATAACAGTCCAGGTTTTAGAATTATCCAGATTGAGCACTGGTGACTTAACTAGTACCTCCCGTTACTTTGCTGGATATCACGAAAACCTGCACTGCTAGTGTACCCTGCGGTTGTGAATGCCTGCGAGACATTGGGCTCTTTAATCTAAACGTCATGTTTTGTCATTGACAAGGTGGCTGCTTTGGTGATGGCAAATGGCTCAACTTACGTAGCGCTACAGCTGTTGAAGTAATAGTCCCAGCATACATGGCGGAATTTACTATCTATCTATATACACATATACACTATGGCTTTTAATGTTTGCATATATTGTTCTAAAGCCAGTGGTTCCCAAACTGTGACATGGTTCCCTGGGGTGAACCGGGCTGGTGGTCCAGGACCAGCACTCTTTATTTATGGTGTATGTAATGGGTACAACCAGTGCTGGTAGCTGCCAATTCTAAAATATATGAACAAACAAAATAATAAACCTAACTACGACATCTAAACACGATTTTTACTATTTAAAAAAATTCTAAAACATTTGGCTTAAGAGAGCCATGAAATAAAATGTTAATACTCGGGTGCTGTGATCCAATAAAGTTTGGGAACCACTGTTCTAGATCATTCTATGGGTCTTCCAGAATCAGCGAACCTGCTAATCATGAATTCCATACACTTGCCGAAGTCAATTATCTGACTTCCTGTGTGATTCTGGAGTGCCACTTTTAAATGTAGATTCTGTACCACCAGAATCATGTTCTGACAGAGCTGATCGCATTTGGACCAGTGTATTGAGTAAATGGGGTTAACCTTGTATCCCACGATCTGCCCCAGGCGTAGCCCAGCCTTTTGATGTTTGAGTGCAGATTGGATACTTAAGTATGCTCCCCCCCCCCCGCCTGCCCTTTAATTTGCTATGGGATTACAAATCAGGCCTGTATTCTGTCCAAGGCTTACAGGTTTTCTAATACCCCTGGGTTCCCAGCAACCTTTTAAGGTTCCCACAGATTTATGGGATATGGGGCCGGATGTACTAAGCATAAAACGATAAGGTGGAGAGTGATAAACCACCAGTCAATCAGCTCACACCTGTCATTTTTTTAAAACACAGAATGTGACATGACCGTTATGAGCTAATTGGCTGGTGGTTTATCACTCTCCATTTTATCACTTTTCAAGCTTAGTACATTGTGCAGAAAGTGTCCATTTTATCACTTTTCAAGCTTAGTACATTGTGCAGAAAGTGTCATATTGTATGTGACTAACCTCTGATCCGATACGCAGTCCTGTGCGCATCTGGAGATCATCATGGCTGCCACAATAATCCATGGAATCCCACAGCCATGACTGGGACAATATAAGATACATCCCAACATGCTTTGCATCAGGTTTCCTATTTGGCCATGCTGAAACTGATGCAGTGGTGTAGCTACCGTACTGCAGCCACCGCGGCTGTTTGGGGGGAGCCGCCGGTACTCATCAGGGCATACTGCTCAGAGCCGCCCCCCCTTACCCCTCCTCATGCCGCTGCCGCATTTCTGCCTGGTCCGGCACCGCAGATATCCTCCTAGCTACGTCTCCTGCAGTTATGAAAAATTACACGGCAAAATGGCTGCCCCCATACAGCAGACAGTTTTTAAGGATGCTAGAGGAGGCTGCCGCCTCCTCTAACATTCCTAAATAAAAAAAAATGTCTGCTATTAGGGGGCAGCCATTTTGCTGTGTAATTTTGGTACTTGTGTATTTTGGCGGCGCCCCCGATGTCCGTCGTACGACGAACAGATCGCATGCCATGCACCCGATGGCATGCGATGCAACGCGATTTTGACCCCCTATACGACCAAAAATTGTATAAGCACCCTAAATGGGTGCTTACAATGTTAAATGCACCCCCACGCCACCCCCCACTATAAACGTGAACCCGAAGCGTGGCGAGCGCAGCGGTACGCGTCCTACGACCTTTTCATACCCCCACTATCCACGTCGGCGTGGAGTTGAGAATAGAATAGTGTGGCGAGCGCAGCGAGCCACCGTGCCCGAAGCGTGGCGAGCGCAGCGAGCCCCACGAGGGGACGCGGATACCTTCACAGTTATACGCGTCCCCTCGCGGGCTTCACAGGTGTCCGTGGCGACGCAGACACCTGTGAAGCCAGCGAGGGGACGCGTTTACCTGTGAAGGTATCCGCGTCCCCTCGCGGGGCTCGCCACGCTTCGGGCTCGGTGGCTCGCTGCGCTCGCCACACTATTCTATTCTCAACTCCATGCCGACGTGGATAGTGGGGGTATGAAAAGGTCGTAGGACGCGTACCGCTGCGCTCGCCACGCTTCGGGTTCACGTTTATAGTGGGGGGTGGCGTGGGGGTGCATTTAACATTGTAAGCACCCATTTGGGTGCTTAACATTGTATAAGCACCCATTAGGGTGCTTATACAATGTTTAATCGTATGGCATCGTATGCCATGTACAATGGCATACAATTTCAAAATTGTATGCCATCGTGCACTATCGTACGATGTCGCATCGCATACCATCGTATGTGTTATGGTATGCGATGCGATGGGCGCCGCCAAAATACACAAGTACCGTAATTTTTCATAACTGCAGGAGACGGAGCTAGGAGGATATCTGCGGTGCCGGACCAGGAATGCGGAGGGGTAAGGGGTGTCTTAACTTTACTTAATATTAGTTACCCCACTGAACTGATGCTGGGATGTGTAGTTCATCAACAGCTGGAGAACCGCTTATAGCCCACCCCTGGTGCAGATGTACAATCTACCTATACTCTGGTTGCAATATAGCTATTGGCAATCCTCCACTCTGTGCAATGCTTGATGCAACCACTAGTTCCCAGACTGTCCTTCCCTGGACTGGAGGGCAAAGCTGCTGCAGCACTTCTCAGAGGTCATGAGCAAGGTCATGCACTAGATGTGAGGTCTCACTTTATTGTTCCCCCATAATCTTACAGTAAAGTGCAATCATGCCTTTCGGCAACACCCACAACGCGATGAAGCTGAAGTTCTCCGTGGACGAAGAGTTCCCGGACTTGTGTCTCCATAACAACCATATGGCCAAGGTGCTGACAAAGGAGCTGTATGCGAAACTGAGGGAGAGACAGACGCCGAGTGGATTTACCGTGGATGATGTCATTCAAACTGGGATTGACAACCCAGGTAAAAAGTCTCTCTTCATCCACTCTGCCATCTGTTCACCCTCATTACTGGAAGTGCCCCAGCCATATCGCCAGTCTGTTCAGTGTGACGTACAGCGCTGGTCTAGAACTCAAAGTCGTGCTAATCTATGATGTATTTTTTTTTTTCTCTTCCTACAAACTTTATTTAAAGTAACGTTTTGCAGCACTTCTATTGACAAGGGGGATCAGATGTGTAACCTGTACAGTGTCTTATTTTCACTTCCTCCAGCAAACTTAATATGGCCCAGCCAGTCTTATTGAGGCTGTCGGCGGAAGAAGAATTCCCTGACCTTTGCAAACACAACAACCATATGGCGAAGGTCTTGACTTTTAAAATGTACAAGTCGTTGAGAAACAGAATGACCTCCAGTGGCTTCACATTGGATGATGTCATACAGACTGGGGTAGACAATCCTGGTAAAAGCAGAAGGCATGCCGATTAACCTGTTTTAAACCACTGCTGTTTATACAATGTGGCAGCCATTTTGTGGGTGGAAACATTCTGAGGCCGGTCAAGTGATAGGCTGAGGGACAGAGCATGGTGCTTCGGGTCTAAGTGATGGCACTGTGTAGTAATGAATGGAGGCGGACTTCTCATGAATGGTAGCTAAGCCCATACAATGGCTGCCTCCTCTGTATATGGGACATGCTCTCTGAGGTTTGCTGGTTGGTCTAACAAAGACCCCTATTTCGGACCCTGACATCCGTAGTACTAATTCTGTTTGTGACTAACTTGTATTACAGCACATGGGTGTGACAGTATCTGGATAATAGGTTGACGCAAGCAGAAGGGTAACATTGCAATGGTCAACACAAGTTTTTCAAAATTTACCGTCAACATAAACTCTGGGAATAGTAAGATTGGCGGAAGCATGGCGAGTGAAGCGGTAGACTAATTGGGGATTCACATGATCTGGTGTCATTGATTCTGAAAAACTTGTGTCAACTGTATCTAGACTAGGGATGGGGAACCTTTGGCCCTCAAGCTGTTGAATGAAGCACGCCATGCTTAGTTTAGTTCTACAGCTGGAGGGCCAAAGGTTCCCACTTCCCTGTTCTAGAAGCTGTTCCAGATAAGCTTTAGCTGAAGGCAGTATGCCTGTACTAACCAGCCCCTGTTCTAGTGGATCGGTTTCTTCGGTCCTATTTTTGGTAACTCTTGCATGTAGGCTTATGTCTGATTTATACTAGTCACTAAAAATTGGGTGCATGGAGCAGGATTTAGGGACAGATGTATCCAGCATCAAAATGTGATAAACAGCCAGTCAATCAGCTCCTACCTGTCATATTTAAAATCCAGTCCCTAACATGGCAGTAAGGAGCTGTTTATCACCCTCCACTCTATCACTTTTTTGAAGCTTGATCCATCTGGCCCTCTGAATACAGACTACGTAGTAGTGCATAAATGAGGGAAGTATTGATGTGTTCTTGCCTGTGATCGGACACTAGTTTTATGTGCTCATTTATAATAAGTGTCCTGGTGACCATACACCAACCAGACGTACCCGTATCCCTTAGTGCCCAGAAACTATCCCAGCTCACGTCACATGCCCCATGTCAGGAGGGGATAGAGTAGGTCCAGTGGACACTCTGATTTAAAAAAAAATATATCATTAAAGACTGTGACATTACTGGCAGAACAGGATATCTACCACTGCCCACTGGGTAAACCACACAGTGGGCCTGATTCCAAGGTGGGCACTACAATGCCAGTTACCAAAATCACTGGTGCGTCTATGCGCAAACACTAGCTCCAGCGTTCCCCTTGTGCACTGGCGTTCACCTTAATGTACAGTCCCTGAGATGCCCCCTTTCTGCTCCGTGACACTGCCAGTGGTTCTACATGGGGCACAATCGGCCCGCTATTGGCACTTGCACACACTTGGGCAGGTGCATGGTCTTCGTCTGTGTACCGGCTCTAAGGGCCTTATTCTAGTTCACTTTCTGACCAAATCCTTCTTAGCTGGACAAAACCATGTGCACTGCAGGTGGGGCAGATGTAACATGTGCAGAGAGAATTAGATTTGGGTGAGTCATTTTGTTTCTGTCCATGGTAAATACTGGCTGCTTTATTTTTACACTGCAATATAGATCTCACTTTGAAGTAAAACCCCACCCAAATCTAATTATCTCTGCACAAGTAACATCTACCCCACCTGCAGTGCACATGGTTTTGCCCATCTAAGAAGGATTTTGTCAGCGTGAACTAGAATAAGGCCCTATGACTAGGAGTCTAAAACTGCAGGGAGTGCAGTGACACCTGCAATACACCAAGGTGACTCTCCACCCAGTAGCGTGTGTGTGTGTGTGTGTGTATCAGGCCCGGTGCCTTGGACACATTGCATCCCATTTTGTACTACCATGGATTGATACATGAGCTACAATGCATGTCTGAGCCTCTGCCCACTGTAATGTGCTGGTTAGGGGTCCGCTGTTCTCAGTCTGTCTGCTGTGTTTGTGCAGGCCACCCTTATATTATGACCGTAGGATGTGTCGCTGGGGATGAAGAATCATATGACGAATTCAAGGAACTATTTGACCCCATCATTGAGGACCGACATGGTGGCTACAAGCCAACAGACCAGCACAAAACAGACCTGAACGCTGAAAACCTGAAGGTGGGTGAGGTTGGCTCTGCACACGGGCAAAACTGGTGGTGGTCAAAGGAAAATGATTATAGTTTATGCCAGGTGTATGCAACTACATATCCCAGCATGTCCTAACAGCAGATCTGTGGCAGGGCCTGCTGGGATATGTTGTATACCCCTGGGGTATACTATATATAGCACAAGTCCAGCATTGTCGTCACCACACTTAGAGGCAGATGTATAAAGCAGTGACAAGGTAGGAGAAGTGAAAGTGCCTGGTACTTTATCACCGGCCAATCGGCTCCAGTCTGTAACTTAAGACAGGAGCTGATTGGCTGGTGATAAAGTGCCAGGCACTTTGTCACGTCTCCTCCCTTATCACTACTTCATATATCTGCTTCTTAGGGGCAGATGTATTAAGCTGCCCATACACGCTGCTAAGCGCGCTCCCGCGGCACCTCATCGCACATCGCACAGTACAAAAAGTATGTGCTTAGGTTTCATCACATTGCATCGGATGCACATATAATGTGATCCGTGCTAGTACAGCACGGAAAGCACGCCCACAAAGCAGTGTGTATGGGCTGCTTAACGCCTAGTAAAGTGATCAATCCATTAATAACTGTCATTTTTCAAACACAGCTGGTTCATTATGTGAATATGGCTCAGTGCACACACTAAAGATTTATTTATTTTTTTCTTTATACTAAAAACCATTGTGTGAGCATTTTTAGTGGATATTTTGAGGATTGCTCACAGCAATGTTTGCACTCAAAGGGTTAAAATCAAGACTGTTCCAGTGCCTTTAGGACTGTTTGGGACTGCAGCATTGCATGTACATGACGTGCATTCATTAAATCATACTACTGTAATTAATCTAAAATGGCACGACTACAAAAGTGGTGCGAGTCCATTGTAGTAACTCATCATTAATACTTGGACCATGAATCTAAATATCTGGTTGTCCTGAAACCTATAAACCTCAACATGCTGGTAAATAAGAACCAGGACCCAATACTTCTAGCTCTTTGCTTTGTAGGAAGTGTCCATGAGATGAAAGTAACTTATATTTTTTTCTCTTCTCCATGCCTATGCATAAATTTAGGGTGGCGATGATCTGGACCCAAATTACGTCCTCAGCTCCCGTGTCCGAACCGGCAGGAGCATCAAGGGATTTTGCCTTCCACCTCACTGCAGCCGAGGCGAAAGGAGAGCCGTTGAAAACCTCTCGATTGAAGGTAATCTCACTCCTGTGAATAAATAATAGGAGTCTTACTTTAATTAGACGTTCCACCCCTTACTACTTTCCATGTGCTCGGTGACACTTTCCATGAGTAGCGTCTGTAAATAGGACAAGGTGAAACCTCAAGCAGTAAGGATGTGATACGCCTGCACACTTTGTACGTATGGCAGCCAATGACAATGCTTCTGCCGTATAAATAATGAAGCGTAACTTGGTGAAACTCCCGGTCTTCTCCTTTCATTCAGTAAGTGATACTGAGAATCTGGGTGTCCCTTTCTAGTAACAATCCTTGTAAATATGTAACGTTTGCCATCCTGTTCTTCCTGAATACCTGTCTGTATATGGTAATGTCACATAAAGGGACTTGGCTTATAGTGAGAGGGGGGGGGGGGGTGGACATTCTTTCCGTCTTGGTCTAATATGGAATAGGTCTCTCCTACAGGCAGACCGTAAATTCAGTAGTCTCAGCGTACAGTAGCTCATGTGAAGTCTCCTATGCATTTCTCAGGACTGTACACTCCAGAGTCATGGAACTAAAAGTCCCAGAATGCCTTGCTGATAACAGAGCATACTTGTTCTAGAATTTGCTTGATTTTAAGATGAAATGAAATCCCTCTTGTACCTGATGGATGTGGGAAACTTAGGCTGGTTTGTGATCTACACTGTGGGATGTTTCCTTAAATGGACAATGTCAGTAAAGGCAATCCGAAATACATCAAAGGCTACGTGAAGCCAACCAAAATGACCATATTCAGAATAAACTCATAAGAGCAAAGATAACTCTTCAGACTACGATAGTGTTGGCACCGGCTCCAGGGATTGGCAGAGGGGTCGGGAAAATCCAGGTTGGCAAATAAATGAAATGTATCTAAGGCAATGTTAAAACAGGATTGTTGAGAGTGGATAAAGTTGAATGTGATTTAAGCACTTGATGCTTGTTACTTTGAAAGTGACCGACGAAACCGGATGTTTGGACATCACAGCCCTAAAATGATTTCAATATTACCCCTTCCTATATCTGTTGTGAGGAGTGTACCTAATGTGAGCATCTGCAGGGACACAAGTGTGCGCAGTACTCAGCCTTCTTCTGGCCCTGATAATCTGGCAGCCGCCACTGATTTTTAAACTGAGTAGCTGGTCAGCGCTGGTGTCATTGGTCATTCTGTGCTGTGTATAAGAAATGGCATCAATGCCATCCTACTACCATGACGGTGCTAAAGTGCCCTCATGGACAACCATGTAAATGCCTTAACTTGGGACTGATTCTGACCTGTACAGTACTGCACGGGTCTTCTTGGTCTAATATGGTAATGGAGGAATAGGCACCCATAGGCCTCCTCCGTCTGCCATCAGATTGCTGCATCTCAGGGCTTCCAGTGGTCCTGGAGAGGTGGTGGAACTCATTCATCTGCCATCTAAGGTCCTTCCCCCATTGGGCAGAGATGGGGCTAGTGGTTGGGTTTTTGGCATCCCCATGCACACTTTTTTTTTTTTTTTTTTTTAGAATTACTGTGCAGGGCCAAGGTGGAGGTTGAACTAGTTCCACCTCGCCATCACAGGCAAGGTGGAACTATGCCTTCCTACACACACACACACACACACACACACACACACTGCACCCCTTCTACCAGTCTTACTCTGGGAACCCTTCTGCTGGGCCTAGGAAGTCTTTGTCCATTGGGTTAATTTACAGAGACGACTTGGGCCCTCTGCTCATCATTCCCTCTAAGCTTCCTTTCCAACTGCTATATAATAAACTGCCATCTTTTTAAAAGTGAATGGAAATGTGCCTTGTGTGGTGGAGGGGGATCTCTGGGGGCTAGATGTTGACACTGGATTGGTTTTGAAGCAGCGCTTACAAGGTTGAATCCTACAAAACTAGACTGGCCCTGTAGGGTGTATCTGTGCTAATAGGATGTTGTTTATCCTTATTGGGAGGCAAATTAACCTTTTGTCCCTATGGACTCTTGTTCTTTCAGCTCTCGCTAGTCTGGACGGTGACCTGAAAGGAAAGTACTATGCTCTCAAGAACATGACTGATGAAGAGCAGCAGCAGCTGATTGACGATCACTTCCTCTTTGACAAGCCAGTCTCTCCTCTCCTCTTGGCCTCTGGAATGGCTCGTGACTGGCCTGATGCCAGGGGGATCTGGTGGGTGATGGCAGATGTTGTGGCGCATTAGTAAACCAAAAATTACACTTCGTAGAATGTATTACAAGGGTTTCCCGGGTCTTCCTCCAGAAGGTCCTCCACTGTGGTGGCTAGGGAAGCCAATCCCCAGGCTTTTTATTTTTTTTTTTTTTTTATTATCCCGGGATTGCTTTCCTAATAGAAAAACACACCCTGGCTGCCCCGCATTTACTTACATGCAGGTGCATGGACAGATGGGTTGCCGGGTGGATGGACTGTCAGCTTCAGGAGCCGGGTTGGGGGACGGTGGTTCATGCTGGGGCTGGCGGGCGAGCGGCGCGGCTTCTTCATACTGCCAAGTGTGACCTGCCTGTGCAGCGTTACTCTGCGCAGTGCTGCTCTGCCGGGTACCGGGAGAAGCTGGGCAGTGTCTCAGCGGGTGCTCAGACGCTGCCCGGCATTAGACTGTGCAGTCTAATCCCAGGATTGAAATTTTTAACCTAACCCTGGGACTGGCCACCCTAGTGGTGGCTGATCGGCCAAGTATTGAAGACAAAACACAATCGGCCACCACAGTGAGGAGGACAACTTTCCACACCATTGTGTACATCACTCCTTCTTTTGAAGATTGTATTTTGCAATCAGACTCTTCTGGACCCTCCCCAAACCCACTAGTTGCACTGTAATGAAACATGGGACTAATCGGTTATACAGAAAGCCTAGTCAGTCTGAGATTGGCCCTATTGCCGTATAACGGATGTCTTGGGACTTTTTGCATTGTGTTTCTGTAAGCTTTTGCATTAAGCTGGGATATAAAACTTAATCTGGGCTTCTGCTTACAACCCCTGCACCTTGACCTGTATTAGAGCTACATAAGGGCTGTATTCGGAGATGGTAATCAAAGGGTTAAGATTCATTCTTGTCACGAAAATTTACCACTCAATAATGTAACCTCATTCTAGCTGAAAGCCACCGATTGGGATTTATTTAAGGACCTGTAGATTACATTTCCTATCTCAGCCAGGACTGAGTAGCTGCATAATACAGAACACACTATGTTGTAGGTGTGTCCTGGATTATAATTACGTGGAAGACCTAACAAATGCACATTCTGCTTTACAAAGGCACAATGACAACAAGACCTTCCTGGTCTGGATCAATGAGGAGGATCATCTTCGTGTGATCTCTATGCAGAAGGGTGGTAACATGAATGAGGTCTTCAAGAGGTTCTGCGACGGACTGACAAAGGTGGGTGACGCACTGCACATCATGTGACTAGTACCGCATAAGATTCCGCGCCCAAACTATATGATGGTGATGTAATTCTTAAGCTGACGGCAAATTCTTGTTTCCTGAAGCTCCACTTGCTACTGACAGCAGATATGACCCATCCAGCAGTGTCCTAGACCTGGAGCCTTGCTGTTAGCCAGACTTGCTCCATTTACAATGGTGCCAGCACTTTACATGACATTACTGGTGATAAGGCCGTAGTTACTGTACAGATATTCCTGTAAATATTTGAATGGGACAAAAACCTATACAAATGGTTGCTGTAGTATCTCATGTTATGCTCTGAACTTATAACGTTGGAGGATTTAGTGTTTCTTACTACATTGCACCGGTGGTATGAAACTGCACATGTGTACAATGGGGATATGGTCATTGGGTCGACACATGCATTAGGTTGACAGTTAAAGGGTCGACGTGGGTTTTTGTGCTATTTCATAACCTACCATCCACTACAGTATAGGTAGAATAGTGTGCTGATCACATCAAGGCATGGTGAGGGGACGCTGTACACTTAGATGGTGCCCATGTCGACTATCAACATTTGGGACAAAGAAAAGGGAAACCTGTCGACCCTGCCATTGTTAACCTAACTCTGTCAGTCTTCATTTGTAAACCCAATGCTAGTGGACTTAAATAATGTTGACCCATCCCCGTACAATGCCCCTCATTACTTTATCACTCTACTTATACATGCATTGATTAGTGTGAAGTCAAAACATCTGTGTCTGGCCTTGTATAAGGTACTGAGGTGTAGGACAACTTTATCCAAGAGGATTCTGAACCCCCCCCCCCCTAACTGGTGCTGGGCTCTTCCCTTATTGGGGAACGGTAGTTGGCTCTGATTTGTTAGTGCCAGTTCTCTAAAGTTCCAAACCCAATAAAGTTAATTTCTTCCACCCGTGCAGGAGTAGCCTGTCCTTAGTTATAGATTTCGTACAGTGATTGGTTTTCACACTACTTTATGGCACTCTGGGCTGCCTATTGCAGATGCATCATTTTAGCAATATGTGGCATGTAAGTTACACCTGTTATCACCATCTACCAGTTGGCTAGTGGAATTGGGAGCACGGACACCGAGTATCTAATCAGGAACTGAATAATACATAAAAATTCGTTTTGCGGACTACACCCAAAAATATATGATACCCACAATGTGTTTAAATATTTCTCTATAGCACCCACTTATTAAAATAAAACACCACCCACACATTATCTAATCCATCGCATACAGACCATATGATCACCTATTAATACCATTTACGCACGTATTCTATTAGTGCAATTAAACACATTTTGGGCCACATGTAATAGGGTGAGAGATTTAGGGAGAGTTTTTTTAAAGCAGCAATCAATTACATGGCAAAACCAGGTTGATTTTGCCATGTAATTGATTGCTGCTTTAAAAAACATGGGAAAACTCTCCCTAAATCTCTTCTGAAACTCTATTACATTTGGCCCATTTTGTATAGAGCCGAGATGGGCTCCCGTTGTAGGGCGCTTGGGCATGTCTGGTGGCCCATTCATAATGGGCCTGATTCAGGAAAGCAGCTGCGATGCATTAGTATAGTAATGCAGCAGGCGGCGTCTGACAGGTAGACTCCTCCTGCTTGCAGAAGTGATCATGCTATGTCCTAAGATGCGGCATTGTATCACCTGCCGCTCCATTGCCCGGCTGAGTAACAATGGAGTCAAAGAACCAGTCATCGCTCCTACAAAATACCTGGAAATCTCCTTTTGGGACACTGAGGTCATTGCTGCACCAAGATAGGTGCAGACTGCCAAACTGCTGCCTGCAGCTGATCTACCAATGTAGCCTGAACCATAATGTACTTATGTAACATCGAACAACGGCGAAGCATCTGCAAATGGACTTGAATCAGGCCCAATATAGATGTGTAATTCCTTGATCATGTGTTAGAGTAAATGTTTTCCTATTGGTGCACACTGCAGATACTCATTTTTTTTTCTTCTTTTTATTACAAGATTGAGTCTTCCTTCAAGAACAAAGGTTACAAATTCATGTGGAGCCAGCATCTTGGGTATATCCTAACCTGCCCCTCCAACCTCGGCACCGGCCTCCGTGCTGGAGTACATATTAAGTTGCCAAATTTAAGCAAAAATGAAAAGTTTGGGGAAATCTTGAAGAGGCTCAGGCTCCAGAAGAGAGGAACAGGTAATGAGGCCTTGTCCACAATCTGGGTGGGTGGGGTGGGACGGTCTCTTCTGTTCATGGGGATCCAGTAATTGACCCCATATTCTTGGGTAACCGCCATTATCCTAAAGTCTGTTACTTCAACATACTGACTCCTGCTTAATGTCTGAGCGTCCTGGATGAAAAGGAAAGTTCTCTGGAGAACTGGGAGTTCTAACATTCAAAAAATGTGTGTACATGGTATAACCTAAATCCTGTTTATGGGAACCCTTATTTTCTAGTCTTAATCTTCTTTACTCAAAATACATCTAGCAAATACCTCTAATTTATCACTACACGAAAGCAGATAAGAGCTTGGTTGGAGACTCTGGTTGTACAGTTTCTTGGGAGAAGACCACCTTTGAACATACCATGTTATCATGGGCTTCTAGAAGATTCTTCTTGCTATCATCTCTTAAAGGGAAACTTACCCACATGGCTCACTTGTTGGGTTCTGTAATGAGTTCTAAATACATAGACTACACTTGCACTGGAGTGTCCCCCCCCCCCTCTCCCCCCTCATATTGGCAACTTGTTAGCGCTATAGATTAGATCTGATCTCAAAACAAGACTGTTCTGCTGTCTTGTTATTTATTAACAGTTTCTTATATTGCGCACACATTCTGCAGCGCTTTACAGTGAATATTTTCAGTCCCTGCCCAAGTGAAGCTTACAATCTATATTCCCTACCACATGTACATGCACACAGACATTCTAGGGCTAATTTTGTTGGAAACCAATTAACCTACCAGTATATATTCTTGGATTGTGGGAGGAAACCGGAGTACCCGGAGTAAACCCACGCAAGCACGGGGAGAATATACAAACTCTACACAGTTAGGGCCAGGGTGGGGATCAAACCCATGACCTTATCGCTGTGATGTAGTAATGCTAACTGTTACACCGTCCGTGCTGCTTCACACACAAATACAAAAGCAGAGGACCATGTCATGAGGGCCTCTTGGGTCAGTGCAGGCACTATTCTTGGTCTATGTAATAAGCTTGGAAAGAGTACTTGCCAGCCAGCTGTCACTTAGAGGATGTGATGAACACAGATGGGACCTGATAGGTTGGTACTTTTGCTCCAATGCGTCGTTCATAGACCCTTCAAGTCAATGAAAACTCCTATTTCTAATGTCAACAGGCTTGTCCATGATCACACCCATCAGAATGGCATACTTATTTAGAGTCCGGTTTAACACTTAAGTGTCACTGGCCTTGAGTCATCTTAACGTGCATAGAAATAGGTTCCTCTGTCCTTTTTAGTGGCACATGTCACAATCGCTGTCCTAGTTTCCAACACTGTTTTATGAATCTGTTGCCCACTTTGTATAACCCGTCCTAAACTGATATAGCAGACACTTACCCAATACCCTTCTCCTTACCAGGCGGTGTCGATACAGCAGCTGTTGGTGGAATCTTCGATGTATCAAATGCCGACCGTTTGGGCTTCTCTGAGGTGGAACTGGTTCAGACGGTGGTGGATGGCGTGAAACTCCTTGTTGAGATGGAGAAGCGCTTGGAGAAAGGCCAGTCCATCAATGACCTCATCCCAGCACAGAAATAAATGCACTTTTAATGGCCATGCTTTCTAATTTATTGGATCAATAGCCTCACTGAGACCTTGGGACCCAACTCCTGCTTAGTAACATGTAGAATGTCTTCCATCTATTCATGTTTTGGTTTATTTTAATTTTTCTCGATGGCTGCAATGTTACTGAAATAGAACATTAAACAATGGTCTTGCCTTGATGTGTGTCTAATTTCTGCTGATCAGATGCAAAATGCAGTTACTGTTTCCGCTTTGCGTCCCTAGTAGAATGTTGACTGAGCCAGCGTCCTTTCCTGAACTAAGATTATGCTGTTATTTTATTTATGGATAAAGCTGCTATTCTGGAATCAAATGATATCACAATGTCTTTATTTATATAGCACCGACATGCTACAGAGCACTGTACAAAGAATGTTATTGCATCAGTCCATGCAGAAATGGCGCTTACAGTCTCGATTGCTTAACTCGCGCACATGTTCGTTTTGCCACTGGGGCAAGTGTACCAAGCCTTGAGGGGGGTAAATAATCAAATCTTAGCAAGAGATAAAGGCCATTATTCAGATCTGATCGCAGTACAAATTTGTTCTCTAAATGGGTAAAACCATGTGCACTGCAGGTGGGGCAGTTGTAACATGTATAGAGTTAGATTTGTGTGTTATTTTGTTTCTGTGCAGGGTAAATACTGGCTGCATTTTTGCACTGCAATTTAGATTTCAGTTTCAACACACCGCACACAAATGTAGCTCTCTGCACATGTTACATCTGCCCCACCAGTAGTGCACATGGTTTTGCCCATTTTGAGAACAAATGTGTACGAATAAGGGTCATAGTTCCATCCAATCCGCTCCTTTCACTTCCCAAACTCTGCCTTTTAACCTCTAAATTAGAAGCTGATTAATACTTCATCTTTAGGGGAAAAAAAAAGTTACGTAAAACCCCCCTATTGGCGAGTAATAAAGTGTAGGGAGAGCCAATTGGTTCTCCCAACTGCCATTTTTCAAACACTGCATTGAGGAGCTTATTGACTGGTACATTATTCCTCTGGAAGGCTTCGTAAAGAGGCATTTTCTTTTTGTAATGCACTTGTTAGAATAATGTTTTTGGATTATGGTAAAGTGTTGGGTGATGGTTTTGGTGTTTGTTCCAGAATTTTTGCCAGCAGTTTAGATAGCCATATATTAGGAGACTAAATGCAACGTGGAATGGCTCTGCAGGAGAAGTCTATGTATGGTATGAGCTGTGTGAGTTTGAATAACCTTAAGCCAGTGGTTCTGCTTAGGTATCCTGGGGAGCCATGCAGGGGCAAACGCAGGATTTTCAGAAGGGGGTTTCCAGAGGGGCGGAGCAAAGCACTGAGACGGACACTGAGGTGACCCAGTATATGCTGGGTCAGTTAAAGTATTATAGATAGACCAAATGTATATTAATAATAATAATTATATATATATATATATATATATACACACACATATACAGGGGCGCCAACAGCAGTGTAGGCCCCTACCGATCCTCCAGCGGTGGGGTGGGGGAAGCTTTGATGTCCCATGGGTGGTAGAGGGTATATCAACCACTCAGCATGTAGGGCCTGGAACAGTAATTTCCACTAATTACCCTTTTACTGCACAGATGGGGTGGGAGAAGGGGGCATTGGGCTGAATGAGGGGGCCCTGATACATAACTTCCAGGGTGGTAGAGGATGTTTAATACGCAGAGGAGGGGTGTATAGTGGATTGGGCTTATTATTCATAATTTTCTGGTGGGAGGACAGCTTGCTTGACTGCAGATATCTCCAGTTCCCGGAAATAGATTTCTTAGATTTGAATGGAATTAAAAACTAGAGAATCCCACCTACCAAATGGTACTGGGACTAGGGGATCAGAGTTTAGGAGGCAGAGAAATCTGCCAACGAGTATATAAAACTACATACCAGGTGTGTGGAGCTGGAGCAGTAACCAGCTGCTGGAAGGCTGATATCTGTGGTTCTGGGAACAGTAGAGACAAACTACTGGAGTCCATGAAAGGGGGAGAGTCCCAGCTTTTGGAATATACCCTCAGAAAAACTCTGTCAGACAGAACCTGAAATATCTGACTGGGAAGGGAAATTAACAGGCTTGGATGGGGACCACTGCTTTGAAGTCAGATATCTCCGGTTCCCAAGGGCCGATTTTTTAAATTCTTGTACCTATGGAAAGAGGGGACCCTCAGCTTTGTTGAGAGCCCTTAGACTCCTGGAGGGGTTTCTGGGTACTCTGAAACCCCCCCCTGCGTGCGCCACTGCCTTGGGCTGGTGGTCCAGAACAAATAGGAATTACCTATAGATGGTCAAAATAATAGGGAAAACCAGTGCAAGTGGCTGCCAGTCAAACAAATCCTATCACTTTAAATGTAAACATTATCTAAACACAATCAACTTAACCTTTTGCGTTGCTGTGAGCAATCCTCAAACTATCAGCTATAAATGCCAGCGCCGCTCACAGCGACTGTTCTCTTAGTATAAATATGAATAGAGCCAGGTCAATTCATTGAAGTTTAGTTAAATATTGCACCCCAAAACAAAGTTGCTGTGAGCGGCGCTGGGATTTCTAGCGGATAGTTTGAGGATCTCTCACAGCAACGTTGGTGATCAAAGGGTTGTTAAATGGTGCTGTGAAAAATTCTGAAACTAGGGTGCCGTGATTCCAAAATGTGTAGGAGCCACTGCCTTAAGCACTCACTACTGCATGCTGGGTAGTGGTAAGCGGTGTCAGGCAGCTAGTACTATCCAGGCGGGATACAGTCACTAGGCGACCACTGCCTTAAGCACTAACTACTGCATGCTGGGTAGTGGTAAGCGGTGTCAGGCAGCTAGTACTATCCAGGCGGGATACAGTCACTAGGCGACCACTGCCTTCAGCACTCACTACTGCACTGTGTACGCTGGGTAGTGGGAAGCGGTGTCAGGCAGCTAGTACTATCCAGGCGGGATACAGTCACTAGGCGACCACTGCCTTCAGCACTCACTACTGCACTGTGTACGCTGGGTAGTGGGAAGCGGTGTCAGGCAGCTAGTACTATCCAGGCGGGATACAGTCACTAGGCGACCACTGCCTTCAGCACTCACTACTGCACTGTGTACGCTGGGTAGTGGGAAGCGGTGTCAGGCAGCTAGTACTATCCAGGCGGGATACAGTCACTAGGCGACCACTGCCTTAAGCACTAACTACTGCATGCTGGGTAGTGGTAAGCGGTGTCAGGCAGCTAGTACTATCCAGGCGGGATACAGTCACTAGGCGATCACTGCCTTCAGCACTCACTACTGCACTGTGTACGCTGGGTAGTGGGAAGCGGTGTCAGGCAGCTAGTACTATCCAGGCGGGATACAGTCACTAGGCGACCACTGCCTTCAGCACTCACTACTGCACTGTGTACGCGGGGTAGTGGGAAGCGGTGTCAGGCAGCTAGTACTATCCAGGCGGGATACAGTCACTAGGCGACCACTGCCTTCAGCACTCACTACTGCACTGTGTACGCTGGGTAGTGGGAAGCGGTGTCAGGCAGCTAGTACTATCCAGGCGGGATACAGTCACTAGGCGACCACTGACTTCAGCACTCACTACTGCACTGTGTACGCGGGGTAGTGGGAAGCGGTGTCAGGCAGCTAGTACTATCCAGGCGGGATGCAGTCACTAGGCGACCACTGCCTTCAGCACTCACTACTGCACTGTGTACGCTGGGTAGTGGGAAGCGGTGTCAGGCAGCTAGTACTATCCAGGCGGGATGCAGTCACTAGGCGACCACTGCCTTCAGCACTCACTACTGCACTGTGTACGCGGGGTAGTGGGAAGCGGTGTCAGGCAGCTAGTACTATCCAGGCGGGATACAGTCACTAGGCGACCACTGCCTTCAGCACTCACTACTGCACTGTGTACGCGGGGTAGTGGGAAGCGGTGTCAGGCAGCTAGTACTATCCAGGCGGGATACAGTCACTAGGCGACCACTGCCTTCAGCACTCACTACTGCACTGTGTACGCGGGGTAGTGGGAAGCGGTGTCAGGCAGCTAGTACTATCCAGGCGGGATGCAGTCACTAGGCGACCACTGCCTTCAGCACTCACTACTGCACTGTGTACGCTGGGTAGTGGGAAGCGGTGTCAGGCAGCTAGTACTATCCAGGCGGGATACAGTCACTAGGCGACCACTGCCTTCAGCACTCACTACTGCACTGTGTACGCGGGGTAGTGGGAAGCGGTGTCAGGCAGCTAGTACTATCCAGGCGGGATACAGTCACTAGGCGACCACTGCCTTCAGCACTCACTACTGCACTGTGTACGCTGGGTAGTGGGAAGCGGTGTCAGGCAGCTAGTACTATCCAGGCGGGATACAGTCACTAGGCGACCACTGCCTTCAGCACTCACTACTGCACTGTGTACGCGGGGTAGTGGGAAGCGGTGTCAGGCAGCTAGTACTATCCAGGCGGGATACAGTCACTAGGCGACCACTGCCTTCAGCACTCACTACTGCACTGTGTACGCGGGGTAGTGGGAAGCGGTGTCAGGCAGCTAGTACTATCCAGGCGGGATACAGTCACTAGGCGACCACTGCCTTCAGCACTCACTACTGCACTGTGTACGCGGGGTAGTGGTAAGCGGTGTCAGGCAGCTAGTACTATCCAGGCGGGATACAGTCACTAGGCGACCACTGCCTTCAGCACTCACTACTGCACTGTGTACGCGGGGTAGTGGGAAGCGGTGTCAGGCAGCTAGTACTATCCAGGCGGGATACAGTCACTAGGCGACCACTGCCTTCAGCACTCACTACTGCACTGTGTACGCGGGGTAGTGGGAAGCGGTGTCAGGCAGCTAGTACTATCCAGGCGGGATACAGTCACTAGGCGACCACTGCCTTAAGCACTCACTACTGCACTGTGTACGCTGGGTAGTGGGAAGCGGTGTCAGGCAGCTAGTACTATCCAGGCGGGATACAGTCACTAGGCGACCACTGCCTTCAGCACTCACTACTGCACTGTGTACGCTGGGTAGTGGGAAGCGGTGTCAGGCAGCTAGTACTATCCAGGCGGGATACAGTCACTAGGCGACCACTGCCTTCAGCACTCACTACTGCACTGTGTACGCTGGGTAGTGGGAAGCGGTGTCAGGCAGCTAGTACTATCCAGGCGGGATACAGTCACTAGGCGACCACTGCCTTCAGCACTCACTACTGCACTGTGTACGCGGGGTAGTGGGAAGCGGTGTCAGGCAGCTAGTACTATCCAGGCGGGATACAGTCACTAGGCGACCACTGCCTTCAGCACTCACTACTGCACTGTGTACGCGGGGTAGTGGGAAGCGGTGTCAGGCAGCTAGTACTATCCAGGCGGGATACAGTCACTAGGCGACCACTGCCTTCAGCACTCACTACTGCACTGTGTACGCTGGGTAGTGGGAAGCGGTGTCAGGCAGCTAGTACTATCCAGGCGGGATACAGTCACTAGGCGACCAGTCACTGAAGGTCAACACATAATAAAGGTCAACAGGTTGACATTGGCTTTTTTATTGAAGCGACGTGCCAACAGGCGGTATTGCATGTTCTACCATCCATTAGGATGTGGCGGTAGAATAGTTTGCCAATGGTAGTGAGGCACAGAGCCTGCGTAAACAGTGAGGGGATGCGGCGCACTTTTTGGTATCCATGTCGACTGACATTCTGAACACATAAAAACATGAAAAATCCATGTCGTCCTTTCCACCTTCCCAATTTCACCCTATTGCTTGTCAACCCAAGCCACGTCGGCCTAATGATCCACACCCACTCAGGCTGGTCTAGAATTGTGGCTGTATGATCAGCAGCGTTACCATGGTATATAGAGACCAATCTATTTGCTTTGTATATATATATATATATATATATATATATATATATATATATATATATATGTTAGCCCCAGGCCTGTCTGAACTTGTCCATGTGACCTGAACTTGTGTGTAAAGTACCCAGGAACCGGTGGAGGCTCTGTGTACGCGCCACGTTCCTCGGCCCATTAGGATGTGTTATCGACTAATTTTGACAGAAGTTTACAAAGTCTTAATAAAATCCCTGTTTAAGGACTCCCGCAATTAATTACACAACATTTCCTCTGTTATACAGCCCCGGGCTCTCTGAGCTGCAGTAAAGGAGAAAATAAAATCTGTCCATAAATGAATATCTCTGGTAAAGAGCTGTGTGTGGTTGCTATAGAAACCGTCATTTCCTCAAGGTTAATCAGACCTTTCAGTGTGAATGTGTTCACTGGTTAATATTTAACTCCATTTGGCAGATCTGCATGATTTACTGTACATTGTGATTAATGTGGTACGCTGGGTGGGTACTTCCTCTGATGGGAGTAACCGCTGCTGTGCTGGTAACACAGACATTGACGGTGCTAGATCATGTCTGAGTCCTCATACGTTTTCCATCATGACGTGCTCTACCTGTACTGTGACACAGTATGCTGCCTATAGGCCAGGGATGGGGAACCTTCGGCCCTCCAGCTGTTGTTGAACTGCATATCCCAGCATGCCCTGCAACAGTTTTAGCATGGCCAAATAGCAAAACTGTAGCAGGGCATCCTGGGATGTGTAGTTCAACAACAGCTGGAGGGCTGAAGGTTCCCAATCCCTGCTATAGACTGTGGTTTAAAGGCAGCAACCTTGTTTTTTACTAGGGATGTGCACCGGCCACTTTTCGGGTTTTGGGTTCTGATTACCTTGAGGTTTTGGGTTCTAATGGGTTTTGGCAAAACACCTCCTAAGTGTTTTGTGTTTGGATTTTTTGGGTTTTGGGTTCTGATTTTTTTGTTAAAAAAGCATAAAAACTGCTAAAATCGCAGAATTTTGTTTTTTATTTTTGCTCCAACGCTATATTAACCTCAATAACATTAATTTCCACTCATTTCCAGTCTATTCTGAACAGCTCACACCTTACAATATTGTTTTTAGGGCAAAAGGTTGCACCGAGGTAGCTGGATAACTATGATAAGCCACACAAGTGTGCGGCACAAACACTAGACTGATATGGCACACTTAGCATCCCCTCTAGGCTGATACTGCACACCTAGAATTACCCCTGGACTGATATGGCACAGGTAGCATCACCCCTGGACTGATACGGCACATTTAGCATCACCCCTGGACTGATATGGCACACTTAGCATACCCTCTAGGCTGATACTGCACACCTAGCATCACCCCTGGACTGATATGGCACAGGTAGCATCACCCCTGGACTGATACGGCACATTTAGCATTACCCCTGGACTGATATGGCACACTTAGCATCCCCCCCTAGTCTGATACGGCACACCTAGCATCACCCCTGGACTGATATGGCACAGGTAGCATCACCCCTGGACTGATACGGCACATTTAGCATCACCCCTGGACTGATATGGCACACTTAGCTACCCCCCCTAGTCTGATACGGCACACCTAGCATCACCCCTGGACTGATATGGCACGCTTAGCATCACCCCTGGACTAATTAATACAGCACACTTGGCAGCACCCCATGAATTATACAGCAGACTTGGCTCACCCCAGGAATTATTTGGCAGACTTGGCTCACCCTTGGACTGATATGGCACACTTAGCATCACCCCTGGACTGATATGGCACACTTAGCATCCCCCCTAGTCTGATACGGCACACCTAGCATCACCCCTGGACTGATACGGCACACCTAGCATCACCCCTGGACTGATATGGCACACTTAGCATCCCCCCCTAGTCTGATACGGCACACCTAGCATCACCCCTGGACTGATATGGCACAGGTAGCATCACCCCTGGACTGATACGGCACATTTAGCATCACCCCTGGACTAATACAGCACACTTGGCAGCACCCCATGAATTATACAGCAGACTTGGCTCACCCCAGGAATTATTTGGCAGACTTGGCTCACCCTTGGACTGATATGGCACACTTAGCATCCCCCTAGTCTGATACGGCACACCTAGCATCACCCCTGGACTGATATGGCACGCTTAGCATCACCCCTGGACTAATACAGCACACTTGACAGCACCCCATGAATTGGCAGACTTGGCTTACCCCAGGAATTATACGGCACAGATGGTGGCACCCCTGACCTGATACAGCACACATGGAATTATACGGCACAGATGGCGGCACCCCTGGACTGATACGGCACACATGGCGGCAGGCATGGAATTATACGGCAGACAAATTCCTGCAGTAAAAATAAAAATGTGTATTCTTTTAATTATAAAAAAGAGCAGCACACCTTACTTAGCAACGGGATGCAGTTAATTTGCCGGCGGTCGGGATCCTGGCGGTCGGAATCCCGACACTGGAATCCCGACCGCCGAAATCCCGAAACTTTCTCCCTCTGTGGGTGTCCACGACACCCATAGAGGGAGAATAAAATAGCGTGCCGAGCGTAGCGAGGCACCGGGCCCGCTGCGTGGCGAGCGCAGCGAGCCCGCAAGGGGGGGCGATCCATGTCCCCCCCTTGTCGGGATTTCGGTGGTCGGGATTCCAGTGTCGGGATTCCGACCGCCGGGATCCCGACCGCCGGCAAATCGTATCGGATCCCTTAGCAACACCCCATGAATTATACAGCACTCTTGGCTCACCCCTGGACTACAGCGCATTTAACAGCCTTTGCAGTAAAAAAAAAAAAAAAAAACACCTCATTTTTATTTTCATTAAAAAAAAAGGGCAGCTCTCCTGGTCTGATATGGGACACATGGGGCACCCCTGGAATTAAACGGCACACATGCGGGTACCCCAGGACTGATACAGGACACATGGGGGCACCCATGGAATTATATGGCACACATGTGGGCACCCCTGGACAAATACAGCACACATGTGGGCACCCCTGGATGGATACAGTACACATGCGGGCACCCCTGGACTGATACAGCACAAATGTGGGCACCCCTGGACAAATACAGCACACATGTGGGCACCCCTGGATGGATACAGTACAAATGTGGGCACCCTGGACTGATGCAGCACACATGCGGGCACCCTGGACTGATGCAGCACACATGCGGGCACCCTGGACTTATACTGTGCGCTGGCAGCAGTCATTTAAAAAAAAAAAAATTTTTTTGCTGAATTTAAATAATGTAGCCCCCTCTGTAGAACTAGCAGCAGCCCCCTATGCATAAATCATCCCCCCCACTCCGCTCAGCAGACAGCACGGACACATCCGTGCTGTCTGAAATCACCAGTCTGTTTGAAAATGGCGCCGACCGCCGGGAACTATATATCCCCAGGTCTCGCGAGAATCCGACAGCGGGAAGATGACGTCCAGCCTCGATTTGAACTCAGAAAAATGGCGGCAACCATCAAACTCCCTGGATCCGGCCTCGGATCAGGTAAGTTTGTGGGGGTTCGGATCTCTAGGATCCGAACCCGCTCATCTCTTTTTTGTACTGCACATTGTATAAGGCAAACGTATTTCCTCTTATGAGTATGGAGAACCATCAATGATGGCCTATAAATTGCATATTCAGCTCTGCATAAAATGAAGGCGATAAGGTTCCCCCACTCAGTACAATTTGGTCATGCAATTTGATTTTACTTGAAATGATCAGAAGTCTGAACCCCCCCCCCCTACTGCATACAGCAGGCTTTGACAGGATAGACACTGTAGTCCTTTTGTGTGTGTGTGTGTGTCTCGGGGGGGGGGGGGGGGGGGGGGGGGGTGTTTCCATTCCCACCATGTGTTATATGTTATATATACAGGGCAGTACAGATGGTGTAATGGTTACATTACTGCCTCACAGTGCTGATGTCATGGGTTCTATTCCCACCATGTGTTATATATACGGGGCAGTACGGACGGTGTAATGGTTACATTACTGCCTCACAGCGCTGAGGTTATGGGTTCTATCCCCACCATGTGTTATATATACGGGGCAGTACGGATGGTGTAATGGTTATATTACTGCCTCACAGCGCTGAGGTCATGGGTTCTATTCCCACCATGTGTTATATATACGGGGCAGTACGGACGGTGTAATGGTTACATTACTGCCTCACAGCGCTGAGGTTATGGGTTCTATCCCCACCATGTGTTATATATACGGGGCAGTATGGACGGTGTAATGGTTACATTACTGCCTCACAGTGCTGATGTCATGGGTTCTATCTCCACCATGTGTTATATATACGGGGCAGTACGGACGGTGTAATGGTTACATTACTGCCTCACAGTGCTGATGTCATGGGTTCTATCTCCACCATGTGTTATATATACGGGGCAATAAGGATGGTGTAATGGTTACATTACTGCCTCACAGCGCTGAGGTCATGGGTTCTATCCCCACCATGTGTTATATATATGGGGCAGTACGGACGGTGTAATGGTTAGCATTACTGCCTCACAGCACTGAGGTCATGGGTTTTATCCCCACCATGTGTTATATATACGGGGCAGTACGGACGGTGTAATGGTTACATTACTGCCTCACAGCACTGAGGTCATGGGTTCTATTCCCACCATGTGTTATATATACGGGCAGAGCCAGATTAAGGTCTAAATGGGCCTGGAGCTGAAAATGATCAAGGGCCTATTATGCGCAATGATAGGGGTTGCGGCCAGCACCTAATAATGTGGGTGGCGTGACCAGTGTTCTGTTTGGGTGGTCTGCTCATGGGTGTGTCTGTATTTGTGTAAATACTTTCAACTGATTATATATGCCTGGAAAAGGCAGGGGGCTGGCATAAGAAAAATGCAGGGAGATATATTGGCGGGTGCACTCTAAAGGTGCACCCGCAGGACGCCAATGTCCTAAGATACTTGCGGGGTGAGGCGGCACTCCAGTCATAAAAAAATACTGAAAACCGAAACTTGGTAGACAATATGTCAGCACCTTTTATGTGGTAACCTAAGTTTACCACACCATATACTCCTTCTACAAATCATGTATCACAAATCAACACAATAGTAACCCCTTATACTGTACTTGCTTCTTACACATTATGCCATATGTAATGAGACAAAATTCACACCGATTGAGCAAAAATTCACGTTATGCCACACAGATTAAGGCTAAATTCACATTTTGCCACATGGATTGAGCCAAAATACACACTATACCAGGCATGTCCAAACAGTGGCCCTCCAGCTGTTGTGAGACTACACGTCCCAGCATGCCTTGACATAGTTTTAGCATTCCCTAATTGCAAAACTGTGACAATGCATGATGGGACTTGTAGTTTCACAGCTGGAGGGCCATAGTTTGGACATACCTGCACTATACCAAACAGATTGAGCAATAATGCACAATATGCTTAATAAATAGGGGCATTGCGCGCCAAAGGCAAATTAAAAATTTACACCATAATGCCCATTACATGTTAAGCCTCACACCATAATCTCCATTACCTATTATGCCAAACACCATAATGCCTATTAAAAATTATGCTACATAAGTGTTGCTTACCTACATGTTCATTGCCAGGGGTTCCATGTTCATTGCCAGAGGTTCCATGCTCATTGCCAGGGGTCCCATGCTCGTTGCCATGTGGGAATTACATGCTCATTGCCAAGGGGGAATACATGCTCGCGGTAACTGGGGGACAGTCGCCACCGGGCAGAAATGACAGCCATTAACAGCCGGGCAGAGAGCAGGGGGCTGCCCGGGTGTATTCAGAGCACTGCATGTCCCGGCTATTTGAAATAATACCCCTTTCATACCAGAAAATGCAGGGAATATGGTCCCAGGATCATGCAGGGACATTCTTGGACTGGCCCCTTTTACACCAGCCTAGTCCCTGCATTTTCTGGTGTGAGGGGGAGAGAAAACCACCCCCGCCCACCTTTAAACAACCAGCTATATCTTCGGAACCAACTGACCCATTTACATGTAGCCTTCGAATGATTTTGGTCCTGTGAAACTAAGCCATTTGGTTTCAAAGAAATCTGTCCTCAAACAACATGAACAGCCATGAAATTACATTTCAGAAATGAAAAAAAAAAATACCTGCAATATCTCTAGAACCAATGAAACCATATGGACCAGCCTGGTATCAGATTGAGATCAACCTCGAGTTTCTGTGATGCTGCAGGGGGAACTGGCAGCCATTGGAACCGGGTGGAGGTCGGAATTAGCGGGTCCCATGTTATCCTATGGGGAAAACGTTCCAGGTTTGCCTGGCGGTATCTCTGGTTCCCGGGGGGCTAGCGATGCAGGGCTGGTCTCGTTGGAAAGGCCTGACCCTCAGCTTCAAAATGGGTCTATTATGAGAGTGGGCCTGGAGCTATAGCTCCATCAGGTCCATTGTTAATCCGGCTCTGTATACGGGGCAGTAGGGATGGTGTAATGGTTATAGCATTACTGCCTCACATCGCTGAGGTCATGGGTTCTATTCCCACCATGTGTTATATATACAGGGCAGTACGGACGGTGTAATGGTTACATTACTGCCTCACAGCACTGAGGTCATGGGTTCTATTCCCACCATGTGTTATATATACGGGGCAGTACGGATGGTGTAATGGTTAGCATTACTGCCTCACAGCACTGAGGTCATGGGTTCTATTCCCACCATGTGTTATATATACGGGGCAGTACGAATGGTGTAATGGTTACATTACTGCCTCACAGCGCTGAGGTCATGGGTTCTATTCCCACCATGTGTTATATATACAGGGCAGTACGGACGGTGTAATGGTTACATTACTGCCTCACAGTGCTGAGGTCATGGGTTCTATTCCCACCATGTGTTATATATACGGGGCAGTACGGATGGTGTAATGGTTATATTACTGCCTGACAGCGTTGAGGTCATGGGTTCGATTTCCACCATGGCCCTAACTGTGTGGAGTTTGTATATTCTCCCCGTACTTGCGTGGGTTTCCTCCGGGTACTCCGGTTTTCTCCCACAATCCAAAAATATACTGGTAGGCTAATTGGCTTCCAAAAAATTAGCCCTAGAATGTCTGTGTGCGCGTGTACATGTGGTAGGGAATATAGATTGTAAGCTCCACTGGGGCAGGGACTGATGTAAATGGTCCAATATTCTCTGTAAAGCGCCGCGGAATATGTGTGCGCTATATAAGAAACTGTTATTAAATATTGTTGACATTGTCAGTGTCAACAATAATAATATAGCCAACCAATTTCATGTGTCAGCAATCACACTACATCTAGTGCAGTCCGGGTCATACTACCGCTCACCTGCTGTTGTGAAAGTACTCATCCCCGTTTGCAATACTAATGCAGGGCATGCTGGAACCTGTAGTTCTACAACAGCTAGAGAGCAACAGGTTGGTCAGGCCTATTGTTTTGCTTAGAGTTTTTAGTTTCGAAGCTTGCATCCCCTTGACATCGTGTCCTGGACCAATAGAGCAAGACATTTCATTACAGCAGTTTATCAGGCGGTGAATGTTTGCCAAACCGCTGACTCCTAATCACTCCAGGTCTCCTAGCAGCATATCTAGGGAATGTTCTGCACCATTAGGAAGAAGTGTACAGCGGTCAGGAGTAACTGATTACTTGTATGTGGGAAGACTGGTGTAAGGCTGGACGGAGGTTGGGCTACATTCAGTTGGGGAGATGGAACTTTTCCTTGCCTTGTATTCCTCTCCCTTTATAGATCATGTTCCAAGATCTCGCTCATTCCAATAGAATTTCCAGCTACACGGTTATCACCGTTTCTGTTTGGACATGCAATGAAGGCCAAAAGCTGCTCTCACACGTGTTAAGACATTATAGTCCCAGTTGTGCAGAAATAATATCAGACTTATAGCACTTAAACCAAATGAGTATCAGAATCAGCTTTATTGGCCAGGTATACTTGCGTATACTAGGAATTAGTCCTGGATTGCTGTGCAACAGCCAGGTAGGTTACAGGTAAACAGTGACAGATATATAACACACCTACAGATATACACTAGATGTATCCTGGAGAGGGTGATGGACAAGGACAGGAGAGATGTCGGGAACATATTTTTGGCCGAGCAGCTCAGCACCCAGGCAGCCATCAGCGGCGCCACTTAGTCATTGCAACAGGCCAGTAGGTAACAGTAAACACAGACAGTACAGATATATAGCACATTTGGCTGAGCTGCACAGCTCTTAGGCAGCCATCAGTGGCGCCATCTTGGTTGTTGCTACTTCCAGGGCTGCAGCAGAGCCTAACAGGCCATTTTCCCCATCAGTTTGCCACAGTGACTGAGGGCCTTATTCTGCTCGATATGGTGGGACCGTAAACGGGCGGATCTGGTTTTCTTTTTAACTGCGCATGCGTAGCTTTCGCAATGCGCAGGTGCGGCGACCTCACACCGCTCACGGTCGGGTCTATCAGAATAATGAGGGAAACGGGGCGTAAACATGGGCGTACACTAGGGTGTGCACAAAAAAATGTACGGTGCTTCCACCGCTCGATCGGCGAACGCACCATGCATTTTGGCCCAAAAACAGGCCAAAGGACGCCAAAGATAGCTCCAGACCACCCCTAGAGATACTGTATGACAGCGGATGCCTGGGTCTGCTAATTAACGCTGATTACTAGTCACACACATACACCTGAATGTAATAAGCAATGCTGAAGCCTATTAAGTGAAAACTATTATTTCACTACCTGCAAGCCACACACAGCCCTCAAACACATTGGAAGCTTATCTTTCTACACTTCTCAACATGTAAAGGTTGGTTTCATTTTAGGTAAGATTCATTCTAAGACCTGCTTATATATTGCAAGGTAGTTAGTTTATAACCATCTACACCCATTCAGTAAGTGTTTTTATATACTTTAAAAAGCAGGACACTCAATTTACAAAAGTCGACATGTGTCAACTTTTTCAGTGTAACACAACATACCTGTTTTTTTTTGTGTGGAAAAATACACATAAACCACATCTAAGAGCAACAAGGATGTTTGAGCAATGTCCTAAGGCCATGGCCACTATTTTGCACACAATCTTTTTATTTAAGCACGACATACATTAAGCACTTTCATATCTGCTATGAATTGTATGTAGCACACTCTGTATGTAAGATGCCACCAAGCACATTATTGCAATCACATCTCTCTAACAAAGGATCCCAACATCTGCCTATCACACTGTAAACTCATATTTCAATCTATATTTTAACATGTTTGCACACAAACCATTTTGTCATGCTTGGTCGACTCACACATCTTTAACACGGATTCAGTATTGAATCCCGGCGGTCGGGATCCCGGCGTTCAGAATCCCGACGCCGGAATCCCGACAGCCGAAATGCCGACAAGGGGGGGACGTGGATCGCCCCCCCTTGCGGGCTCGCTGCGCTCGCCACGCAGCGGGCCCAGTGCCTCGCTACGCTCGGCACGCTATTTTATTCTCCCTCCAGGGGTGTCGTGGACACCCCAGGAGGGAGAAAGTGTCGGCATTTCGGCGGTCGGGATTCTGGCGTCGGGATTCTGAACGCCGGGATCTTAACTGCATCCCCTTTAATACACCTGTACCAACACCTATGGGGAGTCCACACTGTTTTTTTTTGGGAGGACACATATGCATTCCTACACAAATGTCACTTTGGCCCCTTGTTTGGCTACCTCACCCACTCCATGAGGAAATCATTGTTCTGGCCCTGGTTTTAACTATTAATGTAGGAGTTACCTCCAGGGCCAGTGCAAGGCACCGGAGTGCCCCAGGCGAGTCGGGGTGGGGGCGCCCCGGTGCCGGGGGAGGGGGGGGGGTACCTGTCCTGCGGCGCTGTCCGGTGCCGGAGGGTACCTGTCCTGCGGCGCTGTCCGGTGCCGGGGGAGGGGGGTACCTGTCCTGCGGAGCTGTGTATTTAAAGCTGGCGGCGGAGGCAGCGGGGGTCCCTGCAGTCCATTAGAAATAACGAGCGCTATCCGCCGGGCTATGCGGAAGCACTTCTGTTGTGAAAACACTGGCAGCACGCTGATTAGCTGAGATCAGCGTGCGCCGTGCTGCCAGTGTTTTCACAACAGAAGCGCTTCCGCATAGCCCGGCGGATAGCGCTCGTTATTTCTAATGGACTGCAGGGACCCCCGCTGCCAGCTTTAAATACACAGCGCCGCAGGACAGGTACCCCCGCGGCACAGGGGGAGGGCAAAATGCCGCCCTCCAGTGGCCGGCGCCCTAGGCAAATGCCTAGATTTGCCTAGTGGTGGTGCCGGCCCTGGTTACCTCACCTGCACAGAAACTGTTTTCTCACCTATTAAGTTGCTCTGCACATGTGCTGCCACAAACAAATTAGCAGAAAAATGGTGGATATGAACATGTGCATGGCCATGGAGAGGGTTATACATGCCAAACTTGAACAACACTTCACTACATTCACCAAAAGACCAAGTTGAGTAAGTAAACATAAATGTATTATTTGATTTACACAATAAATTACACATACAACACGTGTTTTATATTTTGTAAAATAATTTTATTTGCTGTTAAGCATCACAGCTTTTTTTATTTTTATTGCATAAATATGAACAAAAAAAACAATCAGCCAGAACAAGAAGTTGCATATCTACAAACATATGTTACCCAGCAATTGCAATGGTGAAATGAAAGGGGACACCAGCATACAACCTGCAGCACCCAGGGAGAATACTAAGCACGATACACAGCAGCAAAAAGAAACCCTGCATTTCAAAAGTTCAAATTAAACAGATTAGTACCCTTTGCACGAGAATGAATAGATTTAGCACTCAGGAAGTGGAACGCCAGTGCAAATACAAACATTTGGGGTCCAAACACAGAGGAAGTTAATCAGGTGACATGCCCTTTTTTACCCTTTTTGGATGGGGCCTTGGGGACAGCGGCTTTGCGGCCTCTTCGGCCAGTGGACACAGGAGGGTCGGCAGAGGTGGAAGGTTGTGGAGCAGCTTGGGGTGGGGCAGCAGATGGGGTGTCCGCCCTTTGCGACCTGGTGGTGGTGAGCAGCTCCGCCAGAATGTCATTCTGGTGGCTGAGTTGTTGTGCAATGCTTTGCATGCCAGCCGCCAGAATGTCATTCTGGCGGGTGAACGCCTCAAGCTGCTGCCTGTTGGAAGCCTTCCAATTTGCAAAAAAATCCCCAAACTGCTGCTGACAGGCCGCAGCCTCCACCTCTTGCTGCGCGATCGTCTCCAGCAGCTCTGTCCACCTGCCATCCCCTGCCAGCTGTGGCTGGGGGCATTCTGTTGGCGGAGGCTGGTCCACTTGTGGGCCTGAAGGGGAAGATGCTGCCGGTTCCTCTGGAGTTGCTGGATCTTCTAGGGAAAAAATTAAAAACAATGTCACCATCACATACACAAACAATGTCTCTTACCACAATCAATGCATTACTGTAATTTACCTGGAAACTCAGCAGCAAACACCTCCACCGGGAGCTCGCTATCCATATTGGATATCCCCCTGACCTCGGCCACATCCAATACCAACAGCTCCAGGGGGTATATTCCAAAGTGGATGGCATAGGCCCCCTCCCGGTGGACATGCTGTGAGCATACCGCTCAGTCATCTTCCTCTTCAGCCCACTTTTGAAGTCTGTCCACCTACAAATCAAAAAAGCAAAGTATAATCAGGAGATACGTGCACCACTCTGCTACTGAACACCATTACTATGTTACATTTACTAGTGTGGCTGATATGTTCTTTTTCTGCATACGTTTGCCACACACACATTTATGTCACCATATGAGGCATTACAGTGTCTCCTATATCACGCATCAGGCCGCTAAATGCACATACATATCTCACTATTCTGAAATTACAGCAGCCATGGCCAAAGTATGCTCCAGCTGTTGTGAAACTACACATCCCAGCATAGCTTGCCATTGTTGCTATTAGGGAGTAATGTAACTATGGGAAGGCATGCTGGGATGTGTAGTTTCTCAACAGCTACATGTGCACAGTTTGGACATCCTTATTTCATTTGCATCATATGGAACATGTTTCTGCAAGTCTTTTACAACAACACACTTTCTGTTGTCCCATCACATACTTCACATGAGCAGAACTGTGGCCATAACCTCACATCACACCAATGGTGCATGTTTCATATATAAATGTGGGTTATTAGACATGGTTGTGTTCACATGTGTCATTGAAGTGTAACACTATCTACAAACACACCTTTCTATTATCCTCAAAACATACATGTAACATATGTACACACATATTTGATTATCAGGGGGAGAAACACACTTGCCTTTTCTTAACTGCCACCAAATCCCTTTCCACTCTTAACACCTTGTTCACTTCCTCTGTGATCTTCTCCCAAATGTTCTTCTTTGCACTGGAAGATAGCTTCCTGGGAACTAATTCTATCCATTCTCATGCTAGGGGTACTAAAACTTTCAATTCTGCCTCTTGAAATGCAGGATTTTTCTTTTTGCTGGTGGTATTCTGCCCAGTACTCTGCCTAGATGTTGCAGGTCGTTTTCTGGTGGCCCCAGTCACCTCACCATGCAGCTGCTGGGTCACACATGTTGGCAGAGATGCAACCTCTTGTTCTGGCTGGTTGCTGTGCCCTTGTTGAGCCGGTGGAGTTGGAACAGGGCCTGTTTGTGAGGGGCCCCCTTGCTCTTCCGGCCTACTCCTCTCTTGGGCCCTCCTTCTCGGCTCCTGTTCCCTCTTGCTCAACGCTTCTAGCATGGATTCCGCTCTTGCCCTCTCTAGGGCGTCCTCAGCTGCGGAATTATCAGAGCCTGACATGTTTGCAGCAAAAGTGGTCTGCATCTGCCTGCATATTTATATGCTAACCTCCCGCCTTGCACAAGGGGCGTATTTCCCCCCGCAATGTAGTAGCTAATTACCGCCGATAAATCCCGCTTAAATTACGCGGGAACAACGCACCTGAGCATTCACCTGTACATGAACATACACAGGTTGTTGACCATTCTGTGCTACATGGGTAAATGTGTGCACATGTGAGTCCACTGATGAGTGTGTTTTCAGGTGGTCTCTGTTGGAGTACATGTATGCTTTCTTATCCAAATTGAAAAACATACCAACGTTACAATGCTATCCTTACATTTCTTATGTGTATTAATTATTCACAGAGCAACATGTTGTATGTACGTTGTTATCAGCGTATGTATTGGTACACACAGTGGCGTAAGTTCATATCAGGTGCCCGGAGGCGACATCGATGGTAGTGCCCCCAACCACACATACGCATCGTGACCCCCAGATAACACAGATCGGGAGTAAATGCAGGATTTTAATGAGGGGGTTTCCAGATATACTGTGTGTGTGTCAACATTTTGGTGAGGGCATCGGGTGTAGCCAAGATTTAAGGATTGGCGTGCTGAAATATATATATATATATATATATATATATATATATATATATATATATAGTGTGTGTGTCTCTATCCACTTTACAAAGGTAAAGTGGATAGGGACACACACACACACACACACACACACTATATATATATATATATATATATATTCCAGCACTCCAATCATTAAATCTTTGCTACACCCGATGCCCTCAGAAGAAAGAGGGGAGAGAGAGAAGTATTAAGAGGAGAGACATGGAGTGGAAGTGCCAGGGAGAGCAGTTACCTGGAGGGGGTCCGCATTATCTCTCCAGCCAGGCAACGCAACGGCTCTGCTGGAACACTGGCGTCTGGCGGGATCCTATGGTCGGCTGTGTCACCCACATCCTATAGAATGCGGCGTCGGCAGGTGCGGGAGGTAGGGGGTGCGGCGGCCGCAGGACTGCGGTAGGGTTCAGCTTGAAGGGAGGAGGGGAAGTGTCGGAGCCTGGTGGCCAATCAGTGCAGGGCTTTTGTGCGGGAGCGAATCAATACTTCAGAGGAGCTGCGCTGCGCTTCCTCTGGCTCAGCAAGCCCAAGCTGCTGGAGGCTGATGCAGCGGCAGCCACTTTAAACAAAGCCTGCTGTGCGCCTGAGCTCCTTCATCTCCCCAGCTGGGCTGATAGATTGACACGCAGGGGGGTTTCAACGTACTTGGAAATCTCCCTGCGTGCGCGCATTGATGTTTTTGCTGAGGACTTCAGAGGGTCGTTGCCGGCTCCTCTGTGCCCCCCCCTGTGGCTAACGCCCGGCGGCAAAAGACTCCATTGCCTCCGGGAGTTACGCCACTGGGTACACAGGTTGCGTGTATAATTTTTCGCACACTGTATATACAGTACGTGTCTCCCTACATTGAATGCATACTGTATGTTCTTGTGTGCATATCGGAACAGTCAGCGAATCTTTTCATTCGCATACATATTGTTAACGTAAGCTGGATTAATAAAGTTAACAATAAAAAAACTTAGTTTCCCACCAATCAGCAACCAACAAAAGTTATATATGTACTTGCAATTAATAACTGTGCCATTGCCAATATGTCAACAGCAAGGGCTGCGCCTTTGAGCCATGAGGAGCTGCTGGCGTTGGTCCAGGTGATGGACCATCGCCTGGGGCCCAGGGGCCCATATGTGAGCAATGAGGAGAAGCGCGGGGCGTATAACGCTGCCTGGCGCTTAATCTACGCCCGGACCCGTGTCCGCAGGAGCCTGGGGCAGGTGGAACGGCGCTGGTCGGACCAATTCAGCGGCATATTAGCCGATGTAAGTATATATTTATTCACAAATATGTCTGCGTTTGTTATCAATGGTTTAAGGAATGATTTCAAATATGTGCCTGAGTATGTGGGGGTATATGGGTGTATGTGGGTGTATATGGGGGTATATGGATACGGTCTGATTTTGTGTGTAACATATCTTTTCATTAGCTTAAGAAATTAATTAAATATATGATACATTTTCATTTGTAATGTTATGAGCATGACTAATGTGAGTTTTTCTTTACCATCTTTTCATGATACGCAACCTTCAAATTCTATACCATCACCATGAACATTTCAGCACGCACCAGGGCACGCATGACAGCCAGGGAGGAGGCCGTGAGGTAGGAGGCCCAACTCCAGCAGGAAGAAGAGGAGGAGTCCACCTTGGGGCCCGCTGTTTCCCACCCCATATCTACCTCACCTTCCACCAGCCTCTCCCCTACCCCCACCCATTCCCCTACCCCCACCCACTCCCCACCCCAACCCCCCTACAACTCCCCACCACCCACCCCCAACCCTTACCAATCCCCACTCCAACCCACCACCTTTACCCCAACACCCATCCCATCCCCCTTGCTCCTGTCCCCCCCATCCAGAAGCACAGGAGCCCCATCTAGCGGTGACCAGGATGAGACTGATAGCCGTAAGTAAACAATGTGCCTAATGTTTACATACACATTTCAACACATAAACAATCACAACACCCACATATGTGTAGCCAACATCATCATAAGTTGCAACATATCACTGCAGTGTGACCCAGAGCAGTGGCCTGTCCTCCTCCAGGAACATGGGTCCCCTTGGTGTATTTTTGGAGTGTGGCCATGCCTCACCCGTTGAGTAATTTACATAACAGTACATACAATGACATATCCTACAGTAGTGGTGTTGAAGTTATGTGGGCCCAGCTGTTGTGTTACTACACTTCCCAGCATGATGTGCAACATTCATTTATAGATTGGTTTGTTAATAGTGTGTGAGGCCATGCGGATGCATGCTTTTCAAACATAGCTGTAGGCCTATAATTTGTACAGCAATGTCCTACATTTAAAAAAGTAATGAGTGGTTAAGCCTCAACAATGTCATTACCCTTAAATAGCACGGGTTAATTGTGAGGTTTGAGGTGATTCCCCCAGCACAAACCTCCCAATTGTGGTGCAGCATACATTCATTCAAGAAGGAGGAATTTATTTCATGTTATGTAATATGTATAGTATGTGGGCAGGATGTATTAATATACATCGCCGCCCGTCCGCCGCGATGCTGCCGCATATGTACTAAAATATGCGGCTGGCATCGCGATGCGGTGACGGAGGCCCCCCCCGCGATACCTGGAATGTGGTGTGCGGGGGGTCTCAGTCACCTCCCTGCCCCCTCCTGCATCCCTCACGCCGGGGACAGCTAAGCAGGCTGTCCCCGGTACCTCCTTCTCCCCCCTGCAGCCGGAAGGACGTCGGCTGTGTCACTAGGGGGAGGGATGTGTTACCTTCCGGGTCCAGGAGGACCTGGAACAGGTAATTCAGAGGGAGGGGGATCGGCGGGTTTTTCGGTGGAGGCGACGAAAAGAAGCCCATAGGCTTCTATAGGGTATCGCCACCCAAAGGTGGCGATACCCTACAATGCGGTGACGTAGCGGCCGGGTAATAGTACATCGGAAAATGCGGTAAAACGGGGGTTTTACCGCATTTTCCCATTAGTACATCCCGCCCCCTGTGTGTAAACATAATAGTATTTAGTACCATGTTTACCTGCTGTAAACATGGTATTAAATACTATTATCTCATACATCTTCAATGTAGTTGAAAAATGTATGTGGCCTTCACACTTAACTCACAACTTATTATATATATATATATATATATATATATATATATATATATATATATATATGTATATGTATATGTATATGATATATTAATTATAATGTTTTTTTTCCCTTCACTACAGACACTGAACAGCACCAGGATGAGGTGGCCCATATACTCCATGAAATGTTCCTGACCATCCTCTACCTAAATATTCTTTTTGCCCAACTGCAGGCCCTTGTTTAATTTTTTTTTTATATTAAAATTTTACATTATTAATAAAAAAAGTTTATGTACAGTTAGAAGTTGGCTGTGTTTTTAATCATAAATATGTTATAGGGTTTGTAAGGGCAGCTACATACAGATGGGTAATGTCAGTTATATTGGTAATTTGAGGGGAGGGGTAACGATTGATGTGTGAATTTGTGTGTTTTTGGGTTACATAACACATAGTGAAAATGCATGAATGTTTAATGTTGTTAGATTAAAACATCACACATAACATCAGGGCAGGTATACATGGTAAAAATTCTGATCAAACTAATTATGGACATAATTGACCAGGCAGCAACCCAGTAATAACCCAGATTATTAGTGCAATGTGAAAGGGATAGTACTGTATTATGATAACTCCTCCACAGTCCAATATACAGTATGGTGCAATCCTCCAAAACAAAATTTTAGTGGATCAGTATTACACACCAGAGAGTGTATAACACTTGTAGAGGGGATGGCGGCGTTCACAATACCGAGACCGCCACTGGAATCCAGACATCAATAAGGAGTGGCGGCGGGGCCATGTTCTGATGTCATATTTCTCCACCCCCTTTCAAGTCACACAACATGTCACTCAAGTTTACAAAGTGGTTATAACTACGCTGTTTGTGGCATTTTAGTCCCACCCCCTCCCCGAAGTGCAGCGATTGGGGTTATTCGTATTGTACTTGCCCACCTTTCCTGGGGGGTGTTGGGGGGGGGGACGGGACACAACACTTCTGCTTTCATGGGCATACGGTCGTTTGGTCGACACATATAAGTTCGACATGTATTGGGTGGACCACTGAAGGTCTACATGACTTCGGTCGACATGGTTGGAAGGTCGGCAATGGCTAGATCAACAGGCAAAAGGTCACCATGGGTTTCTCACTTTTTTTTTTGAGCCGACATGTACCGACAGGAGGTATTTCATGCCCTAACTTCCACTAGGTTGTGCATGTCAACCTTCCAACCATGTCAGCATAAGCCACATTGACCCAATGACCCCTTTCAGGTGCCCAGGTTGTTAGTAACTGTATTTTGATGGACTTTGGATGTGCCTGTAGCCAGTGCGATGGACGTAGCAAGCTCCTATGGACGCTGCCTGAACAGTGATAAGGGAGCAATCACAGGCAAAGCGTCTCCCATGATCATAATACCTTCAGTAACTAGACACAGCTGTGCCGAGCCCTGGTTATAGTGATAGTAATCTATATATTACTATGTCTATAGCAGGCTCTGAGCTTATGAGCCATTACGCAGCAGAACTGCATGCACATTGGCGCCTCCTTGTGGCAGATTCTGTCTATCATTATCTATTGCATCCTAGAAAATGATACAATCTGAAGGGGATCAATTCAACATCACTAACCTAAAAGTACTCAGGGAGGACAAAATGGGTGTGGTACAGGAATCCCGACAATCAGTAGCAGGACGTTGGGATCCTGACTGGCTGGACCCAGACAGCATGGTGAGCGCAACTAAGCCCCTTTCGGGCTCGCTACATGAGCCACCTATTCTATTCTCCCTCTATGGGGGTCGTGGATCCCCACGAGGGAAAATAGCTGACGGCCGTCGGGAACCCGGTTGTCTGTGTTTTGACAGTCGGGATCCCGACGTCTGGTAAATGCCTGTCGGGACCCCATCCGGCACCTAGACAAAACAAGCAGCTGGTTAGGCAGACTTAACACTAAGTAGATAAGGAAGAGAGATAACTTATCGCTTTCAAATGGAAAAATATCACTAGCAGATAATAAAAAGAGAGAGAGAGAGACACAGGAGAACTTACTGTAAACGTCATTTTAATCTGTCCGATGCATCGCAAGCAAACTGCATCCCGCCCCACTGCATCCCGCCCCACTGCATACATACCAGCCTGTAACCTTTTGCGTGCCAACATCTCTGTGAGAGGTTCAAAATATCCGGTACAAATGCCAGCGTCGCTCACATTTGTTATATAAATTCAAATCTCTATTTTATTTTATTTTTTTATACAACACTTTTCATTTCCTATGTAAGGTAACATTACAGGTCATTACGATGAATAAAATGTTTGCGTGCCAATTTTTACACCTATTTTGACAAATTTGCTTGGCACTCAGAGTTAAACGTCATTTTTGGGTGACTTTGAGCTGAATACAGCTAAAAACAACATGGTTGAGTGGCTTTCAGCTCAACGCCGCCCAGTGTGTATGGCCCAGCGGTGAGTGCTGCTGCACACTGCCGCATCATCTCCGGGAACGCCGTTCACCTGCTGGTACTACCTGCAGATGAATGGCTTTGCACTACGCCGACCAGGGGGAAAGCCGGTCAGTGTGTATTCGATGATAGTTATCATCGGTGTCCATACACGCTGGGCATAGTCGCCCAATGTGTATGGACCTTAACACCGTATGCATGAATATTGTAGCAAAGGACAGCTCTTGTGGTGAAAGCTGCCCTGTGTGATTTATATTACCCAGAGCAATCCATCAGCTTTTACTTTTTGTAGTTCTACACCCCTCACTCTTCTACCACCAGGACAATTACATCTAGGCAGCATTTAGCTTCATCAGAGATTCTCAAAGTCGGTCCTCAGGACCCCACAAAGTGCAGGTTTTGCAGGTCTCCACACAGAATCACCGGTGAAACAATTAGTTTCACCTGTGGATCTTTTAAAACGTGTCAGTCAGTAATGAGTGCACCTGGAAAGCATGAACTGTGTGGGGTCCTGAGGACCGAGTTTGAGAACCACTGGGCTACATAATTCAGAATGGTCTTCCCTGTAGTTGGAATATTGCTAATTCTAAACCTGCAGGGTATTTGTTTGTTGCAGTGAAATTCAGAGAGGAACAGGCAGTAGCCTTTCACCAAGACAGACCCAGCTTTACAATTTAAAGACACTGCTTTTGACTGTCAACCTACCCACTGTTGACCAAAAGCTTGTGTCGTCTTATTTCACATACCCTTTAATACATCACTACAAACTAGTTTCAGTGCAGTATATAAAACTAACACTAGAGGTCGCTCAAACTACTGCATAAGCATACACTTGAATGAGGAAAAGAAAAAAAACCTTCAAACCGCAATGCTTCAACCACTGCCTGCATGAAACATGTTGTTGAAATGTCTCATTATACATTTGTGAATGGAGTTCAAAGCTAAGTTTCAAATAATTAAATGAGGGGTAGATTTATCATTCCTTTTTTTTCGTTTCTTATTAGCCCCGTTCCGCTTCACCATTTTATCATGGTGAAGTGGGCGCGCATGTATTATCTTTAACCCCTTGAGTGGTAGGTTTTGCTGGGGCAGGACAAACCTACCAGGGCAGCAAAACCAACCACAGTGGGAAGTGGAAAGCCCCTCTCCCTCACCTTGCTCTGGCGTTAGTACACCGGAGCTTCCCTGCCACCGCTAGTGTCCCCGCTGCCTATCACATTGAGCAGTGACGTCAGCGGCAGGCTGGTGGATATTCGCGGTGGCTCAGGAGGACTCAGGTGCCTGAGCGCTCCCAAGTCCCCTCGAGCTGGGGGGGGGGGGGGGGGGAATCAGGGGAAGCGCTATCCCCTGTGTGAAAGTCTAGGTACACACACGCCATTTTGTGATAGTATGGCCGCCATTTTGGTTCGCAGAGTTGCGCAAATAAAGTTTCCATACCCGAGTATGTGTGACAAAGTGGACCAGAAGAGTAGACATACTATCACACATAAATTCATAATAACACACTTACACGAAATGAAATATAGTTAAAGGTTTAGAACGCCACACATAGCTTAGTTAGCCCTGCACACACACATCTGTCTGTATTGTGTTTAGTACCGTTCCGTTCAGTTCATTATGCGAAGTATTCCGGTCATTGCGAATATTTTGCAATATACACTGCCCGATAGTTATGGACATAATCCATATTTCAGAGACAGTTTCTGTTGAAAGTAGGTAACAAAGGAAACCAGTTCTTATCCCTGCTGACGCCGAAACCACCAAACAAAGGACCCTTAAAGTTCACTCCCCTGCACCTAGTCAGACCAGGTGCAGCGTCTAACCCCCAATCACAGTGGACCGGACATATGATCCCTGACCAATGAGAATGGCCTTTGACCTCCCCTTTCTGACCCTATAAGATAGGCGACCCGGAGCAGGCTCGGTCTCTTCGGCACATCTACTTTCCCTTGACCTTCCTACCGGACTATAGTTCATTCCTGAACGATAGTGAGCTCTGACCGGACTGCGCTTCGCATACTTGATGAGACGGGTAAACGGTTGCATTCACGGTATTTATTCTTATTGTATTGTTGGCTGGTTGTGTCTTGTATCTGTATTCTTTCCCCTTAGCAGAGCCTGTATAGTATTCATTGTTAGTATATTGTATTACTTGTTATACCTGTTTATTCTTATTTCTGTAACCCCCTTTTGTCCATTAGGGACTTAAATACAAACCTTTTACGGAGCTCTTATCTCCTTATTTCTATACAGTGGTCGTGTCTGTTTATTCGCATAATAGCGATAAGGTACATTACGGACACTGTCCTTTAAGGTATATTCGCAGATTAGAGACAAAGTACTGCGAAAGGATCTCTTATTAAGGTATTGGTTCTTGGTGTTTAATATACAATAAACGGTACGCTACGCTGCGCTACGTTTTGTTCGTACGTAGTTAGGTATAAAGGGTAAGCAGGTTGCGGACACATTACGTAACCTGCGCTTTTCACTTATTGTATCTCTGGTCATATTTAATCACCATTAACAATTGGGGTGCTCGCCCGGCCGTTTCACATTCCAGAACTCAGTACCAGGCGTGGGACCCGACCTATACCAGCAAAAGGGTGGAAGTATTATCCATTGCTGGATAGGCCAGGTCCGCGGCGGTGCGGGGTTTGGGAAGTGCTAGCGTTGAACCCGGGGCACAATAAGTGAAAGCCACGTGTTTAAAAGTATATATTAAGTGTTAAGTAAACTGTACTTCTGCCTGCCACAAGTAGTTTAACGGGGTATAGTGTCTTGAGTTGCTTGTTCATTACAGTATATGTACCACGTGCGATAAGGTTCGCACACGTGGAATCTGTGTTTATTATAGTACATAGAGGATCCCCTCTGTGCAAAACTATAATTGTTTATTGTTAGTTACCGCAAAAACAGGGACTCCGCCACGTGGCGACAAGTCCTGGGCCTTTTGCAGTAACGTAAAGCGTCTATTGTGCATTACGCAAGGTGCGCGCGCACGTGCCCACATCGGGAAAGTTTCGCATCTTTGTACGTGGTTTACGGATTAAGTGCGGGATTTATTTCGCATCTCGATACGTAACTCTCGGACAGAGTTAAGGGATTTATTCCACATTTAGGCGCAATTACTGCGTATAGCGAAACCCGAGCGCAACCTTGCAAATACACTATAGAACACGTGGGTGGCCGATTTCATCGGCGGCCTGTGAACAACGCACGTACACACGTGGCTGTTCATTGGTACTGCACACGCAGCACACATAGGAACTAAAAGGTGAACAGTATTAAACCACTAGCTTTATTTAAACAGTATAGTAATATACTGCGAATGAGGCGGTGATTAATAAAAGAAAATAAGTTTTTTTTTCTTTTTGTTCATTTTCTCATAAGCAAGCAACTCAAGCATTATTTTAATAGATTCCTATAGTTTATTATAAGGGATTTATACCTGCATAAGTATCTAGTGACAAGCTACCAGCCTGGGAAGATTTTCTGTACAGAAATATTTCAAAAATAAGCATAAGACCAAGGTGTAACTAGCGCCCAGTGTGAAAAATAACTGAGGCGAACGGGTGTGTGACGGCACGACTCAGCGCAGTGTAGTCCAGTGTAGGACAGTCCAGTTAGGACCGGGTTCACGTGACGACGTGCCCATAGGAACTGCCCCTTCAGTGGAATTGATTCCGCTAGGAGGGTACAAGAAGATACATCGGAACGCACTTGTTTCCGATTAGCTACTTTAGAAATCCAATTTTTGGGGGTATAGGAAAACAAGTTTGTTATACCCTGGAAAAATTGTGCCGCACCAAGCAAGTTGGCTAGAAGTTCGCTGCTAGTTGAAAGACTTGGTGATTGAGTACATTACCTCGCATTGTGGGCTTCACGCTTAATTGCGGAATAGTGTCGCTGTGTGGAGAAGTGAGTGGTTGGGGAGCTCTCAACTTAAATAACCCACCGATATCTATAAAGCTGTGAACGTTTATTCCTGTAAATATGGGTAATAACGGGTCACGCTGTGATAACGTGCAAGATAGGGAGGAAGCAAGCCGGCCAAAAGGATCGGCTGCTTTTATTATGTGCAGGAAGCACGGTGAACTCGCAGTTGTTTATCAAAGTAAATGGAGAAAAATGACACAAGGCAGCAAGTTAGAATTTCCCAGTGTTGGTAGCTTCGATCCAGAAATCTTATCGGCAGTAAAAGATGAAATATGCCTACTCTCCAGTCGTAAGGAGAGAGTGAAGCATATAAATATTCTTAAATTGTGGCAGAAGGAAGGACAGGAACAATGGGGAACCAGAGATCTGACAATGCAGGACATAATTAGCCACAATAAAAATGCAACCGTTACAACCGCTGCCACAATAGAATCAGCTCCCCCACCCCCATATGTGCCGAAGGGGTTAATGACTTATAAGAAAGACATAAGTAATAATGTATCCATTGCTAACTTGTACCCTGTTTTTACCCCCTATAAGCAAGATACAGATCCACAAGGGAGATTCCTGACATCAGCCATCCCTTGCGAAGCTAGCGGAAAGGAGAGAGAGGCTGAGACAGCCCAAGCTGCTGCTGCCGTTCTGGTCGAGGAGATGGCTGATGCCAGGAACACGATTGGAGACACAGGTAAGTACACACAACACAGCACAGACACGGACGACTCCCAAGCAGGTCCCAGTAATGCGGATGTGGTACAAACATACCCTGTTCGCACACTGGAGGTTCCCTATGGTAAGGCAGACAGAGATGGTGTGATACCTACCAGAAAGATGACCATGCTAAACCCATGGACACGGCTAGAGCTGCGGTCCATCATTTCAGATTTCCCTGATCCTAGGAAAGATCTGGCTCTGTGCCGGAAATTTGTAAGGGATCTGGGAAACTCTGATGAGCCCACCAACAAGGATTGGAGAATCATGTTGAGGGCCTGTCTCCCCACTCACATAGACATCCCGAAATTCATTCAGGATAGTGGATTGAAAGTGGACAGGGATATAAATGATGAGATCAACCAGGAAAATATACGCCTAATCAACTTACAGTTGGGAGTGTATTTTCCTGCAGCAGTGGAATATAGCAAGATATTCACTATCAAACAAAAAGATGGTGAAGTAGCTAGCGAATATTTCAACCGGGGTTTGATGGCGGTATCAAAATACACTGGTGTCTCTAAACCTAAGGACGACCCCCACTTGAGGGAGCTGATTGTGTCTGTGCTGGTGGAAGGGCTTAACGAAAACCTGAGAGCCAGAGTCCAAACTTCCTTTCCAAATTGGCGTGGAATGACAGTGGATGCCCTACGGGAATCTGCTGTGGACCACGACCGCAACATTAAGAAACGCAGAGAACTGCAAACTGACAAACTGATGATGGTTAGCATCCAGGCCCTTTCTAATGCCCCAAACAAAGCTGCATACCAACAACGAAACACCAGGGACACAGGTAGAAAACCAATTATCTGTTACAACTGCAATAGGGAAGGTCATTACTCAGCTCATTGTAGGTCAGGAAACCCCAGGAGTTATCAAGACACATAAGCGAGAATGGGAATCTCACAAAGATGAGACACGGAGATACCCAGCCCCTAGACAATGGGAGGAGACAGACAGGTCACGCAACATGCCTCCTCCCCATCTGATGGCTGACACTGTGCTAAGGGCAACCCAGGTCAGACAATAGGAAATAGGTCATACCTGTATCCTACAGCCAATTAGACTAACTCAACACCTTAGAGAGGAACCTCAGGTGAAGGTTGATATAGCTGGAGTAAGGCAAACCTTTTTGGTTGATACAGGGGCGGCCAGATCTGTTCTCAACACTCCTCTTCACTTGGGTTTCACTAACCAATCAGTAGCAGCAATTGGGGTAACAGGAAAAATACAACATTACCCACTGACGAAACCAGCGGAAGTTACAATCGGGCCTCTGCATACCAAACACTCTTTCCTGTTGGCTGCAGCGGCCCCGACTAACCTCCTGGGTAGAGATTTACTATGTAAAATGGGATGTGTCATCTATTGCACTCCCGATGGGGTATTTCTGGACACTCCTAGAAATCTTACACAAGAAGTGCAAGATATGCTGGACAGTCCTCAGAGGCTAATGTTGTATTCCACTGTTATAGAGTCAAATCCATCTAAGGTAGCTAAAAACTACAGCACAAATACCGAGTTCCCTTTGAACTAAAGATGGGAAGGACACAGGATCAATGGCAACCATAGCTTCAATAGAAACCCTGTTAAAAACAGAAAGTATAGCGCCCCAAAGTACAGCTTCACCATTCGAAACCTGAGGTTGAGCTGGAAAAATACCCAGTGAAATAACAAGGTTCCCAAAAGAGAACTTTTAGCTAAATACCCCTAGACACAGCCCATAGTCACAACCACACTGGGAAACAGAAAGAAAGGGAAGGCTTACGAATCAGAACAGGAGTTGAAAAGGGTAAGAACCAAATAGTTGAGAGCCAATTCCCCCATAGTGCTAAATCCTGGCGTCATCAAAATAAAAGAAAAATGTTTCTGTTGAAAATAAATGTACACATTACTGTCATTAATATTTTCTACCCTTTTTGAGTTTTTCTCTCTCTCTTTTTCCAATTTTTTTCTCTTTCCCCTACTCTTCTGTTCCAGAAACCCACAAATCATAGAAAAATAGTTCGAAGAATCTGTCGCACTCCCAGCAGAGAAATACCATTGTGAATATGCGGTACCCTGTAAAGCGAGTAGTCACAATATAGATATTTTTCAGTAAATCTTGAACAAAGTCCCAATAACTTTAAGCATTACTCCTAATGTTACCCAGGGCAACCACAGCCACCATCTTGTGAAAAGCAGTCCAAGAAATGCACAAAGCATTCCCCTTCTACAAAGAATGAAAAGGGTTGTAAAACGCATTTACATATAAATAGGTGCAATCACAATACCCATGTCTTCACAGACAGATGTGGATAATAAAGAAGGAGAAACAGGCCTGATTACAGCCTTTTGCCATGGGTAAAACTGACACAAGAGACCATGTGATTTAGAATATTAGACCTGCTGAGGGGGCGACAGATATAGTGATGTAAGAAACCTGGTGATGCCAGCCTGACCAATGTCGTACTGCAGTGTGCAATTAAACCCTATTATTTGAGCACTTCCTACTTGTCTACACAGTGTAGTTGCCATAGCACTACTGGTAAACAAAACTGAGAATGTGGTGTTGGGGTGTGTTTTAACTGTTTATGCTCCTCATATAGTCTGGACACTCCTAAAATTCTGCCTAAACATGTGAAAAATATTCATCAGCCAAGTTCACTAAATGGGAACTTGCATTGATGTTACCAGGAAAATGGGTGATATTGTAAACCCAGCAACACTCTTACCAGGTGTGCCCGCCAAAGGCACAAAGGGTGGATTGGTGCTGAGGTTGCTGGAATGGTGGAATTTAGTGGGAGCCGAGACGAATATGATTGCATGACATGTTTGAGTCAGACCTTTTGCAGCATGCCCCCAAAGGGTGGTAACAACCCATTGGAAGAGGTAATTCATTTTTTTTCTCTCCCTCGTTCTTTCCACAACACCGAGAGGGAAAATTGTACACTGGCTATACCGTAATAGATGGAAAAGGCATAGTAGAGGCTGAACCCATTGGACGTCTCACTCAGCAACAGCAGTCTCATTAGTAGTACTGCGGGCTGAGAGAAAAAAACAGCCAATATTCATGCCGACTCCAAGTATGTTTGTTGGGGTAATACAGAAGATCTTAGGCCCTATGGCGCCTCAGATGTTTTGTTTCAGTAGCTGGCACTCCAGTGGCGCAAGCGTTGTAAGTTTAAAAGATTTCTGACAGTCACACAGCTGCCGGACAGAGTGGCTGTTATCAAGTGTACAGCCCACATCTTCGATGAGGATTCAGTGTCACTTGATAATGAACATGCTGGCAAGGCAGCTGGGTGAGCCATGCGCTCTGCGGATAATGTTTGTGTCCCCCCTGTAAATGTCAGTATATTCACATAGAAATACAAGATTTGTGTCCCCTGCAGGAGAAGCAGTCTGGAAGCCGAAGGGATGTGGACAGGAATAGAAAGATGGACAAGGAAAACCAGTGACTCTGAGAACATGCCAAACTGTCAGGACAGAGATAGCCCATGGCCTGACTTGTCTTGACAGGGGAGGTATGTGGAAAATAGTCCGAAATTTCTGGCGTGCCCACAGACAGGTAAGACGACAGGATCATGCCTTACTTGTCTGGGGGGAAAGAAACTGCAACGGTTGTTCCCACAGAGCCATCTCCACATCCCTCCTCCAGCAAGATCCTCTGCAGGTAATACAAAAGTGGCTTTGTACAGTCCACTCTAGAAGCATTTATTTATTTATTTATTTTTTTATATATATATGTGTTGACGTTTGTGTGTATAGATATAGCAGCCCAGAAGCACCCTTGAGTATGCAAGTATATTTATATATATGAAAGGTTTAAGTCATGTGTGAACCTTTAGGGACTGATGGTACACCCCATAATCTCTTTTTGTAGTAGTAGAATCACTCTCAGAACTCCACCTCATTGGTCCCCATCGAAACATTGCTTGGCGGGCAGCCACAGGTTATGGTAATCCCACAAGGAGATCCTAGACCACAAATGCAAGTGATGTATCCACACCTGGAAAACTGCAGCAAAAGGACTTTGTTGACACCTGTTGTGAACTGTCATAACCATGAACCAGGAGATGTTGTTGTTTCCCCTGCTTTGCCATATACAGGTTGCTTGATAGACCTTTGGAAAGGACCACCCCAGATCTTGTTGACCAGCACTACCTCAATAACAAAGTCGCAGAGAGAGAGATTCGGGTACGTTCGTCCTACTGCCAAAGGAACAGAAAACCAAAAGGTCCTTACACTCGAGGGCGAAAGAAAGAATTCGCTAAGAGGCACCATTTCGGGAGGACTGGAGAGCAGCTAAGGTCAAGCAACCTGTACAAGCTACAAAAGGGACTGTGACACACCCCACTGGTAACAGGTTGGAAGGATCACTAACAAAATTTTTCCTTTCTCAGTTTTCTCTATTGTTGTGGGTCCTATTCTTGTCTCCCCCCCCACTATCCGTTATCTTCAAAATCAAGGATACCGCCGCCGCACGGCTGCCAGGCATTGGACGGACGATACAGAGTTCTGAGAGTGTGTTACCCATCCTAGTTTAGGTCAAGGTAGAATCTATAAACTTGACACATTACCCAGGACCGGATGTTTGATAGTGATAATACCATCATACTTAAAAGCATACCAAAAGGAGAGACAACAAAGAGTTCAAGGGTCTGTTGTCACAAACAATACCTACCAAAGGATGCCATATCTGAAAAACGTGTATATGTTGTAACCACCCCTGTTTTTATTTTTATCCCAAAACTGTACATTATCCTTCGTGACCCTGAGTAGATTGTTTGATAAATGCGGCCCATCGTTTATCCGTGATCCTGGATCGGCCAAGAGCAGATGGTTTACTCCCCTTATATGTTTAATCCATGTATCCCAATTTCTCTGTTAGGATTATGAATTTCTGTATTGTCGTGTGAAATGTTTTGTAATGTAACAGTTTTATAGTTACTGTTAAAGGGTGGACTGTGAAAGTCTAGGTACACACACGCCATTTTGTGATAGTATGGCCGCCATTTTGGTTCGCAGAGTTGCGCAAATAAAGTTTCCATACCCGAGTATGTGTGACAAAGTGGACCAGAAGAGTAGACATACTATCACACATAAATTCATAATAACACACTTACACGAAATGAAATATAGTTAAAGGTTTAGAACGCCACACATAGCTTAGTTAGCCCTGCACACATCTGTCTGTATTGTGTTTAGTACCGTTCCGTTCAGTTCATTATGCGAAGTATTCCGGTCATTGCGAATATTTCGCAATATACACTGCCCGATAGTTATGGACATAATCCATATTTCAGAGACAGTTTCTGTTGAAAGTAGGTAACAAAGGAAACCAGTTCTTATCCCTGCTGACGCCGAAACCACCAAACAAAGGACCCTTAAAGTTCACTCCCCTGCACCTAGTCAGACCAGGTGCAGCGTCTAACCCCCAATCACAGTGGACCGGACATATGATCCCTGACCAATGAGAATGGCCTTTGACCTCCCCTTTCTGACCCTATAAGATAGGCGACCCGGAGCAGGCTCGGTCTCTTCGGCACATCTACTTTCCCTTGACCTTCCTACCGGACTATAGTTCATTCCTGAACGATAGTGAGCTCTGACCGGACTGCGCTTCGCATACTTGATGAGACGGGTAAACGGTTGCATTCACGGTATTTATTCTTATTGTATTGTTGGCTGGTTGTGTCTTGTATCTGTATTCTTTCCCCTTAGCAGAGCCTGTATAGTATTCATTGTTAGTATATTGTATTACTTGTTATACCTGTTTATTCTTATTTCTGTAACCCCCTTTTGTCCATTAGGGACTTAAATACAAACCTTTTACGGAGCTCTTATCTCCTTATTTCTATACAGTGGTCGTGTCTGTTTATTCGCATAATAGCGATAAGGTACATTACGGACACTGTCCTTTAAGGTATATTCGCAGATTAGAGACAAAGTACTGCGAAAGGATCTCTTATTAAGGTATTGGTTCTTGGTGTTTAATATACAATAAACGGTACGCTACGCTGCGCTACGTTTTGTTCGCACGTAGTTAGGTATAAAGGGTAAGCAGGTTGCGGACACATTACGTAACCTGCGCTTTTCACTTATTGTATCTCTGGTCATATTTAATCACCATTAACACCTGCCATAACGAACGGGGATAATGCATATTCACCCGATCAATGGCTCAAATCTACCAGAGTGTGAGAAAGCGGAGATGCAATAAAATAGAAAATAAATGATCAGATAATTCATTCTTTTCTCCTTCAGGACCCTACAATAACCCTTTAAATGGGGTCTACGCAAGAAATGCATAAAAAGTAGATCTAAGGGTCAAAGTGGGTTGGGGGAGGTGAAACTAGTTCCACCTCCACCAAAGCCCTGCACAGTAATTCCAACAGAAAAAACATCCAAGCGGCTTCCTTTTCTGGCACAGTGTATGTTATATCATACCATCACTGACGATAAAGTGAAGAAGAGCCACTAAGATGAGCAGGCAAAGTGAGAGGGGGCTGGAGTGACAAAATAAGGATGGGAAGCTGCTTGCGGGACAAGAAGGACATGAGTGGTGAGTTACTGGAGTAACAGATCTGTATAAGCGGCACTACTTTTGGCATGAAATGTTAGGGGCGCTTATTGCGAACGTTTTTTGTAAGGAGTAATTACTGTGGACATTTGAGCATAATGCATTAGGGGCACTACGGTGTGGTATACATGTATAAGGAGTGCTACCAAGTAGTGTAACCTGAATAAGGGGCACTACTGTTTGGTATACATGTAAAAGGAGTGCTACCAAGTAGTGTAACCTGAATAAGGGGCACTACTGTGTGGTATACATGTATAAGGAGTGCTACCAAGTAGTGTAACCTGAATAAGGGGCACTACTGTGTCATAACCTGAATAAGGGGCACCACTGTGTGGTAGAATATGAATTAGGGGCACTACATGCAGTGTAATGTGATTTTGCTTGTGCTAAACTATACCATCATTGAAATCAGAGATCACACCCCTTGCTTGTAAGACCACTGTCCATTTATAAAAGTATTGGAAGTAGGGTATAATGTTATAGATTGCAGGCAATGGAGTAGGCTGTGCCCAACAGGTGTCAGTGACAGGGCAAATAATTCCATCACCTCCCCAGGACCACTTTTAAGTCCTGACCAGTTACAATCGTCTGAACAGGATCAGCTTTTAGTATTCTCATACATACCTGTTAATATCACTACTGAGCCATCTGGCACAAACAAATACTCAATGTTATTTATGCTCTTTGGCCTGGATAAATATGCTGTAATTGTTATTATTATAGCCAGAGATTTGTTAAACCAAGGTGTGGGTAAAACCATGGTAAATTGAGCTCCTGTTTAATATGTAAACTGTAGATACCTTTGCTAGAAGGACCATTGCTTAGAACCGCTATATTCTTAGAGCAAGGACCATTTTCTAAATATCTCTATGGAACCTGCAACTCTCCAATCCGTATAGCCTGAACCACCACCTTCTGGGTCTCCCAACACAAGGAGACTCCCCAGATCAAATTAGCCAAAATATCAAGCAGTACACAGGTCAGACTCCTATATCACTACTTGCTGGAGGAAGTAGAGGCTGAGGTTCTCCTGAAGCATCATCCAAGCCAATCGGAACCACAGTAGGAACCCAAACAGAAGAATTAGGAGTTTTAGTTTCTCTTATTTGATCCTTCTATTCCTAGGTGTATAGCTTTTCCTTTACTACCCATGATGATTTCTGAAGGTAAATGGCTATTGAAATTGGGGATATGGTCGTTTTGTCGACCCTACTTCGGTTGACACCGTTGGGTCGACAGGCAACAAGATCGACAGTGATGAAGGTCGACAGGTGTCTAGGTCGACAAATGCGTTAGTTCGTCATGGGTTAGGTCGACATGGGTTTTTTCGAGCCGACAGGCGGTATTTCATGACCTACCATCCACTAGGGTGTGGTGGGAGAATAAAATAGTGTGCCGAGCGCATTTGTCGTCCTAAATCCATGTCGCCGATGCGAGGGGCTGCGGTTAACTTCCAACTGTGTCCATGTCGACATTCCGGTAAAAAAACAGTGGAAAAACCCATGTCTACCTCACGACCTGTTAACCTAACCCATCTCGAACTAACGCATTTGTCGCCTAAACCCATGTCGACCTAGAACCCTGTCAACCTTGCTGTCTGTCAACCTAATGACTGTCAACCTAATTCGGGTCGAGAATACGATCCACACCCTGAAATTGGTGAACTAGTTTCCACAAAGCTCTAATTTCCAGGACAGTTACATAGTTTCATTTATTTTTGTCGCAGCGCCATGGTTTTATCATTGTGGGAAAAGATGTCCAGGAACCAGTAATATTATGGATAATTGCTGTATTCAATGTGTGGCTCGACTGTAACTGCTGTGTGATGAAATATCCCAGAACGCCTCGACTGGTTTGCTGTTATGGGATACTTCCACAACAGCTGGAGAGACCTCTAGCACACTGGACTTGGGGCGGAGGATCAAGTCTCTGAAATGATAAAGCTCTGTAACTGCAGGTGGGCTGTGAAGATGTCAAGTACCAGAGCATTGTTTTGCAGTTTTACAGCAGGTACACAAACATAGCTGCATGACTACCTATGATTTTTTTTTTAATTCATAGCCCTTTGTTTCTTTTATACCACTTCCAGTCCAAAGCCAGGGCTTAGACCCTGCCTTCAGTTTGCTGAACATAAGTTGGACCCTCGTCACACCCGTTATTTCCCACCTTGACCCCTTTCCCACTGCACCGGCATCTGCCCTGCATGTCAAAGTAACCACCACCTTGAGGTGAGTCTCCAGACACAGCCAATCAGCAGCTTTGAAAAGTGAATCCGGTTACATCTTTCACACCATGGACAACTTGAGCTGCATAATAACACCAGTAGCGACTGGTTCAGAATCTCTGCATAAAAAAAAAGAGGTATTTCACAAATACTATTATTTTGAGCAGAATAATTGTCATTGTCTTTGGATTGATACCTCAGGACTTTTAGCCCTTGGTCAAGTGAAGAGCAACACACACACACGTTCAGCACAGAACGTGGCTTCCTCAGTGGATCAGCAAACATGATGCTTAACCTGTTATAGTATCCACCTGATCTGAAGGTTTTGTCTCCTGTGCTCAAGCAAGTTTCTGAATGTAGACAACTTATATTTATAAAGGAAAGAATGTGAGAAAATACATAGACATAATGAAGGATTACACGAAAGCTTGTAAGCGGCTGTAGAGATCTAAAATGTTTCTTTTATAAAGGTCCAAAAACAGAACGTTCTTTAGCAAAGCAATCCCTGAGATCTGTGAAGCCACTGTACAATGGTTTCATATTATACCGTACCATTAACTCGGCCATGTTGCAATCATCTCTTCTTACACGTTCTCCACTTCCCTCTGTCCTCCCTAACTCCTACTTCACTCCTCTAACATATTTATGGGTCTTGCTTCATTTTCCTCTGAAAACTAACTGTACAGGGCCTCTGCCAGCTTCTTCGTTGATGCCCTTTCCATGGCAGCAGTGGTTCCTAACCTGGGGGTACTTCAAAACAATATAGGTAATGGCGTAACTGATGAAGGAACCGGAAGTGACAATGTTGTTACTCGTGCTTTTGCCTGGCCAGAAATCCACTGGGAGCTACCTGCGCTGCCCTCAGCGATTATCTGCCCAGCGCTGAACACGGGTGGAGGAAGCAGCGGAATTAACCCTACAGGCGTTTGCGGGAACGCTGTATACAGTACACGGCCAGACGCAGAGGAACCCATTCCTGACTACACACTACTCTTTAATATAGGGACAAGCAGACCCACTCACTTCCACTCCACTTGTAAGCAATGTGGATATGTTAAAGTGAGAGAAGGGGTTACTCAAATGAAAACCTTAAACAAGAGGTACAGGAGTGAAAAAAAAAAAATAGGCTGTGAACCGCTGCCTTACAGTATATCATATACAAACCATTTACAAATCCCTTGGTACTTATGTAGAAGCAGGGCGTCCACTTTACAATTTGTTCAGTGGGCTATTCTGCGTAAGAAAATCGCATCACATCGCATGGGCCGTGCGATGCGATTTTCCTATGTAATTTATTCACTGCTCTCTTGGCCCCGGCGGATCACATCGCATCTCCCCTCCCGCAAAAACGCATGGGATTTTATAGGGTGCGATGCCATTACATTAGCTATACACTTGTACGACCTACAATGAGGTATTAGACACCACCCCAAAGCATGGCGAGCCCCGCGAGGAGCAGTGGAACGCGTCCTCCCAACCGTTTCATACCCCCATTACCCACGTCAGCGTGGAGTTGATTTTAAATAGTGTGGTGAGCACAGCGAGCCCGAATCGTGGCGAGCCCCGCGAAATACATGTAAAGTAATGCGCTTGCCACACTATATAAAATGAACTCCACGCCGAGGTGGATAGTTGGGGTATGAAAAGGTCGGAAGGACGCGTTGCGCTGTGCTTGCCATGCTTCAGGGTGGCGTGGATAGTGGGGGCTAAAACCTCATTGTATGTCATACAAAAGTGTATAGCTAATGTAATGGCATTGCATCCTATAAAATCGCATGCAATTTTGCGGGAGGTGCGATGCAATGCGATCCGCCGGGGCCAAGAGAGCAGTGAATAAATTCCACAGGAAAATCGCACGTCCCATGCAATGAGATTTCCCTAAGCTAGCGTACGTATGCTAGTTGGGCGCCTGGCAACTACATAAGTACCAATCCCTTAAACCCCTGAATGACTGTGTCCTCCTGCACTGCTCTCAAGGTCTGGATATCTCCCCGCTCTGATATACTATACAACACCTAACCGCAACATACAAGCCTACCACAAACTCTGCAGCCTCTTCTATGTATGTACACCTGTATTGCATGAAGATCTCTCAGTGAGCAAGACCCCATCCCCTTTGTACCCACAAAAACAGATTTCCAACAAACTGCAGTAACATCCCACAATGTAAAAAAATGATATATCAATCTTAGCTTCCACTATAAAACAAGTCAATCAAATTCCAGCGACCATCCATGAAGACTGTGAAAAAGGCTCAAAATACATCAGTCATGTTAAGGCAACGTAAGAAGGGGATCCATAACATACATCTGTAGAACATACATGTCAAGGGGGGTATTCAATCCCAGGTCACTACTGTTGGTACGTTCCAACAGCTGTGACCCTGGCCCGTTTTAATTTTGCTGGACTACAACTAGCCAGACGGGATTCAATGTCACGGCCGTTTTCGGCAAAACGGGACCGACATCTTTTTTGTCGATCTGCCTCTGCAATGCTGTCGGGAAAGACAGCATTGAAAGGAGCCTGTCAGAAATAGCGGCAGTGTTTGAATACCCCCGTAAATGTCAACATGAAGTGGACAACCAATACGTTGACATAAAAAGGAGGTTCACAATGTCAACATGTTCACAATGTCAACATCAGGAACCGCAACTTAGATTTTTAGGCTTAAGGTTTGCAGTTTGGTAAAACACATGTTGACATGTTAGATGTGTCGACCTAAGTGAATCACAACAAACTGGTTGTAGACCTAATGCCATGTCAACATTCTGCACATCAACTACTCACACCACAACCCACTCAGGAGCAGACTCCTGAGAGAGAGACCTGTGGGGGTTGCTAGAAAGCAGAATATACCAGGCGCTTGTAAAAATAATAAAAAGAATTTTGCAAAAAGGAGATTTTTTTGCGGCAGAGAGAGATAGGAGTGAGAGAGATAAAGTCAACCAGATGGTTGATGAGATTTTTTTGGGGTGCTGTTTGTAGGAGGGAGGGAAATAGCAAGGAATAAAAATAAAAATGAAAAATATATAACAGTAAATGAAAAAATAGAAATTAAATTAAAATAAAATAGAAAAAATTATAAAAATAAATGAAAATAGATGCAAAACAACTAAAAATAATAATGACAATAAACGGAAAATGAAGATAAGTAAATAAAATAAGTAAAATAAAATAAATAAATAAAAATAAAATAAAAATAGAAAAAATAAAATAAAAGTAAAATGACAGACAGACAAAAACTTATTGCGGCATGTTTACAAATCCTTTGTTTGAGAAGGTAAGGAGGGGAACAGTCCAGTGTTACTAACTCACCCTAACTAGTCCTGCCTGGGGTCCGTTTATTTGGACGCTCCGGGCGGCACGGGTCCTGCGCTAGTAATTGCCGGCTTCTGTCGGGTAGCTTTAGCGTGCGGCAGAGCGGCGGCTTGTAGCGGCTGTGGAAACTTGGCTGCGGCTGGTTCTGCTGCATCTTCTGGTCCCTCCTAGGTACACATCCAACGCGTTTCACATCGGGTAGATGTAAAGCATCTACCCGATGTGAAACGCGTTGGATGTTTCCCATTCTGTACATGAAACCAGTGTTCTAGGGGAACACACATACAAAGCACAAACCCACATATTTTAGGGATTGCTTATTTGTTGATTCTGTTTTTAAATTGTTTGCCTAAAGCTAAACCTAGGCTACTACCAAGTGATCGTCAAATGTCTTCCCAAAAATCTAATGGACACAGTCGGAACACATTCCCAAAGCATGGTAAGGTACAAAGGAAGAAAAACAATTGTGAGTATACAAAGGGAGGTATTCATATAGAACCCCTACATATCATGGTACCAGTCATCAGGAATAATTAAGCCTTGTGTAGCTATTTCCTGCATGGTTTACTACCCAACGTGCATGTGTTCCTGTTCCCCGCAATTCCACTAAACTGCCCACTTGGTGTTCCAGATAGTCCAACAACAGGACTGACCAAGGAATAAAAGGAGACTCCAATTTGTTTTTCTTCATCTGGGAAACCATTTAATCGCTGTCCATGTGGCTTTCATTATGTTACAATTCTCTCGCCCCTTCTCTTACTCTCTCAAACAGGACAATGAAAATACTGTCAGAACAGAACACGTGGAATCAACATCTGTGCATTATAAAAAAAAAAAAGGTTTTTTTTTGTAACAAAAGAAAAAAAAATTCCTTCGGAAACAAAAAAAATATACAGAACAAACAAAAAGGGTATTTTCGGTGATACAGTAGGTCTGTTTAATAACAGCCAATATTTTTTTTTTTTGTTGTAAAACACAATTCTGTGTGCTCGGCGCAAACGGAAGAACATCCATACTTGCACACGTATACAGGATGGGTATCAATAAGGAAAAAGGTGAATAACATCATTGTCATATGAACAGAGCACAGAAAAAGCAAAAAGTAAATAATTTACATGGTAGGCAAATGTAATGCTGTAGTGCACTAATTATATATATATATATATATATATATATATATATATATATATATATATATATATATATATATATATATATATATATATATATTTTTTTTTTTACACTCCCCCTCCTACGCCAGCAGCATGTTCCATGTTTGTTATATAATTCAGGAGATGCAGGAATTATTGCCTAAATAATTCTATACATTAAACCAGTGTTCTTGGGCAAACACTTAGAATTGCTACGTCATTTACATCTTGACTGTTCGCCTTCCCCCTCCCCCCCCCCCTTATTTTACAGTTTTAACTCATTGGCAATTTTGGAAGCAATGTTTTTGAAAGCTATCGATGTCCCGGATATCCGCTTGAAGCGGACGCCGTTCAAAGAGAGTCTTGGCAGTTTGCACACTTCCATCTCCCACTGGACAAGGTTTTCCGCGTGGCCGTCACCGTGGACGCAGAAGAGTAAGAAGCGCTCTCTCTGCTCATAGTCACAATTGTTGGCGTCCAGGACCTTGCGGATCTCACGCATCATGTCGTTGGGATCCATGGAACTCGTCGTTTTCATGCTCCAAGTAAATCGCAGCGACCGAGGCTTTGATTCCTTGTTTTCATCTTTCTGGTCCCCTGACACATTACGACTAGAAGAGAAGAGAAGTTACTCTAATGTAATCAGTCATTGCAGGGTAAGGATTTAGAGGGCCAAGTATAAAGATACAATAAAAATATTTCTACCAATGGGTCAGAACCTCATCACTACTACAGTTTTCCTGTAGCATCAGAATACACTCTATAGTTCTAAACGGGGCTCATACCGATAACAGAAGAGGGGTGATTCAATTCAGTGAGATGTACATATGCATGTGAAGACTTTAGGATGGTATTCAATCCTGGATTCCGACTGTCGGAATGTCACAACAGTCGGAATTCCGGGCAGTTTTCACAACGCTCGACAAAAAAAATAAAAAAATAAATCGGCAGCGGATTGTCGTAAAACACCCGTGAATTTGACAATCCATTTCCGGCAAAACAGAACCGGCTTGTTTTAAAGTTGGATCTGTTTTGTTGGAATCCGCCATCAATGTGGTCGGAAACGGCAGCATTGAATAGGTGGGGGACACTATTTCTTCTGGTGGAAAAAGCGGCCAAGATTGAAGATCTTACCCTTAATGGTGATGTGTACACAATAGAGGTGCACAGGGAAATGAACAGACTGTCCAGTGGCACATCCCATAGTACTGAATATCATCTAATAAGTCTATATGGTGAATGCACTTAAATGGCTATCAGTACTCATTAATCTCTATGGTACAAATCAGCCTCCGTGCACCCAGGAACTGGGGTGAGTACGGGAGGATTAAGGCTGCTGCTTTAAATCTTTCACATTGTTTGTCTTTAAGCACTAAGAGTGTATTCAATTTGGGATTCCGACACAGCTCCCAGTATACTGCATTACTCCCTCATATCTAGGTCTATGCATCTTATTGTGAGGAACAAGGAATGACATGCACAAAAAAAAAAAACACGAGCATAAAACCAAAAACATTTTAAGCTAGCAGGAGTATCATGCAAGACATTCTCATGGAGGGTAAACCGGATGCTTGTGGGTGATGATTAAGGTAAAATATATGTTCGCCCTCACCTTGAGCCCTCATATCTCCCGTTTCTTTCAGATTCAGTTGGGAGCCTCAATGAAAACAATGTGAAGAGCAAAAACAAGCAGAGAAGAGAAATCTTACACTGGTGCACGTCTAATGATAGCAATGAGCTAGTGAATCAGATTGACAGCTTTGGTTGCATCGCAATGTAATTATATCAAACATACGGTGATAATGCAGAGAGTGATGTCATCAAAAAGACTAGATTATACTGCCACAATTTACAATGTTCAAACATGGCTATCAAATATATTTAATCCTTAACCCTTTGAGTGCCGACATCTGTGAGGTGTTCAAAATATCTGCTATAAAAGGCCGGCGTCTCTCACATTTGTTATATAAATTCAAATAAAAAAGGTGGTGTAAAAAAAAAATATATATATATTACACTTCCTACACAAGGTAGCATTACAGGTCTTTATGATGTATAAAAAGTTTGCCTGGCAATTTTTACACAGATTTTGACAAATAAATTTGGCACTCGAAGGGTTAATTGCTCCTGTCACTTATACATGGTAGTCAGGCCATTTTGCGGACTGAAGAATTTCTATGAAGCCTATCAATTCAGAAAAAGTGTGACCTCAACATAGCCCTTTATAAAAAAACAAAAACAAAACAATACATGTTCTATTGGAAGCAGAATGAGAGCTTCCCCTTCCATTAGATCAGGGAAGGGGAACCTTCGGCCCTCCAGGTGTTTTTGAACTACACATCCCAGCATACCCGGCAACAGTTTTAGCATGGCCAAAAGCAAAACTGGAGTAGTGCAGCCTGGGCTGTGTAGTTCAACAACAGCTGGAGGGCTGAAGGTTTCCCATCCCTGCATTAGAGAATGCAAAATGATCGCAAAGTACATGGTCAAGAGAATTCGTGCTGAAAACCTTGATTGTTATAAATGTATCCACGTTCATATGTGAAGTTCATCATATTTCTAGATTAAGCTTGATGTTGTCCTGAAGCTTCAAATACTATAAACTGGGGGTGGGGGGAATCCCTTTTGTATCAGGTGGGGAGGGTTTATTTAGCTTTCCCTAGGATACAACACATCACTGCTGTGCTCTTTCAACTGGATATAAATCCGATACAGAGCAGCTTTGTACTATATCCCAAGGAAACAATAAACACTTCCTATCAATCAAAAGTCAGAGCTGAAAAGCACAGAAACAGCATGGAGGGGGGGGGGGGGGGGGGGGGGGGGGGGGGATGTTTGTCACTAGAACATTAGAGTTATAAAATTAATTATAAACGCCCCCTACCCCCCCCCCCCCACACACTAATTTATTCAAATGTTTTTTCGGCTGTTATTAAAGTTTGTTACAATTTTTCAACAGTTTCATTTTAAATCTGCTTTGCCTTCTATCAAAAACTTTCCTCAGCTGCTCCTTGCTGAGGTTTTTCCCATTCCTCTCCAATCCCATAATACTGCCATTTCAAAGATGGTGGTTTCTATTTGCTGGTTCTGATGACATAATTAGAGAACCTACGTAGTTTGATAAAGATGGACCAGCAGAACACACTTTGGGCTTCGGCTGGGAAGCTACATCTTCCTAAACAGGATAATTAAATGCACAGTAACATTTTAAAACAAATAATCTAAACACCTATATTTGAATGCTCTGTAGCCATGTTCTACAAATGTATTTGGAAGATGAAAGCATTTAGGCACCATTTCAGTGAAGGATATGGGGAAGATCAGGTTATTTGTTCCCAGTGGAGTAACGGACATTAACACTTAATATACAAAGTAACAGTTTTTTTATTCGCTTTATCTATAGGAGTGACTAAAGGAAATATCAACTAAACTGTTCCTCTGTTTTTGGACCCTGTCAAGATTGTAATTTTAGCACAGATCAAGGGTGACTATATTGGAAGGGACAGAAATCCTATGGGGTAATCTCTGGGCTATACAAAATAACAGAGCAATTGGTTACCATGGCGCAAACTTACTATGAACCATAGCGGCAATAAGCAGTGATACACTACATACAAATTAGACTACTGTAAAAAGCGCTCTGATTGGTTACACCCTATTGCAGACCGCACCTCGGGACCAGTGTCAGCTGCAGTGAGAAAGCCACTAGCAAAATTCCCAGGTCGAGCAACCAACATTTCATACCAGGTCACACCCGGTGTTGGACACTGCTATGACCCGGGGTGCTGTTCAATGAGAACAGGGGTAACCGGGTTGAGCGACAAAGGTCCAGTTCACACTCTGGAGGAGGCAAAACTTCCAGACAGCTTCAGCTCCAATTGCTGCCTCCTCTCCACCCCCGATGAGGTGCCACCAATCTCCCCCGACGTTCACAGCCCGGCAGTGTGGCTAAACCTCACAAATGCCGGGTCGGGACGTCCCCATGTCCAAATCCCAAGTGGAAACCCGGCATTTACGATCTGAAAGGGGCCCTACTAAGAAGTCAGATTTGCCTTATATCCTGCAAGCAAAATGCAGTCCCCTTTAATTTAATTCATCCTATGAACAATGCAAAAGTCAAACATACCAGTTTCTACTCATTGGAGAATCATTGGTTGTAACAATCTATGAGAATGTTTAAGCGCATCAATTCATATTCAAATTCCTGTTTTAAAAAGGGTCATTCAGGTTATTTTGTTTTCAGGTTTCTGTTCACTCAACCGTGTCTTTATAAAAGAGCAGAGAGAACGGTATAACATACATACTCAGGGGTAAATGTATGAATCTTGGACAAGTGGTATCCATAAAAGAGATTATGTGCAAGGTAATGCTCCAGACAATTACTTCCTGTCAATTTACATATTGGAGCTGATTGGCTGGTGCATTGTCACCTTTTTTAAAGCCATGCCGGACTTTATCAATGGCATTTGCTAGAGCTACAGAAGTTAAACGTTAGTATTTGGCTTTAATAGATAGGACTAGCATTAATGGAGGGACACAATCATTACAACTACAATTAAAGGAGTGGTATTTAAGTTCACATTGTCTAATGGGCTCAGTTAGTAGTTCGACATTAACATAAAAAAATAAATAAATAAAAAAAATAAAATATATAGGACACAAGGAAACACATAACGGAAACAAATAAAAAGCAAAAAAATAAAAATAAAATAAAACCACTTACCTTGGGTGAAAAAAATTTACAAAATATAACATTAACACCACAATCCTGCTTTAGGCATGCCAAGTGTGTATTAGTAAAAATGAAAAATGAAGTTTAAGAGGCACATAACTTATGGTTGCACAGTGCACAGGACATGCCAGCTGACACAAGGTACGATTCAGTGAAGAGGATGAAAGCCGGTATACTGCGCTAAAATTTAGTTTTTCAGCAGAAAGTTTTAGTATTCGGAAAATATAAAAATCAGATCCAGAAAGACAAGTGCAGAGAAGTAAATAAGAAAAAAACAAACGCATAGCCAACTTAAATCCTACCTTTTTATAAATCTGAATGACATGTTTCTAAAAACAAAAAAGTTCAAAAGTAAATTAAAAATGAGCAAACAGGAAGCAAGAAAAAAAGTCAGTCTTGTGCATTCATGTGCAAAAACCCCCAAACCCTCAAATGTCCCGCTAGTGAATGTGACTTGTCAGATGAAACACGAGTATCCATTGCTTATGACCCGGGTACTAGGCCTAAAAATCAGTCAGTAAAAACTATAATAAGGACAAGTCGGACCCAATTTCCCCTGAGCTCCCATTGGGGGGGGGGTTAACATATGATCTGGCACCTGATGAGCCATTTCTACATGCGATAAATCACATACAATTTATTGCATGTAATACTCCCGGGGAGCTAAAAGGAAGGAGAATAAAAAAAAAAAAAAAAAAAAACATTCAAAAGAATGGACAGCGGATGATTGACTGAGAGCTTTCACAGCCAATCAGTGGCCTCCCATTCGTCAGCCGCTGATTAGCCAAGTCACACCTCAGCCAATCAGTGGCCATCCATTCTTTTTTTCTTTCTAAGTCTTCAGGCACCCGCCTCTTCTGCACAGCCCTTACCCTCTTGGGGATTGGACGCGATACAACGCAGGCACTTAAAAGCACTCGCAATGTGCCAATGATGCTTGCACATACGATTTATCTTATGTGCAGCCCGTTCAACCTTGGATCAGATGTCAGACAGATCCAATTTGAGCCCCGATCTGTCGGAATCGGATGAAATCAGACCCAAACTGGAAAAGTGTATAGGGGCCTTAGGCTTGCGAGCAGGGCCTTCCTGCTCTCTATCACTTTGTCCTAAAACATTATTGTTTTATCGGTGTGTCTAATTGTAAAACTCAATGGAATTTCCTGATCTATATAAGAAGCTGTTAATACATTTATTTAGATGTGGAGGAGGACAACAACCTGGTCAAACCTGTTATTGTAGGATGGCCTAATCACAATATAATTTAGAAATGGCAGACTGCACGCTGCCATACAATCATTGACTGGAATTAATAAAGAGTGTGTGTGTGTGTTTTGCCAGAACATAATTCTCAGTACAGAAAGTGCCATACGCACTGTGGGCCCCTTATGGAAGCATGAACCAGAAAAACTGGAGAGACTACAGTATTAAATCTGTATAAAACTCCCGGCAGGACAGAGAAAGTACCAGCCAATCAACTCTTGCGTTTTTGAAAGATGACAGTTTGTTAATATGTATTATATCTCCGCCCACTCTCTCTCCAGGACTTTGAACATTAGTGAAATAGGTGGAGATGTACTATCATTTCTAGAGTGTTTTACTTTATGGTTTTAGAACCTCATGGAAATGGTTTAAATTTAAAAAAACAAAACAAAAAAAAAAAACACGAGAAACAAATGCAAATTAGGTCATGAAATCTAAAAACGCAAGATGTGTTTGTTTTTTTGCACCCCTGTGAGCAGAAATGGAAATGGTGGCATGCTGTCATGTGGTAGGGGTCTTCCTGAGTGCTAGAAAAGTGGGCTCATCCAATGCAATAAAAGTAAAAACAATGTACAATTAAAAATTAAATAAAAAAAATTTGACCAATGGCAAACTCTAATTAGCTGTGGTGAACGCCTGGAGCCTAGGGATTCGCCCTGGGCTATACAATTAGCCCCGATAACAGTACTTATTTACAGATTATGTTAAACAATAACTGCCAATAAACTCACAGATCCCCGATAACGCATGGGTCCGGGATGTGAATGAGTGCAAATTCCCATGATCCCCCCCAAGGTCCACCACACAGCAGTTCTGTACAGCAGCACCCACAAAAGCCCCATGTAGCCTGCTAGTAAACACATAGTACATTTGGTGTAATAGGCTAATGACCGTTCATGCATTCGAAAAATTCTCTGAATGCAGTTATTTCATATGGTCCGTAAATCTGACACCAAAAGCATATATGTGGTGACGTTGGAATATTTATGAGGGATAGCCTGTCCTTCAAATACTATGTAAGATGATCAATCCTAATAGTGGGTGTCTCTACTCTGTACAGGATGATAGGAATAGTAGTTCAACAGTTGGAGAGTCACAGGTTCCAGATAAGTCATCTGATCTTCCCCAAAACCCACGAGACATAAGGACCAAGCAGTTTGGAAAGACTTAAAGGCAGGCATGTTCAAACTGGGGCCCTTCAGCTGTTGTCAAACTACACATCCCAGCATGCCTTGCCATACTGTAGTTTTAGCATTCCCTAATAGCAAAACGGTGGCAAGGCATGATGGGACTTGTAGTTTCACAACAGCTGGAGGAACATATTTTGGCCATGCCTGATTTAAGGAATCTCCTTTGTGTTGTGAGTGTATAGTGCTAAATTCTCCTCTGGGTTACACTAAAATGAAACTCCCCAAAACATTACATTAAAAAGAGAAATCGAAAACTGAATATTGGCGACACTTCCCCTCTTGCGTTCTATGTAACTGTTTAATTATTTCACACAAACAGGGTATTTCTGAAAGTTTTATTTAACTTTTATACAAGCAAGTTAGGATGTAAACTAAGCCAGGAAAAAAATGTACAGACATCTTCATTCAAGCTGGTTAATGGAACCGCAGCAGCAGGATTAGGCGTTGTAATGAAGACTTCTGGACCTGCCAGATATCAGAGTGCTCTGACCAAAGGGTCTTTATTTGGAACATAATTTAGTTGATAATTTGGCCCTGAGAAGATTTGTCCTGTTTGACAGTTCATGTAAATCAGTGAATACAACGCAGAACATAAACATTATCGTATTGCTGTTAACAGGTTGGTGTAAACTAGTTTCGCTAGAGACAATTTCAAGATTACAGTCCAAATAAACATTTTCTGTGGTTTCACACTCCCACAAATTGTTAAATATTAATCAAAATCACTGTGTTTGCCAAGTGACTATCTTTTAGATCAAAAAGGAACATTAAGGCAGCATTAATACTTTCAAAACTGTGTACATACATTAAAGCATAACAATACAAGTTAGTTTTTGTTCCAAGACTGGACACACAGCAAAACAATCATTTTAGAAGACCTTGCATTACAAAGGCCTAATACTCTAAAAAAGACTTATTTTTGTAAGGTTTAGCCATTAATCCAGTGATTTACATAACATTTGGTTTTTTTTTATATCAAAAGCAACGTTAAATATAAACATTTTTGTTAAAGGGAAACAATTGTGAAATTGGTAATGAGTGACTGGAACATACACACGCAGTGGAAGGAAGCCATTTTCTCACAACATTAACTGAGCATTCAAAATGGCTGCCTCCTTGTGTGACAGTTCAATTGACATTTAACCTGTATAGAACTACATGAGCATTGATGCGATCAAATAGAAAAAACTTTTTAATGGGTTCTGGAGATGAGCATATTGTAAGTCTGAAGTAACTTGGACCATAAGGAGGTCCTCTGGTACACATCAAGTGAAATTCATTTAAAAAAATAAAAAAATTAATTGACCCAAAAGGTATTTTTTTTTTTTTTCCACTTCAGACCATTTTTAAAACAAGGATCAGATTTGTTTCCCCGAATACAAAAACTTTTCTAGAAGAAATTGTGCGCCATACCAGACTACACTAGCGTGAGACTTGGAGGTAGACTTAGTGTTTAACAGACCCAAAATAAAAACAAACAAAAAAAACATTTCTGTCAATAGGCCAAGCACTAGAATTTCTATTCTTAACGTACAGCTACTATACAGTAGTGAACACAGCAAGGGTTTTGTTGTAGACATTATGCCGCCCAAGATTTCAAATTAAACACTTTATACAAATATATATATATTTTAACTCTAGCAAAGCTCTATTCTAGACATAGAGGAACACTACATTGATACATTACAGCGTCTCAATGGCTCAGCAGGCAGCGCTTTCATGCCTGGTCCAGAATAGGAGGAAACAGAAGGCATCTTGTTTAATATTGCACTGTGATATACACACTTTCAGCATAACAATTAACAAGCAGTAAGCATACAGGCCCCACATATAGCACAGGAGCGACTCACAGGACTAGACGCAGAAGTGCACCGGATGTAAGACACGCACTACACGCAAACGGGAATATCTTTCCATAACCCAGAGCTCCAGAATATTGGGGTCCTATGCCAGAAAGATGCAAATTCTAAGCTTTGAATTGTATATAAGTAGACTCAAACTAGGGGTATGTGTCATTGGGTCAACCCAATTTAGGCCAAAATGCATTGGATCGACAGGGATTACGTCAACATGAGTTTTTCACTTTTTGTTACGTATGCCGACAAAGTCACTCTCTAAGTGTACTGTGTCCCTTCACTGCGCTCGGCACACTATTTTATTCTCCCGCCACGCCGTAGTGCAGGCATTCCCAACCATGGTCCTCAAGGCACACCAACAGTGCAGGTTTTAGTGATATCCCGGCTTCAGCACAGATAATTAGTATCTGAGTGATTCTGATTAAACTATCTGTGCTCAAGCCTGGATATCACTAAAACCTGCACTGTTGGTGTGCCTTGAGGACCGTGGTTGGTAATGCCTGCTGTAGTGGATGGTGGGGTATGAAATACCACCTGCCTACTCGAAAAAAAAAAAAACATGAAAAACTTATGTCAACCTTGACTTGGTTGACCTTCCAACCCTGTAAACCTATTTCAGGTGTCAACCTCAGTCCTGTCGACCTTCAGTGGTCAACCCAGTGCATGTTGACCTAACTAAGGTCAACCTAATGACCGTAACCATAAACTAGAACCGGAGAGTCTCCCAGTCACGGCAGAGAAGGGTTAGCGAAAAAAAAAACAGAAAAGGACATAAACCCAGTAGGTGTAACGTCATTATATGGGGGGGTGAGTGGGAGATTGGTCTCATGCCAATGTTATTCTTGCTGTGGGTACTAGTGGACTGCAGTGGACCACCACTGGTCTACATACACTGCTGAGAATTACAGCACCACAGTATGGTCTGTTGTCCTAGGCACTTCGGTAGAGGGTGTCAAGCTAAATTGGCAATGTTGGTGGCCATGGTTCCAGCAACCCCAGCGGCACTTTGGAATGCAGACATCACCTGCCCCAACTGCGAGTTTCAGGCAAACTATACTTACTGCTTGTTAAGTGGCTGTATATTCCCACATTGTGCTGGCTGCACACAATACCCTCCACATACCACATTGCACATCCCAAGTACTGTAAACTAGTTGCCCTCAACTCAACATCGGCGTCAGCCATTAGCTAGAACGTTGCCAGCCTAGAATAAAGACTTTGGTACATAACACCCTATCACACGATGGATTTGAAGGTTGTGACCTGTGACCCTCCAGCTGATGTTGATCTACAAGTCCCACAATCCCTGCCTAGTATAAAAGGCCCAACAGGACGTAGAGTCCAGCACAGAGCTGCGAGTGGGCAACGGAAACTGGTCCGTTTATATTTACTATGAAGGACATTTACAGAATAAAAAAAAAAAAAAGGGTATAACCCTATAAATATGGCACAATACACACAATTATGAGAAAAAAATACAACAGAAGTATAATTCCACAACTGGGTGTCATTTGGGAGTGGAGTGATGGCAAGGAATGAGTGACTGGTGAAGAAAGCCCAAACCACCAAAAAAAACAAAAACAAAAAAAAACCTTACCTTCTAGTTAATTTTGAAGTTAATTTACTAAAAAGATTTGTAGAGCCTCTACTTCGAGTCTGTGACAGAGGTGTGGCTTCGTGAGATAAACTGGGCGAGGCCGGTGGGCCGTTGTAGGTAGCAGTTCGCCGCTCGCGGAGTTGGCCATGGAAAGTGCTTCGGCTGGGGGTTCCTCTGGGGAAGCGCATGCGGTCTGGAGTAGTGGTGCTTGTTATGCTGTGCGTTGAGGCCTCTGTCCTCTGATCAGGGATTGTGCTGTGATAAAAGAAACCGGTTGAATGACTTTTGCATACAGTCTATAATCTAAAAACAGGAGTGGGGGGAGGTGCTGCTGCCGTATACGGAAGCCTGCCGGCAACATTCACAAATGTAGGAAATAAAATATAGAAGCTTTCATGAACTTTGAAATCAAGGTTTGTGTCTAGATCCACTTCTGTTTCTTGAACAGGATGGGCTGCTAGGTGAGGGTGGAAGTGGTTAGATTTCCTCACAGAGTTTTTTTTTTTATTTTATCTGAGATTTACGTAGGTGTAGGTTTTCTGCTTTCATTTCAGCTGGATAATAATGGAGAATATATTTATATCACAGATTTATATTCCCCTTCCAGGAATACTTGGATTTATATTCCCCTTCCAGGAATACTTGGAATACTTAGATTTATATTCCCCTTCCAGGAATACTTGGAATACTTAGATTTATATTCCCCTTCCAGGAATACATGGATCCAGTGCATGATGGTAAAAGTCAAGAAACAGAAGTGGATTCAGTCGAAACCATCAGACAAGTGACAGACACTTTTTTTTAACTACATTACTAAGGTCCGCTCCCTAGTAAGCGGCTACACGGCAATGGCAGTCTACATTGAAGAGTTGCCAATGTGGCTTTAAACAACCCTATCTGCCACTCTGCGAGCTGCGGTGTCCAGCCAACAAAAGATCCATGATCCTCAGTGGGCTGCCACGTAGCCCCATGTCAATCAGAATGGGTACTCCTACCAAATGGAGTTCTCTAAGCTCATGGACCCTTACATACATTTGTGAATATTCGCAGTAGCTTCTATATATACACAGCAATTAACATGTTAGGCTTAGCAGTCCACAGAGTTTGTTAAGACGGGGACTTTTTATGCACAATGGCATGAAAAGTGCAGTCAACATAGAACACATTACTTCCAATGGTGTCAGACCACGCTTCTCATTCTGACTGTTTAATGCTGCATTGAACATGTACAGCTCAGTTATGCATCGATTTACCTCAACTCGCATTAAAAACAGCAACACCATCAAGACATACACAGAGCATCACATGGGACCAAGGATAATGTCTCACACGGGGTATCACAGATGACGTTACCATTAAGAACATACTTTTTTTTTTTCCAACACATCTTTAGCTACAAGAAACAATGAAAATGGATTCCATGGACAATACAACTTGGTATTGTATTACAACTGGAGGACAGTGCGACAGAAGGGAAGTGGGGAGCATATTAGTGTGACGGTACTTTCCGGAAGTTTTATTTTTTTGTGCGTTTAATGTTCTTACACAGGCCCGAAGTTATCGTCTTCAGAGGTAATTGGCGGTAACATCTCGGAGTGCCTGGAGGAGGACCTGGACATCGATTTCGGATGTCGCAGTCGAGAAAAGATGGAGGATATGGCGAATACTGAGGCAGGACTAGTCGCGTATGTGAAAATTCCTGTCAGGCTATGATGGGGGAAGAAAGGCGAGGGGGTGGGATAGGTTTGGGCAGACAGAACAGTATAATGGACCAATAACACAGGCGCAAATGATAAAAAAAAGGAGCAGAAAATTCTAAAGGTTAAATAAAATAAAGAATGCTGTATTTCCATGCATAAAAACAGTATAAAACAAAATAATTCACATGCTATTTTAATTCATTCATGTTACACATACTGTAAGGACACTTTACAGGAACATCAATTATATGTAAAAAAATAAAATAAAAAAGTACCCTTGACGATAATATAAAAAATAAAATCTATACTATGGTCCTCCAGCTGTTGTGAAACTACAAGTCCCATCATGCATTGCCACAATTTTGCTATTAGGGAATGCTAAAACTATGGCAAGGCATGCTGGGATGTGTAGTTTCACAACAGCTGGAGGGCCACAGTTTGGACATGCCTGCATTACAGGATAGTCACACTGATATAGTCGATTAATAAGCCTCTTGAAATATAGATACTAATAGATCCGGAACAGCTGAACGCTCAACTTAAGTATTGTGTTGTGGGAATCTGTATGAAATCCCGACGCACGACAAGGGGGAGGCGTGGATCACCCCCTTTTGCAGGCTCACTGTGCTCGCCACGCAGTGGGCCTGGTGCCTCGCTAGGCTCGGCACACTAAATTTATTCTCCATCTATGGGTGTCATGGACACCCATAGAGGGACAAAGTGCCGGGTTTTCGAGGCGGAAATAATATTTAGTTTCTGACAAGATTAGGTCGAATTGACATTCGATCTATTCAGTGTCGGGTCTGTTATTCTGACATTCGGAAAGTCTGTGAATCGGAGACTACGGCCGTCGATGGTTGAAATCCAGCGGCGGTTTTTGACAATGCAGATTCGACTTTAAAGTAGACTCTGCACAGATGATTCCTGTCCGAAAACTGCCAGGATTGAGTACGGATGGCTGATATTTCTGGCTGTTGGAAATACCGGACAAGATTGAATACCCCCTATTTAGTATTTATCACAATTTCAAGTGGCTTATTTATATATTGGAGGGGATATCCTATTAGCAGCAGTAATTTACTTAAACCCCCCGATGCCAGCACTTATCGATAAGCAGCCCTTCAGTTCTGCGATAATGGCACTTTATTGATGAACAAAATGGGCCGCAATAGGAGAGCCCAATACTCATCCAAAAAGTGATCACGGCTAAACACAACAGAACAAATGGATGTGACTAAGTGCACCGCTTAAACGATAACTATTCCAACTCAGCTCATCGTCTCCAGTGACTGCGAGTGAAAATCCACGCAGCTTCAGCTTTCTGCACCTGAGGAGTGGAGCAACAATTCAATTGCTCCGTTGGGCGCCCAAAGCGAATAGCCATGGTAAATACTATTGAATTTGCCCCCCATGTTTTAATCCAACATTATATCCTTATATTTAAAGATTACGATATTTCATAATTGATATAAAATGTGGGAAATGTTTTGGTAGTGTGTCTTGACACACACAATTCTGCCCCATCAGATGTCATTTCTTTGTATCTATTGATGAGCGCAGCTCTACATTTCTTTGTGGTAAAAGTAATTAGGCTTCAAGCATAATCGCAGATTTGATGAGAAAGCTCACAGAAGTAAAGGAACACTCGTGCCGGCGGATTGCTACGGGCTATGAAAAAGTCGGCATCAATTCAGTGACAGCTCTGTGGTGCGCCAAGTGACATTATGCAGAATACACATGCTAACCATTATATAACACTGTGCTCAGGGCTCAGGGACAAGGACAGTTATGAATCTGGCTGTTTTAGAATATACATTATTCCGATCTCTGGCCTATTGCTTACACTGTTTTATGTTAGGACAAATGTGGTGAAGGCGGCAGGAGGAACACCGCCAACTGGGATCAACACAAAGCAGACTTCCGATGGCTGGTACTAGGACCCATGACACCGAACTAAACTAAATCATAAGCAAAGACAGCAAACATTGCAAAACTCAGAAAAGTGGGTAAAAAAGCCGCCTACAATTCAATACAATATAGTGACCGGTATGAGGATCTGGCCAACTGTACTGCACATTCTTCTCACCGGGTGTGGAATAGAACATAGTACTGACCTCAGTAAAGTGATAAAGTGGGCGGTGATAAATGCATGATTGTCTACCTAGACCTGGGCTGGCCAAACAGGTCTTTGAGATCGGCCAACAGGTCACGTTTCCCAGACCACCCAGCTGGTGCACAGGTGCAGTCATTACTAACTGTCACGTTTTCAAACCTGCTGCATTCATTAGTAACGGTCATATTACAGATCCCCAGGTGGCCTGGAAAACATGAGCTGCTGGTAGATCTCGAGGACTGGTTTGGCCACCCCTGCCCATGACGCTGGGAACTATCACCTGTACACCATTCTTACCTAGTACTTTTGAAATTGTGAAAATAAGTTTTGACTAGGATGTAGACATGCAAACAGTGAGGGCGCAAGTGCATCTCATAATGAACCCTGCGTAATGCACGTAAAGTAATCCGCGCGCTCGCCATACTTCGGGCTCGTTTCACACGTGCGCTCGGTGGCGCACTACACTTTAAAGAGTCAACTCCACAAAGACGTGGCTAGTGGGGGTATGAACAGGTCGGGAGGCCGTGTAGTGTGTCCCGTTGCGGGACTCGTCACGCATCGGGCTGATGTGGATAGTGGGGGTGTTTCAGGAACACATTAACACCGGTCAGGTCAGGCAGGTTAAAAATGGTCAATGGTTCCAACACAAAGTAATAAGCGTTGACATAACGCTGACTGACTACGCTAACTGCGTAAGCTCCGGTTAGGCGCGAACGTACACAAACAGCTGAATACGGGAGCACGACGCGGATGCCGACAGGGACGCTGACCCTGGAAACACAACGCTGACTACGTAAGTGGCGCCGCAAAACTACACAAGTACCAAATGTTGTTTAAAATAAACATATTTCCTATATAAAGGTAAAATGACAGGTCATTACGATGAATAAAAAGGTTTGCTTGCCAATTTTCACACCTATTTTGACAAATTGCCGCGGCACTCACAGGGTTTAGCTGCTCTTTGAGCTCCCAGCTGCCTTGTGCTGAAAACAGTCTCCAGACTGCTGCACAGCCGACACCAACTCCTTAAAGTGTGCTACTGTGATCAGCCTATAGGTGCTGTGCATGCATCAGTATGCATCACCACTAGTCGCAACTTTGTATCCCGCCATTGAAATCATCCATTGCTAAGCCCATAGAAAAATTTGTATTGTGTAGATTTGCCTGACCTCCTAGCCGACACACCATCCACAAATATTAATTATTCTACCAGATGCGGAAAATAGTGTTGGGTGCCTATTCAATGCTGACTTTACCAACAGAGAAAGCCTTCCAAAGAGGCAGATCAACAGAACGGGCCTGTTTTGCCAAGATCTGCTGTGGATTGTCGCGATCACGGCCGTTTATGAGGGCATGCCCCTTTTTCGCTGATTGGCAGGCGGGACATATAATCCCGCCTTCCGATATGCAGGCGGGCAAAAGGCAAACGGGCCAGGGTCAAGCTGTCGAGACATACCGACAGTTTTGACCCGGGATTGAATACCCCCCTTAGTCCCTGCGAGACCGGAACACTGATAAGCCGTGCAGCGACTGCTACGCGGTTACACCTGCCAATCACTTGTTGGATGGCTCATTCACTCGGGTGGGTGAGGCAAACAGAAGACAAATGTCTTTTGTGAAACAATATTCTCAGATAAGAGACAAAAGGAAACTAAAAAAAAGCTTTGCCTGAAAAACACATTCTTTATCCTATTCCTTTCTTAATACGGCATTGCCTTTAGTGAATCATTCTATTATCCCTTTCACTTGAACTGAGCTGCTGGAACCCTGATCGGGGATCCAATCCTTTGCACTTTTCAGCGCCATAAAGAACGTGGACAAAGGGGGATTACATGTAGATAGATGCAGCAGAAACAGTATGTTAATAGTACCTCAATGGCACAATATAGATTGAATGGATCAAAACCATTCTACTAGGACAATGAGATTCATAACGGTTGTGTGTGAGGACCGGCCAGCGCTATCCTACATAGGCCAGTCCCACTGTACCTGAGCAACCCTGATAAGCCTGGTGTGCCATTTCTAGTGGCTACAATAAGCATAGACCAAAGCGTATACGATACCTGTTCTCTTTGCCATTCTGAATGACGGAGTGCCGGTCAGTGGAGGCGCGCTCACTGCAGACATACGTATTTCGACGGGTCATACCGCTGGACGTAGAATTATTCTGCAATGAGAGAAAGCAGAGAGATGAAGAGCGGATTGTACAAAACCCCTCATCCAGAATCACACATGGACCTGGTCATGGAGCTACACCCGACCTTTATAGTTTCTGAAGAGGGTTGCTCCTTATTCATGGACTGTCCCTCTTTGTGGGAAACAACAAACACACTAAATCATGAGCATCGGCAACACAGGATACTGTACCATAAACCTCAATGTGTTTTCTAGCTACATTTCTGAACCGCGTTCATTGAACAAAGTAAAGTGGCAGGTTCCACATTTGGTGCATTTGAGAGCGGCAGAAACACGCAGATGCCCTACTACCTACCGTTCCGTGTTTTAGGGTCTCATCTGGCAAAAAAGGGATTTTTGTAAGAACTTACCGTTCGAATCCCTTTCTCTGATATGGTCCTGGTGACAGCTCAACATTGGGATGTAGGAGGGTCCGTAGGAGCCAGACACCTATACTAAAGCTTTTGGAGGGTAGGCTCCTCCCTTCTGCATCCCAGACTCCTCAGTTCAATCTTTCAAAGCCACCGGAATACATTAACTCAGTACAAACGCCTGCACATATTATATGCACAATTTCAAAAATAACTTTTCAACCATATATAACATGAAACATCATGAACACTGGCATACTTACTGAGCGTAAGGGAGGGATCGCTGTGTCACCAGGACCATATCAGAGAAAGGGATTCGATCGGTAAGTTCTTACAAAAATCCCTTTTTCTCTTTCAATGGTCCTGGTGACAGCTCAACATTGGGACGTTCCAGAGCCGGTCCTTTGGGAGGGTACGCATAGGTCTGCAGCTCTCATCACTGCTAGCCCGAATGATGCGTCCTCCGACGCGAACTCATGGAACCTATAGAATTTGGCAAAAGTGTGAACAGACGACCAAGTGGCGGCCCTGCAAACCTGCTCAGCCGTGGCCCCATATCGAACCGCCCAAGAAGTGGCGACCGACCTGGTGGTATGCGCATTAATCCTGTCCGGCACAGGCCTACCAACCTTAGTATATGCAAAGGCAATGACAGAACGCAACCACCTAGCAATGGTCTGCTTAGAGGCAGGCCAACCAATCTTGTGCACATCATACAAGACTAGCAAAGTGTCAGTCTTCCTGACACCCTTCACCCTGTCCACATAAACAACATCCAAATTCCTCAATTTGTCCCTTTTTCTTGAACCCTCTGGGGGTTGAAACACAGGCAGAACTATCTCCTGATTCAGATGAAAAGCAGAGACTACTTTTGGCAAAAATTGGGGTACTGTCCGAAGAACAGCCCTATCATGATGAAAAATAAGAAAAGGAGACTTGCAGGACAACGCTCCCAACTCTGATACTCACTTAGCTACGCAACAGCCAACAAAAATACAAGCTTTCATGTAAGAAACTTAAGGTCAGCCGACCTCAGTGGCTCAAAGGGTGCCTTTTGAAGACACTCCAGTACCAGTGATAAATCCCACGGAGCCACTGGTTGCTTGTAGGGAGGTTTCAATCGTGAAACCCCTTGCAGGAAAGTTTGCACCTCCGGTAGCAAAGCTATCCTTTTCTGGAAATAAATCGACAAGGCCGATATCTGTACCTTGAGTGATTGAAGGCTTACCCCAGACGAAAAACCATCCTGCAAAAACTCCAACAATTTTGAAAGTCGAAACCGCGATGTGTGCGACTTCTGCCTTTCACACCACCTAATATAGGTCTTCCAGACCCTATAATAGTTTGCTGAAGACACGGACTTCCTAGCTTTTACCATGGTGTTAACCACAGCCTCCGAGAAACCCTTGTTCTTCAAGATGGCGGTTTCAATAGCCAAGCCGTCAAATTTAGCCGAGCTGAATCTATGTGTAAGAACGGCCCTTGGTTTAACAGATCTGAACTCAGTGGCAGACATTACGAGTCCACAGACAATCTCTGAAGCCTCGAGTACCAGGACCTCCTTGGCCAATCCGGTGCTACTAGAATCACCGGAATTCCTTGGGACTGGATTCTTTTCAATACTCTCGCCAGCATTGGAAACGGCGGAAAAGCATAAAGCAGAATCCCCTCCCAGGGAATAGTCATTGCATCCACTGCTTCAGCCCATGGATCTCTTGTCCTGGCATAGAACCTGGGCACCTGATGATTTAACCTCGATGCCATCAGGTCCACCTCTGGAGTTCCCCACTTCAGTGTAATCTGATGAAACACCGGTGGGTTAAGGCTTCATTCCCCTTCTAGCAGCTCCTCCCTGCTCAGGAAATCGGCCTCGATATTCTCCACCCCCGGGATGAATATCGCTGACAACGCTGGAACATTCTGTTCCGCCCACAAGAAGATCCGGGAAACCTCCGAAATGGACAGCTTGCTGCGTGTGCCTCCCTGATGATTCTGGTACGCCACAGCCGTGGCGTTGTCAGTCTGAATCCTTAAAGGAAGACCCCCGCCAGAGATATCACTTTCCACACAGCCCGCAGTTCCAGGATATTGATCGGCAAGGCAGACTCCTCCGAGGTCCATAAGCCCTGGAGGCGCAGGTCCAAAACCACTGCACCCCAGCCCCTGAGACTGGCGTCGGTAGTGACTACCAGCCAGTCCCAGGACTGCAGAAACTGACCCAACTGAAGGGAATCCACCTCCATCCACCAATGCAGGGAAGACCGTGTCTCTGGAGACAACACTATGTGCTCTGACTTCATGGTCTGAGTATTCCCTGACCAAGATGTCAGGATGTTCCAATGGAACACTCGAGAGTGGTACCTGGCGAACTGTAGCATCTCGAAAGTCGCCACCATTTTCCCCAACAGTTTGAGACAGCTCCAAACCGATGGGCTCTGAGACGCCAGGATCTCCCACACCAAGGAGGCCAGGTCCCTGGCCTTCGTCTCTGGTAGGAATACCCGATGTAGATGGGTATCCAGGACAACTCCCAGGAACTGGAGTCTCTGTGATGGCACCAACTGAGACTTTTGTAAATTTAAAAGCCAACCGTGAGCCTGCAAAAACCTGCTGGCTTCTGCCAAGTGACTCTGCAACTTTTCCGCCGACTCTGCTTTGAACAGCAGGTGGTCCAAATACGGAATCACAGTGATTCCCCTCAGTCGGAGGGCCGCCGCCATTACTGACATTATTTTGGTGAATACCCTTGGTGCTGTGGCCAGACCAAAGGGCAACGCCTGGAATTGCAAATGCAGGTCTCCTATAACAAACATAAGGAGAGCCTGATGTTCCGGATGGATTGGCACATGAAGGTATGCGTCCTGGACATCCATGGACGCCAAAAATTCTCCCTGGTCCAGGCTTAGCAGCACAGACCGCAGAGATTCCATCTTGAAATGGTCTACCCACAGATGGAGATTCAAGGACTTTAGATTTAAGATTGGTCTGAAAGACCCATCTGGCTTGGGCACCAAAAACAGAGTGGAATAAAAGCCTTTCTTACAATCCGCTCGAGGGACCGGGATAACCACCCCTTTCTCTAAGGGAGATTGAGCCGCCGCCAAAAGAGCAACACGGAGCCGCGACTCCTTTGGTAGTGATGTAGGAATGAATCTTCTCAGAGGAAGACCTTTGAAGGGAATTCTGTAACCCTGGGATACAATGTCTAGCACCCAGGAGTCCCGGCCCAACAATGCCCACGCAGCCCTGAACCATCTCAGACACCCCCCACCTTGACCACCGCTGGGGTATTCCCCAGGTAGTCATGCGGAGGGCTTGTCCTCTCCTTTGGTGCTTGGTTTCTTATGAAAGGAACCGAACTTTGACTTTGGGGCCTTGCCCCTGGAGGACTGAAACTTTCCCCTAAAAGACTGTCCTCGAAAGGACGCACCCCCTCTAGGGGAGGGCCGAAAGGACGGCCTAAAAGCAGAAAACCTTGAGGCCTGCTTAGCTGGAGGAGCCGGCAGGAAGGTACTTTTTCCTCCCGTGGCCTGCTTAATAATCTCTTCCAGCTCTGAACCAAACAACAGCTTTCCTTTAAAAGCTAAAGCCTCTAAGGCCTTTTTTGATTCATTATCCGCCTCCCAGGCTTTAAGCCAAAGCACTCTCCTGGCATTGACGGACACTGTGGAAACTCTGGAAGCCATTTTGAGAGCTTCCTCCTCAGCCTCAAGCACATACTCCGCAGCTGCTTTAAGCTTCTCAGCAAGCAGCAACACACATGGATCAGCATGTAAAATTGTACACAGGTCATTGGCCCACACAATCATGGCCTTAGAGACCCAGGCTGATGCTATAAGAGGGCGTAAAGTGTAGCCTACCTCCTCAAATATTGCCTTGAGGTTACCTTCCAGCTTCTTGTCTACGGGGGTCATTAAAGAATCCTCACACTGTGCCTACCTAGCTAGTGTGAAAGTTAATAAAATAAAAAACTCCTAACTCACTCTAATCCTTCAGCTGCTCCGGCAGCCCTTTAGAATAGCTCCCACTCCAGTGGGCACCTAACACGAACTGGGGAGTCTGGGATGCAGAAGGGAGGAGCCTACCCTCCAAAAGCTTTAGGATAGGTGCCTGACTCCTACGGACCCTCCTACATCCCAATGTTGAGCTGTATCACCAGGACCATTGAAAGAGAAAGAATTTTCTTTCTTTAAATGAAAATTGAGGGTAGACACGCACCTGTTCCTTCACATTGTGCCTTACCCAAAAAATTTACATGCAACGCTCGTCTTCAAAGTGGAGCGATTTTCTTGCCATTGTGCATTTGTGAAGAGCCCGAAAAACCTCATGTTGCATAAACTTTACAGGTGCTTAATACACAGCATCAGAAAGGTCTTGAAAAGGTGGCGGGTGTTACTGGTGATAGGGCGGTGGCTCTGGGCGTGTCGGTGAAAGTGGTTGCATACACAGACACCCAACCGCTCTAAAAGGAGGCCGTAATCTGATGCCGTAAGTGCGCCTGCCTCAGGGAAAATTTCAATAGCATGACCGATGGCACGTCTAAAAGGGATTGGTACTAAATCCTGGCGTTCAAAATCCTGACAGCTGAAATCCCATCAAGGGGGGGGGGGGGGGGTGTTTGGATGTGGGTTGCCCCCCCTTGCATGCTCGCCGCGCAGCGGGCCTGGTGCCTCTCTACACTAATTTTATTCTCAATCTATGGGTGTCGTGGACACCCATAGAGGGAGAAAGTGTCGGGATTTCAGCGGTCGGGATTGTAACTGCATCCCGTCTAAAAGACCCTCCAAAATCAGTACTACATCACCTACAGATGTAGTACAATGACTGACTTGGTCCTTGCACATTCAGGTGTACAGTTTCACACCACGGAAATGCTCTGTGGCATCTTTTGCATTAAGTAGCTGACGGGGGACCGCCATTAGACTCAGCTGCATTTCCATCCACCTCTTGATCAGTCCCTATCCGTTCTAAAACATATATAGTTGCAGAGACTTAAAACTCACAGTCACACAGAAAGCATTCCGTCACCTACCTGCAGGTGTTACTCTAGGAAGTAATCAGATACAAGGGAACGATCTTGTATTAAGTCGTGTTTTAGAGGGGCTATATGTACAAGTTTTGTTCGAAGAACTCGTAATAAGCAGACCACCAACTAGAATTAGTGAACACGAAATCACGGAACAAGCAAGATACTTCCTTATTTAAGATGAAACAAAGCAGTAACATAGTAATGTATACTTACACTAGGAACAACAGAACTCTTCTTCCGGTCGGGGATATCCGCCTTATTTGGGTTGTTTGCGTTCCCAAGCATCGGGCTAGGAGGCGTTACTCCTCTCCCGCTAACAGCGCTGCTACTAGATTTCCGTGACTGCACCCCCTCTTCTTTAATATCATTATCCGTGGTGCTCGTCTGGCTTCGTTTTGGGTAAACTGTGACTGCAGGTATGGCAGGGCCAGCTAAAACAGAACAGAATTGCTTTGTTGGTCTTTCATTGAACAATGACCCCCATAAGTAATCCTGACGTTCCGTCTACTTACCGTGGTCACTGTACCTCCTCTGTTTTTGGCTGGAAGAGATGCTGCGCTGCACCTTGTGATGCGGGGACTGCCCAGTGCTATTGTTGAGATCGCTGCTCGGTCTGACTTTAGCAAGTGACAAATTGCTGCTAGAGCTGGAGTCGCTGGCATCCAACTGTACATGGGAGTAAAAGAACTCGTCACCGATTCAGAGATCAAGAACTTTCCCTATTTCCTTCTGTGAACCAAGCCCAGTGCACTATGGTTGGCGAACTCGAACAATCTAGGCCATTAGAAGCATAATGCAGGTGACTACTCATGTGCAGCTATCGTTAGACGCAATGTAGAACTATAAAGTCTGCAAAAATCAGAATTCTAAATACACCTCTTACAGAATAGTCTCAGTTCCTCAGTTTAAGTAGGATATGCTGTTCTAAAGCAGCGTTTCTTTAACTCCTTCCACATGGAACTCATAAGCTGGATACCCAATATAACATCATCTGTCCAATCTTTGTAGTAGGAAAGCTAATCTGGGAATGTATGAGAACAAATGACTTGCTCCAAAACCCTAGAAAACAGAAAAACATGGACAGTCGGATAAATTGGTTATCTCCATTTGATTTAACCAATTTAGACGAATGACCACTTTCGGCTATTTTAGGATGAAATGGTTATTTGCACCCAGACATTACCAGACTTTCATTCCAACCAGAAATGTTGGACAGATAAGCATATAGCGTTTCCAGCTTAAGTGTGTGTTTTTAGGGTATCCTCAGATTAGCACCACCTAGAGATCCGTTGTGTTAGTCAATGAACATACCTAAGCTCCAGCTGGATGATCTGGAACACAGAGCTCTCTGTCAAGGTGCATACACACTGGCCAACATATTGGTAGTTCGATTGAACAGGCGATCTATCAATGCACCCTATCAATGCACCATCAGCCAGTGTGTACTAGCGATATATATCTGAACGGTGTCATTCACAGGTATAGTGCATTGGCTGTGCACCATAGCCGATGTTCCATATATCTAGGCATATATTGCCGATTCGTGCTGGTGCTGAGGCTCTCAACAAATACAGCCGTGTTGAGAGCCTCCATTGATTGACAGCTCAGTGGGCGGACGCATGCAAATGTGCCAACCCTCTTGTGATGTCCATCTTGATGGATCCGGCAGCACGTCTGGAGAACAGGCTGACCAAGCAGACTGTAGATATATCTGCAGATGTATGTATTAGCTTGTACCCAGCTTTAGGTTCCCACGAGGACCAGGTTTGATAAACGGTGTTCTAACGTAACAAAAACAAACTAATACTTTGTTACCTGAAGCAACACTATGAAGTTGCACAGCTCTGGAGGAGGGTCAAGAAAAGTATAGTCAGGTTCCACAGCAAAATTAGCGTCAGTGTCTGACGTTGCCTCTGTAGCTTCACGGGACCTCTACTCTGCTATTACAAAGACACAACCGTGCCTCATCCCCTGCAGACAACGTACCGGCCCCAAGCTACCCGACCCAGGGCCCTTGTGATCTAGAGGAAACCCCTACACTTTAATGCTAAAGACCAAATACTGATGACAGTGTGTGTGTGCATAGACCCATTCATTTGCTGAGTGCAATAGGTAGTACCAATTTCTGCAAGAACTAAAAAAGTCCCTTTAAACACAACACACCTACAATAGGATTGAAAAAGGGTGCGACATGGTTACCTCAGTTGATTTTCTTCCAAGTAACAGGTACGTAGCAGTGATCTCATCATATTTCATTTTGCTAAGGGATTCTTGTATCTCTTCCCTCGAATATCCCATTCCAACCATTATATCTAACAGGAGAAAAACATCTGGTTGGAGCTGTTCTTCAGGATGTAGTTATCTATACACAAAAATCCTAAATATATCTACCCTGTCCCTGACTTTAGGCCTGATCGCTTCCATATAATAGGGCATGGGTAGATATTGGGCATGATAGGTGTGAGGATGGGGACCATTACTGGCCTGCACCAATACAGCTACATCCAGTACTAGCATTGCTACACCCAGGAAATATCCAAACAGTTGGCAGCCATTGTGTGCTCTATGAGGTCACCCAACACATGGCAATGCGTAGAAACATGTATTTTGAAGGGTGTATTCAATGCGGCCGGCGGGGGGGTTAAAAGAAAACAAGCGATCCTCACTGTTTAACCCCCGTGCCGGGTGCTCACCCTATTGAACGTTCCGGGGGAATCCTCACTGTCCGTTGACGGCGAGGATTCGCCCAAACAGCAAGGCTAATGCAGGGAGCCTGCTGCATTTAGCCGCGAGTCTCACCGTTTTAGCGGCCACATACACAGTTTTCCCCTCATTCCAAAAAGCTAGCGAGGGGGAAATGGCGTGTGCAGGGGGTCAGTTTAATACTGATCTGCCAGCTGTGACAGCGAGCAGGCAGGTGCACAGTACTTGAAGTCTGGACAATTTGGTCTAAACCGCCACTTGCATCGCCATACATTTCCCACTTTGCAGTAAGCCACCCTGATTGTTAATAGCAAGTACTTGCAGCAGACCATTTCCGGATTAGAATATAAAGTTGCATCAGGGGTTTACATCCATGATTTACTCCATAGGCCCCTTCCCACTATCAGCAGTACTGATCGGGGCCCAATGTACATTCAGCATGACAGCGCGCTGCCTCCTGTTCACCGTGCACAGATTCATCGAGGCATAATGCTAACGAGGTAGTGTGTTCCCTACAGTTCTGCTAATTAAAAGGTGCTCGTTAAAGCTTTGTGTACAAAACTACTTTAGACCCACTGTTCCGTGTGCTAAGGAACAAATGTTTTCAGCTGCTCTTTCATCTTCAAGTAAAAAGTAATTGAACGGATTAATTAACAAGTCACGTCGTGGTAAGCGGTTCTGACATTGGACAACACGTAAGCGCTTATCCTTTAAATAACAATTGATTACCTATTCGTTTCTGGTCCGCAATATCAAGCTCTGGCTCGACGAATGGTTTCAGCTCGTCCTCTTCGTGTCCCGCATTGATCCATCTGTCCTTCATTATTTGCTGAGTTAGAGACAGATGACAGGAGAGGAAACAGAACATGGCTCATTTAGCACAGATAACAATGAGACAAACAAGATCTCGCTGGCTGCCCCTCACGTATCACACACACACACACACACCCCCCTTCTCTTTGGGTATGGGTCATAGGCTCGACACTATGAAAGTGGACATACATTAGGGCTTTGGGCGACGTTCAAAATGTTGACACAGGCTTTTCACTTTTTATGGCCCGGATTTCAACCTAAGTCGACATGAACAATTATCGGTGTACCGCTGCGCTCGCCATGTTTCGGGCACACTATTCTATCCTCCCTCCATGCTCTAGCGGATGGTAGGGTATGAAACAGCGACTGTCGGCACAAAAGTGTGAAAGACATGTTGACCTTACCACTGTCGAAGTAATGCGTGTGTCGACTTTAGCCCTGCTGATTTATTGCATGTGTGGATATAGGCTCCGTCTACCTATTTGGTGTCGATCTGGTGACTTTAACCCCTTCTCTGTCCACGCAAATTAGCACCACCACCACCACAAACTCTATTAACGCTTATACATGGCGATAAGTCACCAAGTTAGATTGTGGCTCAATCTGCTCTTGCCTATAAGAATTCCCACAGTGTTGGATAGTACAGAGACCATTGGGGGACAATGAATAGACTGTATTAATGTGCAGAAAAGGTCTAAATGGCCCATTTTATCCATGTAAGGATTCTCTGCTGACCTACTAACCAGGAAACACAGTGCGACTCCTCTCCGCAACCAGCCTCAAAACCACCCTTCCCCCACAGGATCTCACTGAAATATCTATCCTACAGATTGATCTCCTTTTAACACATGGGAGAGATAACTACAGCATCCCCCCCCCCCCCCACTCCCAAGATCCTTTTACCATAAAAATCTTACACTCAGCACCCCAGAAGTCAGTGCAGGAGGAGAAGGCTGTGAGCAATACTTCTGCACAGAAGGTGTCTATGTCCTGCCAATCACTAATACCCATTTCACACCAGCCAAAATTCCTGGGTTGGCCCCCGATTTCAACCCTAGCTAGCAGGGTTGCTCCCGCGACTAGCCGGGGTTACTAGCTGGTGTGAAGGTACTCACCCGGGTCTGGGCAGCAGTGTCCAGACTGCTGGGATTCTGGCAGCGGTGGCTAGGCTCTCAGCCAATCAGCATCCGCCCAGTCTTTTTAATATGTTTTCAAATCCAGTGCTTCCCGCCCCGCTGCCCGGCAAATAGCACTAGAAGCGCACAGCCGCCGCCCGGATCCCCGCAGTCTGCACGCCCCCCCCCCCACCAGAAAGGGGCCAACCCGAGAATGCCCCTGCGTTTTCTGGTGTGAAAGGGGTATAATCTGTAATAGTGACTGGCTGCACAGTGCTGGCTTGTCAGTAGATCGACAGCAGCGGGGGAAGTAAGCCACATATACACTAAGCAATATCTGAGCTGGAGTTTGTGCACTGTGTGTATGCTCGGTATCGTTAAGAATGCATGCTTCTGCGGATCGTTAAACCCACGTCAACTGCACTAAAAACAGCATTGGTTAAAAGATAAAATGAATAGAAAGGTAGAAAAAAACAAAAACCACCCAAATAAGTAGGTGCGCAGTAGTTGGCAGGACATTTTGGAGCTTGGCACTTGAATAATGCAGAAGGTGTGACAGCTGGTACGCAGCCGCCCGGACATTACAGCAGCAGGCTCTTACCTCTAGCGTGCCTCTCTTGGTAGGGTTTAGCACCAGGAAACGCTTGAGAAGATTTTCACAGTCTGTAGACATGTAGAAGGGAATTCGGTATTTCCCTCTCAGGACTCGTTCCCTTAATTCCTAGAAGATGGGATTTCATTTCAAGATAAGTAAACAATGAGACTTCAAAGAAAGTTAAAATTTGAGGCAAAAGGAAAATAATTGGTCTTTATAAATTGCTTTTCTCTAAAAGGATTCAATGTGCTTAAAATGTATCGTCTTTTACACGTATGGAGTAAGCTATTTGCTTGTTTTTTGGGGGGGAAGAGTGGGGGTGTTCATGTGCCATATTCGCGGCAGAATAGTGCCAAAACCGCTCGGTATCCAACACTCAAATCCCGTTATTTCCGGGGATTGGAAATAACGGGAAAAAATTGAATACCCCTCAAAGTGGGAAAGAGGCCAAATAAGTCACTGGTACCTAATAAAGAGATACGTAGCATCCTCGTGCTTTCTGGCTCACCCTCAGAACCACACCATCACCCACCTTCCATTATCAAGCAAACCTTAAGGGGGGCATACACCTCAATGTCTGGCGATCCGCACGGGACGTGCACATGGTGCATAATAATCAGTCCAGCGTGTATGATCCATAGGATCTCATCGCCATCATAAGCAGACCGTATGTACTTTTATAGCGCATACGATCGCTTGTTCCCTCTTACGATCAGGATGTTTGCAGTTTGTCCACCTTTAGTTTCACATACAAGGAAGCGCTGCACCGGAACTACTGTGCTAGTAAGTCATCTATAATGGGCTTCATATCACAGGTTTCCAGAGTCTGTGCCAAACCACTACACTGAGCAGGTAACAGTCACCTCACCAAGCATTCTGGCAAACTCCCACATCTCAAGGACATGGCCAATGGCAAATCACTGGAGAGCAGCCGCAGCAGCCAAATTTCCACTAGAACATTAACACACAGCTTTCCTGGCTGTGTTCTACACCCATGTCACATTATGGGACAGGGCACTAGAACACCCACAACGCAAGAAGTACAGACCTCCGGCTGTTGTGGAACTACACATCCCAGCATGACCTGCCAGTTTTAGCACTCCCTCATAGAAAATCTTTGGCAGAGCATGCTGGGATGTGTAGTTCAACAGCATTTAGGGGTTGGCAAGTGACACCCCTGTTCTAGATTCAGCCCTCCACTATTCGGAGCCCTGTCTCGATGTTATATACGCCAAGTGACAGGTTCTATGATCTTCTGCTAACGTGCACATCACAGAGCGCCATATACTAGCAGGAGACAGAACAGAAGTAGGGCAACAGTGGGAGGGAAACGTAAAACAGAGAAATGCCGAAATATCATTTTTTTTTAATAAAGTATTTTTATTTTGCAGGTCGTAAATACAGAACAGAACAGCAGATCAGACTTTGTGCATGTGAATCGGTCAATCCAAGTCAAGCATATAATGTTAAAACGTACATTGCATTCACATACAGTGTCAACATCTAAATATATATCAAAATACATTGTGGAATCAATTGAATAAAAGAAGAGAGAGGAGATGATATCGCCCTTCTGTTCTGACTGAGTAGCAATATTAATTTCTTTGTTGATTTTGAAATAAACCTTAAGAGAACTAACAATAGAAGAGGAGAGGAGAGAAATAAAGATGAAGAAATAGAGAAAGAAGAGAGATCATTAGTCACGAATGGGTGCACATGTTAGGGGTTCAGTCCCATTCAGGGTGGCAGACCGGTGTACACTCATAGGTTGAGCAGTTCTTAGATGAGTATGAACAGTATGGCTATCAGCGTCCACAGTCAACACTGCTCCCAAGCCCCACACCATCAAACATGTGCAGAGTGCGGAGATTCCAGCCACCTGCCCCATATCTTGTCAAATTTAGGGAGGGTGCCCCGAGACATGTATACATATTTTTCGTGCTGTACTGAGGTGTTAACCAGAGCTTTCCATTCCATTACCGTGGGTCCCAGGCTAGCCATCCAATGCCTAGCTATAACGACTTTAGCTAGGGAACACAAATTGGTCACGTATTGTCCTTCCGTATTATTTAGTGACGTATTTGCTTTACTACCCAAAATACACATCTTGGGAGTCAGGGCTTGCCCGGATATTCCCGTGGATGTAATGACCGACCTAACCGTCACCCAAAATGAGTTAACCAGAGGACATTCCCAGAGGAGGTGCCACAGGTTCCCCTGTGTAGAGCCGCACTTTGGGCAGGCCGAAGAGGCCCGTCCACCGAATTTAACCAGAGTAGATGGAGTAAGATACGTTCTGTGTATGATAAATAGCTGAACTTGTTGAAATCTTGCGGAGACCGTGGCATAACGTGGTGACGCCAGTGTCTCCTCCCACTCCTCCTCCTCAAAGGCACCCACATCAATCTCCCATTTGGTCTTAAGGGCGGGGAGCGAATCTTTATGTAAGAAGGATAGTAGAAATGAATAGGCCAGAGAGATGGTCTTGACCTGTCCGAGATTAGCCAGGAAAATCTTTGCCGGGGAGGCTAGCAGCTCAGGGGGGCCGTTGTTAAACTGGGTATTTAAGGCGTGGCGCAGCTGCAGGTACCTAAAAAAGTGTACCCGGGGCAGCCCAAACTCCTCCCTTAACTGCTGGAAGGACTTCAACACAGCTGCCTCATACAATTGTCCAATCGTCACCACTCCCCCAGACGACCACAGACTCCTACCCGACAGACAAGCAAGTTCAGGTAATTTGATAGAATGCCAGAGGGGAGCTCCAGGATCTATAGCCGTGTATCCCATCAATGATTGGGCCTCCTGCCAGATCTTGATGGCTTGAACCACCAGAGGAGGGGCACCCCGGGGCATCCTCCCACCCAATAGTAGCTGCATGGGTGTGATGTCGGGACATATTTGGTGTAGGAATGTGGTCGGGAGTGAACTCTGATCAGTGTCTTGCACCCAGTGCCTTAGGTGCGAGAACTGGCCAGCATAATAGTACAGTCTGAACTGTGGCAAAGCCAGACCCCCATCCGTCCGTGGCCTAGTAAGAGTGCTGATACTGATTCTGGGGCGTTTATTGGCCCATATCAATGAAGACAGTAGACTATTTAGGTGTCTGAAAAAGGAGGCAGGCACGTACACCGGGGACTGGTTTAGGACATATGTTATTTTAGGCTGTAGGATCATTTTAACCAAATTAACCCTGCCAATAACGTTTAGGGGCAACTTGGTCCACACCGACAGTTTGTCTTTGACAACGGACAGCAGTGGATCCAGGTTCCTAGGTATAAAGTCCTGACTAGTATTAGTGATAATAATCCCCAGGTATTTGAAGTGGGATACCCAGCTAAGTGGGAGAGGCGTGTCCATGGCCAATGGTGGTGGGCCTCGCAGGGGCATTATGGAGGACTTGGACCAGTTCACAGTGAGACCGGAGAAACTGCCAAAGTCCTCCATCAGCTGCAGGGCGATCGGTACAGACAGTCTATAATCTTTTAAAAAAAGAAGTAGGTCATCAGCATAGAGTGCCACTGTGTCCGTCCTCTGACCCAATTGGAGCCCAACTATGTCTCTGTGTGTCCTAAGAATGCAGGCAAGCGGTTCAATAGCTATAGCGAAAAGACCAGGGGAAAGGGGGCATCCCTGTCTAGTACCCCTTCCTAACGCAAAGGGAGGTGAGACATGGCTATTGACAGAGACCCTGGCCATCGGGCGGATATACAACAATTGGACCCAGCTTAAGTATTGTGGACCGAAGCCCATACGTTTCATTACCTGCCATAGATAAGGCCATTCAACTGAGTCGAAGGCCTTATTTGCGTCGAATGAAACAATGGCAGAGTACACTTCCTCAGCATGGGTGGCCTGAATATGTGTGAACAGCCGTCTTAAATTAATACCGGTGGACATACCTGGCATAAAGCCGGTTTGATCCGGGTGAATAATGGACAGTATTACACTATTTAGCCGAATAGCCAGGACCTTCGCCAATATCTTAACGTCTGTGGTGATCAGGGAAATAGGTCTGTATGAGTCAGGGCGCTCAGGGTCTTTCCCGGGCTTAGGTATAACTACTATAACGGCCTCAGACATAGAGTCCGGTAGGACATTAAGGTCAAGAAGATCGTTAAATAACTTCAAAAGTTTAGGGGCAAACGAGTCCAGGTGCGTCCTGTACAGCTCCACTGGGATCCCATCTACCCCCGGGGCCTTACCCCCGGGGAATGACCGGATCGCTGTCTCTATCTCAGTAACTGTAATAGGTGCCTCGAGGGAAGATCTAGCCTCCTCGGACAGTGTAGGTAGGTCAATTCGGTCTAGATAGTCGGTGAGTTCCCCCTGCGAGCAACTTAGACGTGAACGGTACAGCTCCCTATAGAAGTCAAGAAATACATCTGCTATTTCCCTCGGGGATGTCCTCATTACCCCATCAGAATCAAATATTTGGGCTACAGAGTTGGCAGGGCGGTCCAGGTAAACCAGGTGAGCCAGGAGGCTGCCTGTTTTGTCAGCATTCATGTACAGTTTGTGGGATTTGAATAACAAGCTACGAGCGTTACGGTCCTCCAGGTGGGAGACCCAGGTACTCTGCGCTAGTTCCCATTTTACCCTGGACTCCTCCGATCCCTCCTCTAAGTGTGTAATCTCTGTGCTCCGACATTCGTCCTCCAACTCCACACCCTTTGCTTTGTGTGTTCGTTTAACAGAGGCAATTTTAGATATAAGGGTGCCCCGCAGGTAAGCCTTGAATGCCTCCCACACTATCGGGGCAGGGGCTGTGCCTGTGTTTATATCAAAGTACCCGTCCCACAAAGACTGGAGGTCCGGAGACTCACCAAGCTGCAGCAGCCAGGAGGGGTGCAACTTCCAAAAGGACTGTCCCCTCTGGCATTCCATCCCCACCGTCAGCATCAAAGGAGAGTGGTCCGAGACGCCCCTCGCTTTATAGCAGATATTTTGGAGTCTGGGCAGTACTGAGGGAGTAACGAGGGCCAGGTCAATACGTGAAAAGGAGTGGTGAGTCTTAGAAAAGCAGGAGTACTGGGCTACCGCAGGGTGTCTCATTCGCCAGGCGTCCCTATAGCCAATTGACTCTACGTATTTAGCAAAGGCTGTGGGGCGGTCTTCAGTAGGGACGGAGTCAGGGGGCCACCATCTGTCTAGCCGTTGATTCATTAGTTTGTTAAAATCCCCAAGACATATGACTGGTGTATCAGGAGATTGGGCCACATAGGCAGCCGCTTGTTTTAAAACATCATAGTTAAAAGGGGGGGGGACGTAGACCGCGAGGATAAAGAAGGGCTGGGAGTATAATTTGCATTGAAGAAAAACGTACCTGCCCAGTGGGTCAGTTTTCACGTCTAGTAGCATAAATTGTACAGACTTGTTTATTAATACTGAGACCCCTCTGGAGTGAGTAGTGTGGGAGCTGTGGTATGCCCATCCCACCCAGGGCTTGCGTAGTGACATTAGTCTGTTTCCCTCGAGATGGGTCTCAATCAGGCAGGTAATGCCCGAACCGTACTGCTTAACCATCTTGAGCACTAGGGAACGTTTAATTCTATCATTCAACCCCCGGACATTCCAGGCTAAAATATTAAGTTGCGTCATATTGAGTTATAGGATGCGGGCCGTAAGGAGCTGTTGTGGCAGTGCCTCCACCCTGTGGACCTGAGTAAACTACAACCATCACCTGAATAAACATCGCGCCCCCCAATGTTATACATATTGAGTCAGAATCCCTAGCATGACTAATAGAAAGAGAAAGAAAAAGCAAGAAAACATAGAAAAAACAATCCCAACAAAATACACCCCCTCCCTGTATACCTCCCCCAACCTAGGCATACTTATATCCCTAACCCTAATAACTAAAGAGACCGAGAAAAGGTCACAATATCTACCGAACTATGGGAGCAGTCAGTTAATAGCTACCAATACGAGCATCGGGGCCCCCTGGCCGTATATTACCTACACTTGCCTAAAACAACATTTATGCAGAAAGAACATACACAGCATTTGTCAAAATTCCCCCCCACCACCCCCCTCCCCCCCCCCTCCCCCGCATAAGGCATAGCAAATCAAGTCAAATGTAACACAGCTCTAATCATATTCACGGTAGTCAGCAGCACCGGCACCACTCTTGTGACTTGGGATCTCCTGGAGGGCTCATAGGAGATGAAAAGAAAAAAGGTGGCTAGGTAGGTGAGTATCAAGTCCTGCTTCTGGCTGCTGCAAGGTATCAGGCCGGGGCCATCTGGCGAGCACCAGGCGCAAATCTATCAAGCCAGGCTGCCGCCTCGCGAGGGCTGTTGAAGAACTTGGTCTCTCCCTCCGCCACCACCCGCAACCGGGCCGGAAACAGCATGGAGTATTGAAGGTCTAGTTCTCGCAGTCTGCGCTTCACGGGGACAAAAGAGGCCCTCTCCTTCTGCACCTCGATGGCGAAGTCGGGGAATGTAGAGATGGTGGCGCCATTTCTAGTCATAGGGCCTTTGGTGCGATTCAGACGCAGGATCGTGTCACGGTCCTTATAATGTAGGAGTTTGGCTATAAAGGTCCTGGGTGGAGCCCCCGGAGGTAGTGGACGGGTGGGGATTCTGTGGGCCCTCTCGACAGCAAATTGGGAGGTGAAGGACTCTCTGCCGAATGTCTCAATAAGCCAGGCCTCCAAGAAAGTCTCTGGCGTGGCGCCCTCCTCCTTTTCCGGCAGGCCTACGAAGCGGACATTGTTTCTCCTCAAACGGCCCTCCATATCCATTAATTTATTTTGGATGCTTGTGACCTGTTGTGTCAAGGTAGAGACTGTGGTTTTCATAGGGTCGATTGCGTCTTCAACCGTTGAGACCCGGGTCTCTACCTCCCCCACCCGCTCCCTGATGCGCTGCACATCCTGTCTAAGGAGGGATAGATCGCACTGTACCTTTTCCATTTTATCAGATAAACGTTTCTCAGTGCCAGCAATGACCTCCAGGATTTGTTGGAGAGATGGGGGTGCAGGAGAAGTATCATCAGGAGGGGCTGCAGAGTCAGCTGAGTTGCCAGGGTTCTGCCCAGAGTCCCCCTGGGGTGCCTGCGGGCCCTGCGCCTCTTGTCCCCTTGCAAATTTGGCTAGCTTTGCTGCCGAGGTGCTCTGATTCTGCTTCACCATGATTGAATATTGCCGGGGTGTTAATCCCGCTCCTCAGCAGAGGCAGGCTCTATTGATGCAGATTGTAGTGCTAGCTCAATGGGTGGGGTGTGAGAAGATATAGGCTACCCTCACCAGGGCATACAGTACAGGGCAATGGGAGGGCAATGGGAGGTCTGTAGTGATGTGCCCCGGACAGTTGCAGCAGGTATAAGATATGGAGTCCCAATGAGGGGCTACTGCAGGCCCGCTTCCTTATCTAATTGTATGTGGCCTGCTGAGCCTAAAATGGCGCCCGCAGCACAGGACGCACCAGACAACAGGAGGGTAGAGACAGGCTGTTTCCTCCACACTGGACGCCGCTCCAGGCGAGGGGCATTAGCTGGTGTGTTTTACCCTCACCAGGGCAGACAATGCAGGGCGGTGTCAGGCTATAGCGGTGGTCCCCTGGGCAGGTCAGCTAGTTGGGGACGTGAAGTCACGCTGGCAGGGTTGCTGCAGGCTGTGTGGCTATGTGAGCGCTGCTGAGCCCAAGATGGCGCCCGCAGCGCGAGACTCACCAGGCTCCGGGCAGGCAGGCTCGGGATATCTTCCCCACAGTGGGTGCCGCACTCAGGATGATGTCGCCGGCGGGTGAGTGTTCCGGAGGAGTCACCCCCTCAATGCAGCCTCAGCAGCGGGCGTCCGGGCGGAGGTAAGCTGTGCGGCGGGGGGAGGCAGGCCGCAGTCCTCTCTTCGGTCCGACGGGCTGGTAACGGCGCCGGGACCAAGATTATCAGGCGGGCGGCTCGTGCGGGGTAGGGTGAAGTCACCGGGCAGCTGCTGGCGGTGTTTTCGGGTGTCGTCCGAGGCTCAGGATGGGTAAACGGATGGGCGACCAGGGAGCTCCGCTCATGCACGTCCTACTCGCTCGCCGCCGTAGCCACGCCCCCCCCGAAATATCATTTTTAATTGGCTTTGAACTGTGCAACTGTTTATTTTCCTGTCCCTTTCAATACCGATTGACTTTCACAAAATGGACTGCTGGCAGGTTAGTCATGTTGAGCAGTCAGAAAATACACACTGGAAAGTGGACGAACCCAGATGTCAGAATGGTATTTAGTTTCCTCCGGTATGTAGTTTAATCACTGTACAGAAGGACAAAACACTAAAGGTGGATAGAGCAGATTTTCAAGTAATCCAGGAAATGCATCAATTTTCCATCTCCCCAATAAAACCCTTTTTATATTGGGGGGGGGGGGGGGGGGAATCACAATGGTCAGTACCCCGACTGTCGGTGCTCCAACAGGAGGGTGAGTGCAAAGAAGCCGTTTGCGGGCTCGCCACAGGTTCTATACTCCCTCTATGGGGGTAGTGGACCCCCACAAGGGAGAATAGCCCCCGTTCGGCACCCTTTATATGTGCACTAATACAACGAATATCCACATCCTTCCTTACTGCCAGGGATGATGAGATATACATTTGATTTACTAGAATCCGAGCAACCCACAAAATATCCCATAAGATTCAGCTTACGGAGGTGTAGGCAGCATTACACTGGGAGGACGCAGGAGTGCTCATATTAGTGCCTTATAAGGCAGCTAGATTACTAGGGTTTGGAAGGCAAGGGAACACACCTTTAAGTTTTGTCCATCAAAGGGTAAGGATCCACTGACAAGCGTGTAGAGAATAACCCCTAAGCTCCAAACGTCCACCTCAGGCCCGTCGTACTTCTTCCCCTGGAACAGCTCGGGTGCGGCATACGGCGGGCTCCCGCAGAAAGTGTCCAGTTTGTTGCCAACAGTAAATTCGTTGCTAAATCCGAAATCTGCTATTTTAATGTTCATATCTGCATCCAATAAAAGGTTTTCTGCCTGTAAAATTGGGGAGAGCAATACCATGAAAGCCACATTTTACAGCGCAGATCTCCCCACAGCAGTTCCCCCACCCTCTCAGTAGCCAGACCCCCCCCCCCCCCAAACAAAAAAAAGTAATGATGTGTGTAATCTGATACACAATGTCCCATAGGTTACACAAGATCCCTCCATTCTACAAGCAGACACTACACATTCTGGTGACATTTACAAAATGCTCTAAATCTTCAATTTATGATAAGTCAGTTGTAGGAATGGCCATCCACCATCGATGATTCCATTCTCCAGTATTGGGGGAATACACCTGTAGGGCCATAGTGTATACTCCACGGACATCAATAATGTTTGCAGAACACACTCAAATTAAATGATATACTAAAGAGTTGTTGACCCAATAAAGTTACATAATGTTACTTACCTTAAGGTCTCTGTGCACTATGTGTTTCTGATGACAATATTGCACTGCAGACACAATCTGATAAAAAAAAAAAAATATATATATATAATTGTTCATTATAATTATTGTTAAAGCATCATGGACAGGAAAAAAGTATATTTATCAATAGTTTAATGTATCCGATTGCACATTTGAAATAAAATCACTGTAGATAAACAAACTGCTGCATGAATGGTTTCAAAGGTGTCCAGGATCAAACTGTGTTAGTAGAGACCGATGATTGGTGAAATTTATCAGTGACCACGTCTAACCTCATATCTGGCCACTATACAACCAGAGTAACTGTAAAGTATGTGAGAACACAGGCTACATGCTATTCATTATTTTACGGTAACGGAATCATGCGCGCTAAGTAGCCAGCTGTAGTATACGCTGCTTCTAACAGAGGAAATTATTTATTTGCATCATTTTTACTTTTGTCGTCTAGAGATGGATCAACAGGACACAACTCCAACCACAATGCAGCACATTCAGGGATAGGCTCGGCCACAGAGAGGATGTTAGCGGCACCCAGAAGCTTGGGTAATCAGCAATGTAACTTGTTAGCTACAATCATACATTTCGCAGCAGACGAGTTATTCACTTCAATGGTTCTTACGCTGTGTGCTAACTATATGATGCTCTAGGTGAACCTGATACACAGAAGTATAACCTACAATATGTCACAGGTAAGGAAGAAGATTACAGCGACATTTCATCACCCATGATAAAGGAATAAAACACAGCACATGACCAACGTAACCAATGAGGCGATGCATGACATCTATATACTAAGTGGTGAAATATTCAAAAGGGGGAACATTAATGCAGCAGCAGCTTCCTAGTCCATGACAGACCGGGGGCTGAACACTGATGCACATACAAAGTATGATCCCAGTGTCCCTGGGATTGACAGCTGCTACATCCAGACCACAGGTGCTCGCTCGTCTATCATTTATTACGGCTGTCGAGAGAACACGTTCATATGACCCACCTGCCGGAATTTGGCTCTTGCTTCCTTTTCCTTCATTCTTCCATGTGCAACTAAATAGTCAAACACTTCCCCTGTAGAGGAAACCATGAGGAAAGGAGAGCGATGAAACGAGAGTACAGAACAGGGTACATTAACACCGCACCGTGCCCCAATGACTAGCCACCTAAGCAGCTTCAGGAGAAATACAAATAAACGGTTTATCTTTAGGAATAAAGCAATTGAGCAGGACATTGTAAGCATGTGGTACGGTGTCAGTAGAACATAGCGTGACTATCCGAAACTTCGTATATAGCAGACAGTAAGACATTACAGCTTCCATTCTGACCAGGGCCCTTCCTGCATAGACAGTGATGTCAAAGGAAGGGATGTGAGTGATCACATATGCGGTGTACTGTGGATTAGGGCTTTATAAACATTAGGACTGGTGCATTAAATCACCTCTTCAGACTTATGCTCGTGACCAGCAAGGCTGCTACACATATACTGGGCTTGCCCTAAAATTCTCATCTATTGGGAAAAAAAAAAAACATTCAAATCTCAGAGCAATTCCTGGTATCCCCGCCCATTCCTCAGATCTTGCGTTTAACCCAAAACTCATTTAACATATGTTACATATTCAGCTGGGAAGGAATTACACGACATCCTTAAACACAAGACCTAGCATGGAGGTCGAACACCCACCAGCTACAGCAGCCACACCCCACCACCTGCCTCTCCTATTGGACACATCACTGCAATCTACCAATCTCAGGATTCTACTTTATTTGGTCATAGGGGCTGATTCAATTGTTTTTGGGCATGGCTACCACTAGGGGATGCGAAATGAGCCGTTTAGGCTCTCGGAAGCCATGGAGATGACATTTCTTCTTGCAGCCTCATGGGGCGCGATAATAAATGTGCTCTGTGTGCAGGACTTTAGACCAGTTTAGCCATTTCACATGGCTATACCCTGTCTGTTTGGGGTGAAACTTAAGCGATATGCATGTGTGCTCAGACACAACTGAATTGTGTCAAGTGTGTGTGTGTGTGTGTGTCTCTCTCAAAAGCCCTACTTAGCTGGGAAATAGACTTTCCCCCCCATAGGTTTGTTGGCTACAGTTTTAGTTTGCGGTTATTTTACTACCAATCACCCTTGGTTTTTTTTTTCACTTTCCCTATCCTCCTATATTCCAGTTCTCCTGCCTATATATTCATCCAACTTTAATCGTTTTTTTTATTTTTTATTTAGGGGTCCTGACACGAATAGAAGAAACTCTGGCAGGTAAGAACATTTTACAAATGTAAAAAAGTTTTGTACACTTTTAATCTTTATTACCAAACAAATAGAGCACTTTGGGAATAGTTCAGAAAGCAGTGTTGTGAATTGCAGAAAACACTATTTTAGTAAAGGCAAGATGGATTAAAGCCAAGTTCTAAAGGTGCTCATATGTGACGGTACAATTGCTGGGTGCAATGAGATGCGCGCTTCCGTCACACATCTCATCGTACAGCTCGAACAGTTTGTGCTGCTCATACTTTTTGTACTAGATCTCATCTCATTGAACAGCAAAACCTACGCAATGCGATCTAGTCCAAATTGCATACAATAATTGTACCGTGTATGGGCACCTTTACACAATTTTAACAAAAAAGTTAAAATAATAATAAATAAATAAAAATATCAATTTAAAAAACGGCTGTAGAGATTTCCCAGTCACCAGGCAACGTTCTCAGCCCAAAAAGGGGGCATGGTTCCCGTTTAAATAAATATATATTGTACATCATTTCTAGCACATCAATGCACTGAACATGGAACCAAAACAAGACCAGCAAATGATAAAGCAATAAATATTTATCAAACATTAAGAGCCACTAATCTTGCAGGCAATGATCTTGTGCAATGCAGAGGGCAAAATTCATAAGAACTGCCCACTGCACCCTCAAAAAAAAATAAAAAAAAATCCTCTTTTGTAAAGTTCAGAACATTCGTCTACAACATTTCAACAAATTAAACAAGACCTTAATAAGAACATCTGAGGTTACGCCAAAAAGCTCAACTTGCAGAACATGAACTCTTGCTCTGGCACTTTCCTCTGTAAAATAAACTTCCCTTCCCTGTACTTCATTAACACTGCTGACCACACTCGCACGGGGTTGCTGCCAAATACTAACGCTTGTTCTAAGATGACATTTTAAAAAGGGGCAGAGTATTTATTACCAGAGAGCACTGAGGGAAACATAAAGGCAGCCTGCTGATACAGACAGTGCCTGTGGGGCGGACCTCACTGAGGGGTAGTTGTGAACACACTGCTCACAATCAGTGGCCAATTGTCATCCCATAATATGGTCACACAGTCACTAGAGTGGAGACTCATACCCCTTTTACACCGCGACAAAAACCCAGGTTTGTCCCTCATCCCCGGGTCAGCAGCGGTGACTTTACTTTCCTGACCAGGGTAGAACAAGACGTCCTGTCTTGTTCTACCCTGGTCAGGAAAGTAAAGTAGTGGGTAGTGTAAACTGGTATGCCGGGTCATCCGACCCGGCTCTCATTTACAGTAATGGGGGAAGCCTAACTTCTACACCGCAGCGTCCTGTGGTCAACATGGGAGTTTGGGCGGGGGGCGCATACTGCCTCTGCTGCTGTACTTTACAATGAAAATGTTGGGTAATCAATGGGAATTTCAGACATTTGTATTAATTTTTTTACTACATTTCACAGGTAAAAACAAATCTAACCCAAAACCTATTTTAAATTAAAGTTCCCATATAGCAGTCAAAGAAAGAATATGCAATTTGGTTAACTACAGGTCCGCCATTTTCCACAGACTAAATTTTATTTATTGGAAAAAAATAAAATAAAAATTCCCTGCCCTACAATGCACATGGGACCCAACAGCGGTGTCCCCAGTATGAGCTGTGAAAAGGCGATGGATCACTCCGCAGAACACAACGCGCATCCCAAACGACCGGAGACATCTAGTTACTATTTACGACAAGGTTACGTGTAGAATAGCACTTACCTCCGCTTGCATATTCCATTATTAAGTAGAGAGTTTTTTCTGTTTCAATTACTTCAAATAATTTAACTACATAGAGAAAAGAAAAAAAAAAACCAGTTAGGTTCCACCACAAAGCTGCATTTCTACAGCGCTGATAAGTGATTTCGGATGAGAGTTGTGTGATATGGGATACGGTCATTAGGTGGACTTGCATTGGGTTGTCCACTGTAGGTAGACACCTGAAATAAGTCAACATATCCAAGGTCGACAGGGCTGGAAGGTCTACAATGTCAACATGAGTTTCACTTTTTTGGGAGGGTGCAGACAGATGGAATTTCATGCCCTACCATCCACTATGACATTGTGGGGGAGCACAGCGAGGCACCAAGCCCAAAGCGTGGTGTGCAAAGCAAGCCACGTGGGACATAAAATTAAAAATTGAAAAAAACATATTGACCTTTTGACCTTGCCATTGTCAACCTATTTCAGGTGTCCACCTCAGTATGGACGCTTCTAGGACCTGTTTGTCTACAGCACGCAAAATCCTGCAGCGCCTAGGGGCAAGGGAAATTATGAGTAAGGGATTTCATTACTCCCCTGTGCTGGGAGAATCCGATTTCCTGGAAATGCCGTAAACACGTCAGGTCAGAAAGCCGATATAGGGAAAGCACTAGTGCTACGGCTACATGGTGTTGCTGAACTTCAGTTTATACAGATGGCCGCTCTACAGAGAGTTAAGGGATTGACATTGAAGGATTTTCCCTGTCAGAAACACATGGAGTCACCTCTCGTAGTTCTGTATGTCCTGGATACATCATAAACAGTTGTGACCCAATTACAGGCAACAGGCATTAAATGAAGCCCTACAATTACTAACTCGCTTATACAGCCAAATAACAGGAGGTTGTGAAGAGCTCAGACAGGTGGCAGAATTAAGCACTGAGTCACTCCAGACATCAGGAGCCGTAGGGGAAGGAAGCCGGGCCCACGTCCTGACCTAGTGGCACCCAAACATGCAAGGTTCCTAAGAGTAGTGATCACCTTTATAAAAGGATATTTGCATTAAGTGACAGGTTCACAAAACTACGAAAATATGGTAAACGTTGTACATAAACACTTGCTGGCAAGGTCACGGCCCCATCTGCCCATACACCGAATGATAATGGTTAGCAAATTCTCTTGTACTATAATTCGTTACTTGCTCATTAGGCGCTGCGGTACCCTTCTGGCGTAATCGTCATAATAATAATAATCTCCACTGTGGTAGGGACTAATGGCCAAATATTCTCTGTAAAGCACTGCAGTCAATACGTGCGTTATACAAATAATGTAATTATCTTTCCCTATGTAAGCGAGGGAAAAACTTACATTTCGATTTTCTGTTAAGGATTCTTACTAAACCCATCAAGGTCATTGTCAAATTGCGCCCAATAGGACTGCACGGTAAGAAAATCTTGTTTGCGGCCATGAAAAACGTTGTTTGTATTAAAATGTGCACTAAACCAAACTGTTCTGTTATGACAACACAGAGAAAGCCAAAAACAAGGATAAATGACCTTGAATATCCTCTAACATCAGCACTGGCAAGGACATTGGTCAGGTGTTTAATGTGCGGCTGTTGACGAACACCCCATGAGGTCATATTAACAAGGACGGGACCTAATTGCGATCATGGGGCTCCTCAGAGCTGGCATCGGAATTAAAAAGGAACCACATTTAAAGAACTCTAACAATACCAGACTGAGAAACCCAACAAAATGATAAAGCTTTATACTGGGTCCCTCTGAAGTGACTGCTATTAGTCAGTAATATGACAATGTAAGCTGCATGAGCAGGACCCTCTTCCTTCATGTGCTTTTACTTCTATTGCTTAAACCATTGTTGATGGCACCCAATCCTGCGGTTCTCAGTCACGCCGATGCAGCTATGTGTATGTACCCGGTACTTGTTCTCTACTGTATTCAATTGTAGGTTACTTTTTTCTATTATTTATGTACTTTGCAATTGGGCACTGCGGATCCCCTATGGTGCCATATTTTATTATTTATTTATATGCAGTTTCTTATATAGAGCAGCAGATTCCGTTGCGCTTTACAATAGTAGACAGTGATAAAACAAACTGGGTAACAACAGACAGACTTGGAGGTAGGAGGGCCCTGCTGCAAGCTTACAATCTATAGGGATATAGGAGGGAAACACAAGGACAGGCACCAGTAATAGCATAGCAGTCCCAACAAGTTACTAGTCCAGAAGGGAAGCTGTATAATACATAAGTGCCTCAGAGGGTTATGTGTGCGGTATATAAATATGATAGGCTTGCCTGAAGAGGTGAGTTTTCAGGGAACACTTGAAAGTTTGGAGGCTAGCGGAGAGTCTTATTGTGCGTGGAAGGGCATTCCATAGGGTGGGAGCAGCCCGATGAAAGTCCTGTAATAGTGAATGGGAGCTAGTGATCCGTGCAGAAGAGAGACGCAGATCATGTGCAGAGCGGAGTGGTCGAGATGGGATATCCATATAAATAAAGCATAAACTTTTATGTAAATAGAGATTTGCAGCCAGACCGCGCTCACTGTGGAGGGACTTTTTGAACTCCCCCTATAAATGGAATAGTTTTCCCTTGATTTACTAAATCAGGCAGGACATAATTATGTAACAAGCAACAGACAGATATACTGTAAGATGTGTAGCTGTAAGATGTGTAGCAGTTGTTCCCAAACGTTCTTGTATCATGGCACCCTAGACTATCAGCACCACTAAGATAATATATATGGATACAGTGTACCTACCGATCACCCTTTGGTTAAGTTATATGGTGGTGTACAGTTGTGCTTCTCATGGTCTACATGCTTTATAATTGGCTGCCACTAGCACGGATTTTACCTGTCACTGACCAGAATTTGATTTAGTTGTGGACCACCAACATGAGCCTCCCCTGCCACAGGGTGCCAGGGCACACAGTTTGGGAACCACTGCTGTTGCAGTATATAAAAAAACATTTTAATACCTTACTTAGCAAATAGAGACATAATACGCTTCAATACAACACAATATAATATAAAGAAAACTCATTCACCTATATTAGGATGATTTAAAATCTTCATTATTCGTACTTCCCTGAAAAGCTACAAAAAGAGACAGAAAAACAATGGTTACAAATACACATACATTGAAAATGGTAGCGTGTTTAATGTACTGTAATTATTGCAAATGATTTCACACATTAGTCCCATGGCAGAATAATCACTATTGGTAAACTGGGTTACACTATTTTGGGGTACATTCACTGTAGACTTTAGTTCAGAAAAAACAAAAAAAAAATATTTGCAAAAAAACATTAAATATTTCACAGGTTTAGAGAAAATATGTATACCGGGAGGGGCTAAAGGAGCATTACTGATCTCTATTGGTGGAGGGGGATCAGAGTTTAGAATGTGAAGGAACCCATTTAAGCAGTGTGAAACTGAACAACCCGGAATAGAAGCTACCATTCGAGTCAGAGCCCAAGGGATCAAATATGATTAAAAATAAAATAAAAAAATAAAAGATGTTGGGTTTGAAGGGCTTAAACACCTTATTTGCTAACAGGAACATTTTTTTGAATGTTTATATTAAATGATTAATAAATGAGCGATATTGAATTATTATATCACGCCAGATCACTTGGTTACATTTACGAGAGCTTGCAGCGCAGTATTCAATTACATATCGCGCTCATTATGCTCGGGTTTAGCGACGCTATGCAGCTGAAACAGACTAAACTAAGAGGCACAACAGGATTTTGGGGCATTTCAGCTTACCACCCCAGGTGATCTGAAATTCTGTTGGCAGAAACAATTGAGTAGCTGTTGCTGGGGATGGGGGAAACCAGTTGAATACCACCCAATGAGTGTTTTGGTGCTAGAAGTACAACAAAGATTTTCATTGATTTGAAAATGGATCCAATTGACCTGTAATAAATGGTCTCCCAGGTGGCAAGCTTAGACAATGGCGCTTAGTGGAAATACATTTCCAGTCCTGCTTCTGCTGAATTGGTGCATCACCTGCAAAACTGCCCGTGCGCGCGCACACACGCACGCACGGTAATATAAGCTGCAAAATGAACCCGATGAATTAGAAAAAGAATGAGTGGCATTCTTGGACTTCTGACGTGTAGTATATTTTAGGTACAGCACCACAATTTAAAGGTGCGTACACTCGGTGCGATACAATGAGCGACATTGCTCACTTTTAGCCCTTAGGAGCAATATTACTCATTTTAACACCGTTTGTACGCAGCACCCAAACTGTCAATATGCGCTCTCATGGGTTCATTTACAACTCTATCTGCGTCAGCAAGTGTGAAGGCAATAGCCGATGACAGTACCCCACCGGGTTCCTCGCAGATCGCAGGTGTGTACACACCTTTAAAACAGTATATATGCAAATCCCAAACACAAAGAAATGTTTTACAAAAACATAGTACATAGACCTCCATGCAACAAAATGCAAATTTAGCATAGAAAAAAAAAACACAGAAAGTACAAAGTACGTATTTATTATATCACTGTTCAACGAATGAAAACGAGATGCAATCTCATCATTATGCCAAAGAGGGATCACAGTCACCCATTGTCCGTAATAACCACGTGGGGAAATTTACTGAACCTCTAATAGTGAACTGGAAAGACACAAGCATATTGTCCCCTGTGTGGTCCTCACATCTGACAAGCGCTGCATTCTCTCCGAATGGAAGGAAACAAGTCTTACAACATGAGGCCTGTAATTCAACAAATGACATTTGCGTTGTGAAAGAAATGACTAAGTAGGCCGTCTCCGAATCTACATTTAGCACAAAAAGCATCATCTCCATTAACTGTCAGCTGATTGATGCAAGATATAAATTATAAATGGGATTCTGAGCTTCCTACTCCACCCAGGCAGTCTGAGTGCCTACAGTGCACATAGAGCTAACGTGTGATCTATCGGGAGGAAGCCAGCTCCAGTACAGCAGAGGAAGCACTGACACCAGGATGTTGGAACTCAGCATGTTAGCAAGAACTCCTCATTAATAATACAAATAGGCCAGGAAGATTTGTACAGGGCAGAGATCTCACTAGGACGTGATTACGATAAGATGCTGATCCGTCTGATGCAGGATAACTATCAAACTTGCAATCCATGCAAGAAATGCTTTATTCTAGTATATGCTTTCTTTCTTTCAGAAAACTTAGCCTATCAATTCATTAGAGGTCTGCTTTGTGTTGATCCCAGTTGGCAGTGTTTATCCGGCCACCGTCACCTCATGTGCGTTAGGGCACTCCGCCAAAGTATGTTCTTCATTTCTATCCTATCCCATAAAAAACGGACTTCCCCATAAGTGATAGGCCAGCAATCAGAATAGATCTTGAGGACCGGTTTGGCCACCCCTGAACTACTTTATAAAGCAGAGATAATGTTTTGTGCAGATATACATCCATGTGCTTTATTACAAATCAATATACACGGGAAACATTTTTTTTTACAGTAACTATGAGGTCACCCAACTTCCATTGATCACGGCTCTACAAAGCACTACTGTTAATGATCTATATAAGGATTTTTAAGAATCAGATGCTATTTACAAATCTAGTGCACAAGGCAATCCATTATAAAAAGGTGCAGATTTATTCTCACATGACAAATGCAAGAGCCGGGCTCATCTGACATCTTATGTAACATGTTCTCCTACTGCCCCTTCACTGCGCAATGCCACAGAGACGCTGACTATACCCAGACCGAACACACTACACATCAGCCAACTGTACATCTTTACATTTAAAATCCACATTCTACTATTCAGGTCTAGAATGTAAAACACAGAAGGTCAGTTGGAGAAAATACACAGGGCCAGATTCTCTAAGCTTCAAAAGTGAAAAAATGGAGGGTGATAAACAGCCAGCCAATCAGCTCCTGCCTGACATTGATCAAACACAGTCTGTGACATGGCAGGTAGGAGCGGATTGGCTGGCTGTGTATCACTCTCCAATTGATCGCTTTTGAAGATTAGAGAATCTGGCCCAGAACCTCAAATGCTAGAGGTCATTCACAGTGCTACTTTCTGGGAATGGGTCAACTGGAACTGGTCCCCGGAAGGCTGAACTGGACAGCCACTATTCGTCAAACTGCCATCCCAGAGCTTGCAGTACTGTGTTTGCATGTGCGTGTGTGGCTATGATAGCATTTACAAGTGATATGGGGAGGGAGAGATTACAGCCTGCCTGTAAGGGCCGGGTATTTAGTAAAAATTTCAATGGTCCAGACCATACGTGGCAGATGCAATCTCTCCTCAGTGACCGTCATCACCAGAGAGTTCCCAGAGCTATGCAGTTTCCACACAAGGTAGGCCTCGAGGTAGCATTCGTGCAAATTTCTGCTTGCACCCTCTGGAGGAACCAACAGAAGTCCGCTTGAGTGCACCCTTGAGACTTACCGTGGCCTGTAATGGAACAGGGAGCTAAAAGCAGGAGCAAGTCCAACGACTAACTGTATTAGACCACAGAAAGGGAAGCCACTCCCACACTATGGGGCAGATGTATGAAGCAGTGATAACAGAGGAGAAGCGATAAAGTGCCTGGTACTTTATCAGCCAATCAGCTGCTGACTGTTAAGTTACAAGCTGGGTTTAAAAAAGGGACAGTTAGGAGCAGATTGGCTGGTGATAAAGTACCAGGCACTTTATCACTTCTCCTCCCTTATCACTGCTTCATACATCTCCCCTTGAGTGGCGTGAGGAAAAATAGAAATTTCAGGATTGCAGCCTGGGATGTTGTTTCAAAAGCACATGAGAACACTGACCATAAGGAGGAGATCTGAGGCACAGATTGCACCTTGTAAGATTATTTTGGGCATAAAAAATAGAATCTGATCAGGCTGCACAGAACACATTTTCCTTTTATAACTATTTTTTCACATGCCTCACATATTACTTGAAGTATTCACACTCAGCATTACACTGGCCCCTAATGGAAACTGTTGCATACAGGGAGATAGACTATATGAGCTCATGTTTTAAAATTATTTGAAAGGCTGTAAGATTTGAAACCGTGAATAAAGCTTCCATGTGTCCGTAACAGATCAGTAGTGTGCCCCAGCTCGCAGATATAAATGGCTTTAAAAAAAATTATGTAGACAAAAAAAAAAAAGGCGCTCCCCTGAATCTGATCTCATCATGGGATTAGTTCATATATTGGGGTGTATTCAATGCCCTGAGGGCGAGAGCTAGGATGGGGTGAGCAGCACCGATTGCTCGCCCTCAGTATTCAACCCCCCCCCCCCCCTCACTCGCCGTTTCCAACTCGCTGGTTCTTTTCAGCAGGGTGGAAACAGCTGCGCCCATCAAAATGGTGGGGCTCGCTGCATTTGTGGCGAACCTCACCATTTAAGGGAATAATTGCCATCCTCTGATGGCAAGGATTTCCCCCGAAACATTGAATACAGCAAGCAGCTGGTGAGAGGGTTTGACTGAGGATTGTTCTCTGAGAACAACCCCCTCACCAGTGGCATTGAATAGCGCCCATTATCTACACCATGCATGGGGGTTTTAATGGATACCAGTTTAATCTATATTTGTTATTCGTGATTCTTATGTTATAGTATTGTAAATCAGAATATTTTGTATTTGTCTTTTATTGGACTTGTGGTAGGTGTTATGTATTTTCTATATATTTGATATACTGATTTCTATTTTCGTAAAAAAAAAAGGGTCTGTTTATGGTCAATATATTAAAAATTGACAAAAAATACTCCAATTCGCACGCACAAAAAAAAAAGGAAAATTGCATAATGCGGCACCAGTTGGATGTGCGCACTTTACCAGGCACACACCAGTTTTAACCATTTATATTGCTGACAAATGATATCGTCACCATTAGGTCTCATTGAGCCTAGCCGTGACCTAAAGTAGAACAGCAGGTACAAAGCTGCATCTTTTTTATTGACAATCCCACCCCCCCCCCCCCCCCCTACAATCTATGCATGGCGAGGAAAGTAAACCCCATCATTTTCAGATCAATGGTTTTACTTTTTGAGCTTTTCATCCAACAGCAAACGATTACCAGTGACCGTGACGTAGCTTCAATAGGAAGGGAGAAAAACATTTTACTTGGTACTTGTTTCCTAGCAGGGCGCCAAGATTTCCTACGTACGCTCAGTAGTTAATTTAGTTAATTCATTCACTGCACCCTGAGTGAAATCGCATCGCCTGGACCTTTTTTGTGGCGTGAGATGAGATCTCAGTAGTTCATATGGTAAAACACCTAAAAACAGCACCCACTCTCCACGTCACCCCGAAGTGTGCGAGCCCCGCAAAGGGCCGGTGGAACGCATCCTCCAACCTTTTCATACCCCCACTATACACGTCGGCATGGAGTTGATTTTATATAGTGTGGCGAGGGATGCGGAATACATATAAAGTAATCCGCGTACGCTCTCCACGCTTCGGGCTCGGTGGCTCGCCACACTATATAAAATCAACTCCACGCCGACGTGGATAGTGGGGGTATCAAAAGGTCGGAGGACGCGTTCCGCTGCGCTCGCCACGCTTCGAGGTGACGTGGAGAGTGTTGCTGTTTTACCATATGAACTACTGAGATCTCATCTGACCTCAGATGTGATTTCACTCAGGGTGCAGTGAATAAATTAACTACTGAGATCGCATAGCACACATCGCAAGGCACAAAAAGTCATGCGATGCGATTTCACTACGCAGAATAGCCCACTAAGCAAATAGCTTCGTGTGCGCCCTGCTAGGAAACAAGTACCTTTTACTTTTAAGGCTCCTGTCACAGTGGCAGTTGTGATTTAAATTGACAAAACCAACCCCTGGTTTAATCTCTGCCTTTTAGAGATTGTGGGAGTTCTCAAGTACTAATTCCGAAGCATCTTTTCCATATGAAACAATGATCCACTGTCTGCAAGAATGGTCTCTGTATGCAAGGCCTTCACCAGTGAATCATCCCATCCTGCCTACACTGGGAGCTGCCAAATCACCTTCTGTTTCCTTACTCAGCTTCGAGATGATTAGCAACTAAACAGCATAGTCTTACAATGGTGAATCATCACCAGCCCTGGTGCACACTGTACTCTGCGGCTATATGTTACACGGAGCGTACAGATACGTGGTAGCAACAAGCAGTGTCAGGAAACATCCTAACTGCGACCTATCTATCCAACCTAATGGGAGGAGTGCAGCAGCGGCAAACACATCAAAAGTTACAGCTAGATATTATAGCGTATATCGTTGTTCGCCCAGTTTATCCAAGCGTAGAGAAGGGTTCCAAATAGTTGCGTTCGATCCTGTGACTTCTGCTCGCCATGTAATTAATTGTAAGCTGCTTGGTTAAATACAGGGTGAGGCCAAACTAACTCCCAGATTTTAAAGGTTAGTGTAAAGAACATAATGTAAAAGTACATGGGATAGAGCTTATGTTTTGGAATATTAGCTAGACATGCATTATGTCAACCACTAAAGGTCGACGTGCCTTATGTCAACACATGAAATGGGTCGAACCTGCCTCAGGTCAACATGGTTGGAAGGTTGCCAAGCATTCGGTCGTCATGGGTTGACGTTTCGTCCCGAATGTTGACATGCTTCGGGCACGGTACCTTGCTACGCTTGGCACACTACTCTATTCTTCCCCCTCGCCCTAGTCAAAATACTGCCTGTCGGCACATGTCATCTTAAAAAAAAAAAATAATAATAAACAGTGAAAACCCATGTTGACTTTTTGACCTAACCATTGTTGACCTAATGCTTGTGTCAACCTTCCAACCTTCGGCATTTTGACCCATTTCACGAGTCAAACTAAGCCATGTTGACCTTCAGTGGCCAACCCAACGCATGTGGATCTTCTATGTGTCCACCTAACACCTGTATAGCATTCATGGTTGGTTCCCTGTAGGTGTTTGCAGACCTCATCTCCCAGATGGCCCTGTTGGATGTAGAGGCTTTTCACAAAGTTGATAAGGACTTTTCTGCCCAGTGCTTCTTAAAAGCAGCCAGACAAAAGATTCTTCGGCGATAACGCAGGGAAAAGACCAAATGAGTGATGTGAAACTTTTCAAATAGACTACAAACCATGTAGAAAGTCACAGTCTGAATATGAAACTTAGGCTGTGTACACACGGGGGCAATTTTGTCTGAGCGACCATATTGCCCGCGATGGGAGTGTGCACCGGCGATATATCCCGTTTTCTCCACCGTAGTGATCGCTGGTCACAGGAACATGCTCCTGCGACCAGCTGATTTCCACTGCCAGGCTTCTCCGCCAGTTTCTATTTCATCAGCGACCATCTCTGGTCCCTGATGCAAACAGGACAGTGAGCGATATATCGCTCGGCGATATATCCCCCCATGTGTACGGGGCTTAAAATATATTCCATGCAGTCTCTGATTTACTAACATTTTGAATGGCATTTAAGTGGTGTACGCATTATCAGGTATCGTCCGTTCTGTGGCCACACCCAAGAGCAATTGACGAAATACTCTGGAATTTACAGCATGCACAGATGACAGATGGATTGATACTGACTCACAGGACTATGTATCTAACTATACAGTGCGTACACACTAAACCAGGGGTGGCCAAACCTGTCCTCAAGATCTACCAACTGGCGCCAATTGCTGAACCCAGCAAGTGTCCAACAGAATGAGTAGGATCCAGACTTTAAGACCCTTTTATAACCAATACCGGTTAAAACCATGTAAAAATGACGGCTCCTGCAATGTACTTTCACTTTGAGCTGTGATAGTTTTTAGCCCACAAACTCTCCACCCCAGCCCCTATCTGTTCCTACCTCCAATCTGTCTTCACAGCTCCCTCTCTCCATATGCAGCAAGTTTGAAACAGATCTGTGTCCCTGCAAAAACTGCTTTCACTTTGTTAGCACTTTTACCACAGAAATTAGTAAATTTTCCCATTGAGTGGCCTCTAGTGGTAGCAGTACTTCCCCTCAGAGGTGAGGAGTGGCTAGCCGCTCATATATACATAGATTGGTTACACAGGACTTAGTCCATATGCATTCTGGTTCACTCTTAGTGAACTGAACAAATGGGCAGTGTTTGCGCAAAGTCATTTCAGCGCATGTGCAAACCCTGACTGCGAACGGACTCAATGGGGGTCTGCTATTTGCATGGACACTCAGCTTCGCAGCTTACAGAGTCAATTAGAATCACCCCCAAAATCCGCTGCTTGTAACTGGACAACCTAAAATGAAACCGTGCAAAATGTCTACACACAAAACATTTCAGGTTACCAACAGCAGAAAAGTCTAATTGATCTGCGCCACGTTTTTCCGTATTACCTCACTTCCTGATATAGTCGTTCCTCTGCTCTGTCAGGCGATATTAGATGGCCGTCTTATCAAATATTAAAGAGACAACAGAACACAGACTGCTGGATACAAGCGATTGCCTGCACTGTGATTCCCAAGTGTAGTTTAAAAGCTTCATGCATTTCACCCCCCCCCCCAACCAGTTCTCCACATCCCACTAGTGTGAACTAGTTGAAATAACCTCAAGTCCCATATTTATTTCTGGTGCCCGATGTCATTTTTCGTGAAAACGGACTTGTTTGCAAACTACTAGATGTTAACAGAATTTGGATTGTCATATTCAAGGGAATGGGTACATTGGGTCGACATACTGGAAGGTCGATAGGTGTCTAGGTTAACAAAAGAAATAGGCCGACAATGGGTTTTTCACCCGAATGTCGACAGTCAACATTGACACTCGCCATGCTTTGGGCACACTATTTTATTCTCTAACCACGCCCGTATGGATGGTAGGGCATGAAATACCGCCTGTCTGCTAAAAAAATAATAATGGAAAAACCCCATGTTGACCGTTTGACTGTCCATCTAGACACCTGTCGGCCTTCCAGTATGTCGACCCAATGACTGCCGACCAACATCCCTATTTAAGTGCATCACTATTGGTGTCTAATTAGAAGATTGGCGCTTTGATTTGCAAGTAAAATGATTGGTTCATAGCGGATAAGAATCTACATAATAACTTTTCTAAAAAAAGCCCAGGGCCACTGAACATAATCCTATAGAGTGTAAGCTTGCGAGCAGGGCCCTCCTACCTCTATGTCGGTTTGTTTCTAGCCAGTTTGTTTTATCACTGCTGTTCCCAATTGTAAAGCGCAACGGAATACGCCACGCTATATAAGAAGCTGTAAATAAATAAATAAAGACATTACACACAAGAAAGAAAAGAAGAGTAGTAGCAGCGCTAAAAAATGAAAAGTAAATGTTGAAGTTTGGGGTGGTGGAGTTGCGGACTTGATTGTCCCAATGATGATAATAGAAGACAAGTAGTTTCCAGGGCTGGTCCGGACTGCAATCCAAAGTATTGGTGGTGGTGGAGGAGGGGGCAACAGCACTCCTGATGCATTTCGCCGCTACAGCAGCTTTATCAAAGGTATGTAGATACCTTTGATAAAGCTGCTGTAGCAGGAAAACGCGTCAGGAGTGCTGTTGCCCCCTCCTCCACCACCAATACTTTGGATTGCAGTCCGGACCAGCCTAGGAAATCACTTGTCTTCTATTATCATCATTGGGACAATCAAGTCCGCAACTCCACCACCCCAAACTTCAACACCCAGGTACCTGAGGATAACACCATCTGTCCTAAACCTACTCCAGTGGATTTCGGTGATTTGTGCCAACTTGGGCCGACCACGTGGACATCAGGACATTCCCAACACTGTGTGTGGAGCGGTAACTATACCATCTTCTATCCCCCCCAACTGGGCACAATAGGAACGGACTCTCCATAAGCTGCTATAGTGTGGAATAGGGCACACCTATATTGTGCATATATGCAATCATTTTTATTATACATGTTCATGTCTTTTTTTATTGTTTTATACCTTCAGTAAAATATTTTGTGTAAAGATCATCCAATTCTTAATATTTTAATTTCATTTTTAGCGCTGCTACTACTCTTTTCTTTTTTGGTTACCTTACAAGACTAACTAACCTGTTTTAAAAGCAGCTGCTGGGAGGCCACTACCCCCTAGATCCCACTACCCCCTAGATCCCCCCCTCATTTGGGGCGGGCTCACCCCACTTTTTTTCTGGTTGTATTACACACAAGAAACCTGCAATCACAGCAATTGATTCACTCCAAAACAACCCTTCACAGACATCTGCAGATCACTCGCGCAAGATCAGGATTGTAGCTTAGATCCATTCCAACAGGAAACGTTTTTGCCCTGCACCAAACACTACAGAAATATGAGCTTAATCAGGGGCACTGCTGACTGAGCTATCTGCAACCGTCCTGTAACGAGTGCAGATTAGACACCGCACGATGCCCTGTCCCGCTACCACACAGCGGGCGATAAGGTGACAACCAGAGGCAGAACTTGCTTTTTATTTTCAATTGTAAATTTCCGAAGATGGGAGTTTTTTCACATGGGATGTTGCTAATGGGCAACCAGACACCATCTTCTAGAACAGGGCTGGGCAACACCGGCCCTCCAGATGTTGAGGAACTACACATCCCAGCATGCCTTGCATCAGTTTCAGCATGGCCACATAGCAAAACTAATGCAAGCATCCTGGGATGTGTAGTTCATTAACATCTGGAGGGCCGGTGTTGCCCAGCCCTGTTCTAGAAGGAGCTAAATAAATTGGTTGCCCACAGTAACATGTGAAATATGGGGGGGGGGGGGGGGGGGGGAGACTTCTTAGAGCAATAGACACATTGTGCCACCAGAACCACACATCGCACCCACCAGCATAACCCCTTTTCTCTCTGCATATGTCCGATATCTTTTGCCGACACCCACAATACGGACGCCGTTATCCCGACTACCATCAGGAACAAGAACCCACACTGTCAGTATGCGGGTTAGGTTTAGACCAGGCATGTCCAATCTATGGCCCTCCAGATGTTGTAAAACTACAAGTCCCATCATGCCTTGCCACAGTTTTGCTATTAGGGAATGCTAAAACTATTGCAAGGCATGCTGGGATGTGTAGTTTCACAACAGCTGGAGGGCATAGTTTGGACATGTCTGGTTTAGACACTAGAGGGAGACTTTTATCCCTTTCACTCCGCGTTGGTGACATGTTGAGGTGTGATGTGAAAGTACCAAAACGTAAAACCCATGTCGACCAACCCGGCAGTTCAACCTAAGGAGGGTTTAAACCCAGCTTGCCCGCTGTATAATGGGACACTCAGGTTTATTGTGAAATCGCTGAAGCCAGGTTGGTGCCAAGTTTGACCCAGCTATGCAGGGCTTAAATTGGTCCTGGAGAGGTGGTGGAACTCTGTTCCCCTAACACTGACCCCCCCCCCCCCCCCCCCCCAATTAGACCAGTGCCATGCAATTTGTGCCCTACCACCCGGAAAGGGATAATGGTCCCACAACAGATATTAGCACAATCGTATACACATTACACCGCATGTAGTGCCCTTGATTTATATTAAATCACACAGTAATGCCCCTTATACACATTAATGTCCACAGTTGCTCATCTTCACTTTACACTACATATGCCATTCAGGACTGTTCCCCCTCACTCTAACCCCTGTGGCTATGCAATGTTAAAGGGGTATTAGGCTACAGGGAGGGAGGGTAGGCATACTTACTTGACCCCTCCCAGGATTCGGGATCCTAGCGTTGGTATTCTGAGTGTCGGCACTACAACCGCCAATACGCATAAGTATCCTTTGAGGAACATTACACTTCAATCCCCCCTTAAAGTCAAAGCTTCTATATTATTTGTATTGCAGGCGAAAAAGATTATTCAATGACATAGTAGAACAGATCAATCAACAATGTGACTGTCTCTACCACACAAAGACCATTGGAAAACCAGACCTTCAGACGACGCAGAACTGACATACACAGTGTAGCAGTATAAGGTGTCCGGCTAATTCAGACTACATTGTCTACTAATAGAGCAAGGGGGATACATGAAAGCCGTATTTAGGATACCAGCCTTATTAAGCTCGGAGTGCAGGCTAGATGGAAGATAAATGTCCCGGGGTCTGTGGCCCGATGGCATGAACGGGACTTTTGTCTGAGTGGCATTCCTTTCCCCATCCCCCCACTCCTATTCTTGCCGATTATGTGGCCGACAGCAGGACAACAGGAGTGGAGAGGAAACTGCTGCCTATGGGAAACAGCCTTCCTACCTTCCTTTATGGGGAGGGAAGACAGCTGACTGTTGACCCCACATTGCCTACTGTCACTTGCAATACTATACATGTCTGAGCAACAGTTACAATAAAAATATATAGATCTAATAAAAACCTGCTGCATTTCTGGCAGGGATTGGTCAGTTTAGCACAAACAACTGCATACTGATCAGGTTTCATACTGAGAACACTGATGGGAAATAGTCACCATCTGCTGGGAATGTGACGTTTTACTCTTCGCCTCATTAAGCACCATAATCAGCGGAATATAGCTGTTGGGCATATCAGGGTGTCCTGGGGGAGGGGACTGTACAGGGGGCATGGGTCATAGGATGAACCACAATAGGTCGACCGTTACTAAGTCGACAAGCCTTAGGTCGACTTGAGCTTTTCATGTTATATTGTTTATGTTGACTTACGTTGACATGGTCACCATATAAAAGTGTACCAATTTGTTCGCCATGCTTCATACACAACGCCTCTCAATGCTCAGCAAACTATTTTGTCACTATGCCAGGGATGGGGAACCTTCGGCCCTCCAGCTGTTGTGCAACTACACATCCCAGCATGCCTTGTTACAGTTTTGCAATGTGGCCATACTAAAACACTGGCAGGGCATGCTGGGATGTGTAGTTCAACAACAGCTGGAGGGCCAAAGATTCCATATCCCTGCTCTATGCCCACTTGGATAGTAAAGGATGAAAAAGCACTTAAAAAAAAAAAAAAAAAACCCCACAAAAAAAAACCCATGGCATCCCCTTTCCTTTCTGTGCAAGTTATAAACAGGGACCTTTTAAATTTACCAAAAAAAGTTTTTAACTATGAAAGCAGGTGGCAGAGTCATGTACAGCACAAGTCCATCATTCCTTGCTTTTCCTTATGGGGCCTACACACGTAGCGATTTCAGGCCCTTTTCTGTGCGATGTTACTTAAATGTATCCACATCGCTCAGAAATTGCTGTGTAAGTAGGGGCCATAGCGATACACATGTCCGCACGTCACCATCTCCCGGCGATTAATAGCCAGCATGCTCGATAAATCTAGTTAATCGCCAGGGTTAGGGCCAGTGTTTTCACAGAGAACCCCGGGCCTAACAGATCGCTGTGCGCTGAGCGTTCTGAGCAATTTGGCATTGCTCATCTGCACACATCGCTACGTGTGCAGGACTCAGTGTGTAGGAGTGTAAGTCTCAAAAGCCTTACACAATGTTATGTAGGTCTCCCCTGGTGACATCTGACTCCATCTTGAGCAAAGCTTAAGGTCCATACACACCGGGCGACTATGCCCAGGGTGTACGGACCGCGATGATCTCATTCATCGATGTGGGGAAAGCCGCTCACTGTTGGCTTTCCCCCTGCCCGGAGCAGTCAGTGGGGAGAGGACAGCTCTGCATCGCTATGCAAAGCCGTCCTCAAAGCCGCTCATCTGCTGGTAATATGGTTTGCTTGGCAATGATGCGGGAGTGCGCAGCAACGCTCACCGCCAGGCCATATACACTGGGCGGCTTTGAGTTTTGACCGTCTTTCAGCTCAAAGTCGCCCAGTGCGTATGGGCCTTTATTTTCTTCTTAGGATCTATTACTGTAGTCTGACTACAATTAACAACTTTGCTTTGTATCTCTATCCTTTTGTAGCTTAACATAATTTTTTTTAGGTTCCCTTTAATATTAAACCGACTCGGTAATCTGACATTTGCTATTCACTTTCCAGTATCGGGGCTAGTTGGTTTCCCAGAATATCTAATTAGTATTACAAAAGAACTGACAACACCTTCTAAAGGAACAGGAATAACAGATTCCTATAGGTCATGCTACTATATTTAGTAACACAGTTGCCACTTTGCATTGACAGATTGTATCCACCTATACAGCTATAGACATATATAGCTCTAGACCAGTCCGTACTGGACCTTGTACATCTCTATGTATTATTCTGTGTTAAGGCCCCTATAGACTAGTTCAATATGACCCTTATTCATATGTTTTTGACCAATCAGGCTAATAAATCACGTGAATAGCGCCTTATCGCATGTGACTTGCCTCCAATTGTGATCAGTCCTGTGGGCGTCGTATCCAGAATTTCCCAAAGCTACCACACATATTTGCATGCAATACTTCAGCATAGTGTATCCGGCCTTTAAATGGCAACTTGTGTTTAGGGCAAATATTCAATTACCGTTGAAAAAAATCATTGTGTGTATTTTCCCAATGTTAATTTTTTCTTTTCCGGCCTATACAATTTGACCAAAATCAAAAAACATTTTGCACCCGAAAAACATTCTCATTGATACCTGGTGTGTTATCACTTGAAAAAGCCCCGTTTTGGGGAATTCGCTTCACCTGCTGCACGCACCAGGTTATCGGGGTAAAGCCATTACCCCCGATCATTAAATATAGGCCTAAAGGGTCCTACACATGGGGAGTTGTTGCTGAGCAATGTAGATAGTCAGCACTGTAGAGTGATGTGCGCTGAGCGATCTGTCACCGAGCGATCTGTCAGGGCCAGCGTTCTCAGCTGAAAACACTGGCCTTGACTGGTGAATGATTAACTAGATTTATCTCAGATATTAATCACCGAGCGATAACGGCACACGGGTCCGCACATCTATATGGCCCTACACACAAACAGATACAGGGGCATCTTCTAAGCAATCTAGGTTAGATCGCTTAGAAAACATCCTGAAAAATCGCCCCGTGCTTAGTTAATAACAAGCAGAATTATTTTTATGTCCCTATCGATCGTTCACAATCTTAAAAAGGTGCTCCAACCAATCAGCATGTGTTTGAAAAATAACAAAGCCGATTGGCTGGAGAACAATTAAAGATTAGCAACAAATAGGAATATCACTTATAAAAAAGGATTTTGGTACTCACCGATAAATCCATTTCTCTGAATCAGCAGGAGACACTGGAGTTACATCGGGGTTTAGAGCTGGGAATGCTGGGAGCTAGGCACTACTAATTTGTTTCAGGGCAGGCTGGCTCCTCCCCTCTAAGACCCATCAGACCCCCAGTTAGGAAATTGTCCTACTAGAGGAGATGGTGACAAAAAAACTTAAGTATAACAACTTGCATGCAACAAACATATACAACCGAATGAACAGAACCGGGCCTGAAACAGCCACACAACGAGCAGGATCCATGAGCTGGGAGGGCGTCCAGTGTCTCCTGCTGATTCAGAGAAATGAATTTATCGGTGAATACCAAAATCCTTTTTTCTCTCTATCATGCAGCAGGAGACACTGGAGTTACATCGGGGAGGTTCCAAAGACCATTCCCCGGGAGGGAGAGCTCTGGGGATCCTGCAACACCAAAACGACCGAAGTTTGTCGCCGGTGCCGCAAACGTATCAAATTGGTAAAAGCGAACAAATGTGTTCACTGATGACCATGTGGCTGCTCTGCAAAGCTGAGAAGCCGAAGCCCCCCGCCTGGCAGCCCAAGACGTGCTTACTGACCTGGTCGAATGAGCCGTCAAAACCGAGGGAGGCGTCTTTCCTGCGTGAATATACGCTTGACGAATTGTCAAACGAATCCACCTGGCCAATGTTTGTTTTGACGCCGGCCATCCCCTGCGAAAGGCATCATATAAAACAAACAGGCAATCTGACTTCCTGATAGATGCGGTTCTTTTTACATAAATCTTTAAAGCTCTGACTACGTCTAAGGAGGACTGAGACAAAGGAGCTCCTTGAAAAGAAGGGACCACGATAGGTTGATTAATGTGGTAGGAGGAAACAACCTTAGGTAGAAAGGACGGATGAGTCCTTAATTCTGCTCTGTCCTCATGGAAGACTAGGTACGGCGCCTTGCAGGATAGTGCACTCAGTTCGGATACTCGCCGTGCGGATGCCAAAGCGAGAAGGAGTACTGTTTTCCAGACAAATTTTAAGCCCACTCCTTCCAGAGGCTCAAATGTATCTGATTGGAGAAAAGCCAGGACTAAGTTTAGGTCCCAAGGAGGGGCCGGTGGAACAAAGGGAGGCTGAATCCTAAGAACCCCTTGTAGAAACGTTTGAATCTCAGGAATGAGGGCCAACCTCCTCTGGAACAGTATAGACAGTGCAGAAATCTGTACTTTAAGTGACCCCAAGCGGAGGCCACAGTCTAGACCAGCAGTTCCCAACCTTTTTTCTCTCCCGTACCCCTTGATTAGGCTTTTCATTGATGACTAACCCCTTCCTCTCAATTTGAAATATAGACAATACTTACAAGTGGAGCGGAAGTGAGCAGTATGCGTATACTTATCAATGTCCTTATATTAAGGAGTAGCGGAGGATTAGTATACGGCCAGGAATCGTGCCCTTCCATGTCTGGCCGCTGGTTGTGTATGTCTCCAGGGTTCCCACGAACACCTGTAGGATTAATGCCACTGATTCCTCCACCTGTGTCAGCGCAGGGTAGATGATTGCTAATGTCGGAGGGCAGCTCCCAGTGGATTGCCGGTCAGGCAAAAGCACAAGGAGACGCTGAAGACATAACCATAGGTGATACAACATGGTTCGTCTCCATGGCAATGGGTCTTCTGCCATCAAAAGACTTTTTCATCTTCCGCCATTACCAATATTATTTTCAAGTACCCCCAACTGGTCTGCAGAGTACCCCCAGGGGTACTAGTACCCCAGGTTGGGAACCACTGGTCTAGACCCTTCTGAAGGAACAATAAAAGTCTGGATAATCTAAAGACACGAAATGGCCACCCCTTGACTGTGCACCACTCCGCGTAGGATCTCCAAATGCGGTGATAGTGAGCCGCTAAGGCTGGCTTACGTGCTCTTAACATCGTGGGGATGACGGCCTTTGGAATCCCCTTTGCCCTCAGGACTTCGGATTCAATAGCCACGCCGTCAAATGGAGAGAGGCTAGGTGCTGATGATGGAATGGTCCTTGTAGTAGTAGATCGTGTCTCTTCGGCAGAGGGAATGGTTCGTCCGCTAGAAGCTGTTGAATGTCCGAGAACCAACTTCTCCGCGGCCAAAATGGGGCGATGAGAATTGCCTGGGCCGATTCTCTCTTCAGCTTCTTTAGCACCTGCCCCAGTAATGGCAGAGGGGGGAATAGATACACAAAGTGGAACGTCCACGGAATTGCCAAGGCGTCGGTCGCTATGGCAGGTGGATCCCTCGTCCGTGCTACATATCTTGGTAGCAGGTGATTTCTTCTTGACGCCATTAGGTCGACTTCGGGAGTTCCCCATCGATCTGTTGAGTTCCAGAAATACCTCGGGATGAAGTGACCACTCTCTCGGGTGTAGGTCCTCCCGACTGAGAAAGTCGGCTTCGAGATTTTCTACTCCCGGAATGAAGATGGCTACCAGATTTACCTGCCAACTTTCCGCCCACTGCAGAATTCTGGAGACCTCTGTCATGGCTTGTCTGCTTTTCGTGCCTCCCTGTCAGTTCACGTACGCCACTGCTATCACGTTGTCCGACTGAATCTTCACTGATTTCCCTTGAAGGAGATCCTGTGCTGCGAGTAAGGCATTGTAGATCGCCCTCAGTTCCAACACATTGATAGACAATAGACTCCTTCACACTCCATCGTCCTTGAAGTCGAAGGTGGAGTACCACGCGCCCCATCCACGGAGACTGGCATCCGTTGTTAATAGGACCCAGTCCCATATTGCAAATCGGCGCCCCTGTCTTAGGTGGTCGGTGTGAAGCCACCAAAGTAAGGCATGGCGGGCTTGAGCGGATAACTGGATCAGTCTGTGTAGAAACAGATGTGACCCTGCTCCTTTCTTCAGTAGGTCCAGTTGAAAAAGGTCGAGAGTGGAAGCGTCCCCATGTTAGAGCGGTGAAGGCTGCCACCATCTTTCCTAAAAGCTGTACACACAAGTGTAACTGGACCCGACGGCGACTCAGAATCTTGCGAATGATCCTCCGGATGTCACTGATCTTGTCGTCCGGCAAGAATACTCTCTGTTCCCTTGTGTCCAGCCAGAGTCCCAGAAACAGAATCCTCTGTGCTGGTCTGAGCGAGGACTTCTTGAAGTTGATGATCCAGCCCAACCTGGTGAGAGTCTGGACCGTCAGCAGGGCATGTTCCCCCAGTAAGGAATGGGAAGGAGCCTTGACGAGTAAATCGTCTAAGTACGGTATTATAGTGACCCCTTGGTTCCGGAGGTACGCTACAATGATCGACAGTGTCTTTGTAAAGATCCTGGGCGCCGACGATAATCCGAACAGCAGGGCCCTGAACTGAAAATGGTCTTTCCCTATAGCAAAGCGTAGATAAGCCTGGTGAGATTTCCATATTGGAATGTGGAGATAAGCATCCTTGATGTCTAATGAGAGCATGAACTCGTAGTGTTCCAAGGATGCTATGACTGAGTGAATAGACTCCATCTTGAAGGGTTGATAAGAAACCATCAGATTGAGCGATTTGAGATTTAAGATGGGTCGAACTGACCCGTCCGGTTTGGGCACTACAAAGAGATTGGAGTAGTAACCCTGGTTCCTTTGGATGGAAGGAACTGGAATGATTACCTGGGAAGTCAGCAAGGTCTCTACTGCTCCCTGAAGAGCAGATCGCTTGTCCTGCGCAATAGGAAGAGCTGTGGTGAAGAAACGAGTGGGGGGAGGGAAATCGAATTGAATCCGGTATCCCTCTGAAATGAGACTGCAAATCCATGAGTCCTCTGTTAGAGAGAACCACTGGGTTCTGAAGTCCAGCAACCGAGCCCCCACCTGCAACTCTCCTAAGAAAGCTGGCAAATTGTTATGCCACTGGTTTCTGTGTTTGTTTTGGCTCTGGGCGGGTAGCGGTGGTCTGAGGTCAACCTCTGGCACGTGTACCTCTTGTGTATTGAAAACCACGCCCCCTACCTCGAAAGGAATGTTGTGGGCGAAAAGAGTGGAAAGACTGAAAGGACGGCCCCGTGTATTGACGCCTGGCCAGCGGTGGTGCTGATGGTAAGAAGGCAGATTTTCCACCAGTTGCTTGAGCTATCCATTTATCTAATTCTGGGCCAAAAAGAACCTCTCCTGTAAACGGCAGACCCTCAACTGCCCGTTTTGATTCTGCATCCGCCTGCCATGAGCGGAGCCACAACGCCCGCCTGGCTGCGTTGGCTGAAATGCGTGCGGATATCAAAGAGATATCTTTTGCCGCATCGCCCAAATAGGTAGCATCGCCCAAATAGGTAGCAGATTCTGTTCTGCCAGTTGCCTAATCTCTTCTGGAGGCATACCCGAATCCAAGCCTTCCATAATCATATCCGCCCACTTGGCATTGGCCTTGTTTACCCAGGCGGAAACAATGGCAGGTCTAAGTTGAGCCCCTGCCGCCACGTAAATAGTTTTAAGGGTAGACTAACTTACGGTCCGACGGGTCCTTTAGAGTACATGCTCCTGGTACCGGCAGCGTAGTTTTCTTAGACAGTCTGGACACCGATGCGTCCACTGGAGGAGGGGGTTTTCCATTTACCTAGGGCAGAAACCTCAAAAGGGTATACTGTACTGATGGAAAACGTTTTGGACTCTGGAAGCGTTTGTCCGACGGTTTCCATGCCGCTACCAGTTTTTCTTGGTTTTGACAGGGGAAAACTATAGAGGATTTCTTTGTGTGTCCAAAAAGGTCTAACTTGTGGTTCTGGAGCAGGATCTTCAGGTAATTTTAAGACCTGTTTCACAGCTAAAATAAGAGCTTCAACCCCCATATGGGTAGGTTCAGGCTCTGGAAGAACCTCCTGGACCTCTTCCCATTCTCCTTCCTCCATCTCATTATAAGGAGCGTGTGCTTCTTCAGAATCACCCTCCTCCTCAGAGTATACAACCTGCAGAGGCCGCTTCTGTCTTACAGGCGCCGTCCTCTGAGGTTTTTGCATGGATGAAGCCAAAGTATCCACAGACCTAGCCAGAGTAGCCACTTCTGCTAATTCAGCCGATAACTTCTCCATAGTACCTGACAAAAGCGATACCCATTGGGGTGTGGGAGAGTCACCCGCTTGAGAACCTGGAGGGGATACAGTGCAGGACTGACAAATATTTGTCTTCCCGTCCGCAGAGTACTGTGTAAATTTTGTACACTGTACAGTGTAACCTGGGGCCTCTGGGTCCTGGAGGTAAACAAACCAAAAGCCTATTTGCCCTGCTTTGTCCCCAAGGACATGAAATTACCCCACACTACTATACTGTATAGCCCAATGCTGCTGAACACCTGAAATCGGGAAAAGCAGACATTAGCAGGCTGTTCAGTGTGTGCTGCGCAAATCACATTGATTTCTCTGTGGCCGCGCCATGCCCGCCTCATAAATATAGCCCACAGGCTTACCTTATCAGCCTGCACCCTCACCTAAAATGGCGGCTTCCCGCGCTCCCTCCGGCGCGCTGAGCTCCGGCGCTTTTAGCTGCGCACCCGTCCCCTGCCTCCGACAAGCACGGACAGCGAGCACCGTCGGGAACCGGGAGAGTGCGGCTCAGTCTTTCAGTCACCATTCCCTGCACCGCGCGGTCGCGTGGTGCAGGGAATGGTGACATTACTCACCGGAGGCTTTCTCTGTGTATGACGGTCCCTTCTGTTAGGCGGCCGCAGGAACACAGAAGTCTGGCAGACGCCTTTTAATGAGGCTCTGACAGACTGCTTGGTTAAACCAAGGGCGCAGGATACCCGGACCCACGCTTTTGCTGAAGCAGGGAAGGGTTCCGTTCTCTTTTGTAGAAAAATCTCCGGAGCAGTGTAAAACTGTGACCAGCTCCCGTGGCTCAATTTTCTAACTGGGGGTCTGATTGGTCTTAGAGGGGAGGAGCCAGCCTGCCCTGAAACAAATTAGTAGTGCCTAGCTCCCAGCATTCCCAGCTCTAAACCCCGATGTAACTCCAGTGTCTCCTGCTGCATGATAGAGAAATATGCAGTTTAACGGAAGTCACCTTACTCCGCAGTTTGGGTTGGGATCGTTTGGTCTACAGCAACTAGGTCGATAAGCATTGGGTCGACATGGGTCTAGGTCGACAGTCAAAAGGTTGACATGGGGGTTTTTTCACTGTTTTTTTACCCGAATGTCAACATGGACACAGTTTGAAGTGTACCGCTTCGCTCGGCACACTATTGTATTCTCCCACCACGCCCTAGTGGATGGTAGGGCATGAAATAACGCCTGTCGGCACATGTCACCGATCTAACAGTGAAAAAAAACATTTTGACCTTTCAACTGTCAAGCTAGACCCATGTCAACCTTACTGCCTGTCGACCTAGTTGCTGTAGACCTAATAACTGCACCCGCCATAGTTCTACTTTATAAAGACAGTGCAGCTATTCTAGAATATACAAATGCAAGCAATTCTATTATATACAACACACTTTAATCTTACCTTTTGCAGACTAGTTGGATTTAACTGTGTTTTATCAATTATTTTTATTGCGACCTAGAGAGAAAAAAAAAAACGTAAGCCCTTGTGTGACATTGTGTAGCAGCGAACACACGACAACAAACCGCAGATATGAACTGGGTTAAACAATGTGCTCCTGAACGTTAGCGCACATTTCCTGGGAATGTAACTGGATACCACAACAATGACATTTCCCAGGACACACTGTTATTGAGAGGGAAAGTATAGCAGCGGAATCAGACAAAGGTGTGCGCATCGGGAGACAGTCAATGACTTCAGCAATCACTGAATTAGTTTGATAGCAAAGACAAAATAACAGTAACCAGATCATTTCTATGGCTTAGCTCCCCATGCAACAATACATTAGAGCAGTGGGCCTCAACCCTTATAGCGCTCGCAACATATGATGTTTTCAAGATTTCGCTCTGTGGTAGCAGGTGGGATAATTACCTTTTGTACCATCATCCCTGTTGATGGTACAAAAGGAGCGAAGTTGAGAACCACTACATTAGTGTTTACAGTTGAGGGGAAAACAGCTATCTTATTAAAATGAGTGGGTAATACTGAGCTTTCGTAAAATGCAAAAGTGTATTAAACTGTATTCATCCGAAACAAGACCGTATTCTACCCTTATTCTGGAATACTGAATGGTTTTTGCTACAAAACAAAATATTTAGATAGAGTGGTCTATGTTCTCTGGATTCTAATATTGATATTTGATACGTCCCCTATATCTTGGCCATCAAGTATCACGACCTGGCTATCTTTTCTTGATATAAGCATCCATGTTCTGATGTCCTATATCAGGGGTTCTCAAAACTATTTTGCTCTGGGACCCCATCAGACAGGATCCCACCCCAGCAAGTTACTGCAGAAGGTCATCACATCCCATGTGTAGTCAGCAGACAGCACATACATGGCAGCACAGTGATGGGAGGAGTCTGATATACCATAACCCATCATATCACACATGTAGTCAGCAGACAGCACATACATGGCAGCATTGTGGAGGCACAGAGTGATGGGAGGAGTCTAATATACCATAACCCATCACATCCCATGTGTAGTCAGCAGACAGCACATACATGGCAGCATTGTGGGGGCACAGTGATGGGAGGAGTCTGATATACCATAACCCATCACATGTGTAGTCAGCAGACAGCATATACATGGCAGCATTGTGGAGGCACAGAGTGATGGGAGCAGTCTGATATACCATAACCCATCACATCACATGTGTAGTCAGCAGGCAGCACATACATGGCAGCATTGTGGAGGCACAGAGTAATGGGAGGAGTCTGATATACCATAACCCATCACATGTGTAGTCAGCAGGCAGCACATACATGGCAGCATTGTGGAGGCACAGAGTGATGGGAGGAGTCTGATATACCATAACCCATCACATCACACGTGTAGTCAGCAGACAGCCCATACATGGCAGCATTGTGGAGGCACAGAGTGATGGGAGGAGTCTAAAATAACAGACAATTCAACAGATCTTTCAGACTCCTTGAATCATTGACTGAGATTAGAAGAGTCAGCCTGGAGTCGCGACCCCATGCTGAGAATGTCGGGACCCACTTTGGGGTCAGTACCCACAGTTTGAGAACCGCTGTCCTATATAATAATTAATGTACCCTGCTGTGTCTCCTCCTCTCGTCTTGACTAGTCTATTTTGCACTTAATTCAGGAGTTCTCTCCAGGACATAAAGAAACGTGACTACAAGGGGCAGAGATGAGCTACTTAGAAAATGCAGGAGGGACGTTCCAGCTCAGCAAGTTGTGGCGATGAATAGCAAGTGGCCATTAAAGCAGACATGTCCAAACTATGGCCCTACAGCTGTTGTAAAACTACAAGTCCCACCATACCTTGACAACAATTTTGCTATTAGGGAATGCGAAAACTATGGCAAGGCATGCTGGGATGTGTAGTTTCACAACAGCTGGAGGGCCACAGTTTGGACATGCCTGCATTAAAGCAAAGCAAAAGAAAAAAAAAACATATTGCTGGTGTTCTGGTGTGTATTAAATTTATTTCTTGGCTTAAGCCCCGTACATACGGGGGAGACATATTGCTCAGTTTCTCCTTTTCATCAGCGACCAGAGATGGTCGCTGATGAAAAAGAAACTGCCAGGGGGAGCCCGGCAGTGGAAATCAGCTGGTCGCAGGAGCATGTTCCTGCGACCAGCGATCACTGCAGGGGTAAAAACGGGAGCGTGCACCCAGCGATATATCGCCGGTGCACACTCCCATCGCGGGCAATAAGGTCGCTTAGCGACCATATTTCCAGCGATATTACACAAAACCGCCCCCGTGTGTACGCAGCATTAGAGTTGTACGCAAGATTGCAGAACAGTATTTACAATTTAACAAAATAATCCCAGGTGAGTTTTATCATGCGAGATCACATTTAAATTCTTCCATTACTGACCCTGCAAAGGAAAGTTAGATCTTCGCATGTCAAATCATAGAAAAAAAGTGTATTTCTACAATCCCAACAGGCGACTCCGGGAAGAACCATTTCCTGCATCAAGATTTATTCTAGTAGATTGTAAAGCCTGCAGCAACATCATTTTAATGCAGAGACTACTCATGACAAGACGGAGACTACACATGACCTTTAATGCAAAAATGCTCAATGTGAACTGGAGCGCATTTAACATTGGGAAGGAAAGCTTTAGTGAATGTACAATGAGAAGTCGAAAAAATAAACATGCTTCAGTCACATTCCAGTACATACACACATGAAATATACATGCAATCTTTTCCATGTTACATAACACCCCCTGCACGGGGGGGGGGGGGGAGGAAGGCAAATTAAACACCAAGACTTCCACACATAGCTGGCAATGTTCTTTGATGTGCTGTCATTTTACCTCTCTGCCGGTGAGAATGTGCCGGGCCAGTTTTACTTTTGCAAAATTGCCTTTGCCGATCGTTTTGAGAAGCCGGTAGTTTCCAATATGCGGCTGTTCGTCGGCGCAAGAGGCTATAGAATTCCTGTTCCGGGCTCCAGAACGCCCGGAACGAGCAGGGACATCTTGCCGACCGTCTCCATGAGAAGTATGCTGGATAATACAGGAAGAGATAATAAGCTTGGTTTTCAGTTAATGCTAGACAAAAAAAAATCCTATTATTGATTTCATTATTCAACTCCGTACAGGTTGCTTTACCCCAGTAGACTACCACTGCCTGGGAAACAAATCCAACTCATGTTAAATGCAACTACACCAGCCCATGCAATTCTTCAACTCTGTACAGGTTGCTTTAACCCCGCAGACTACTACTGCCTGGGAAACAAAGCCAACTCCTGTTAAAATGCAACTACACCAGCCCATGCAATTCTTTATAATCCAGTAATGTTGTGCACCTTAATCACCTGATTTACACCAATTCATTTAACCCTTGAGTGCCAAGTGAATGTCAAAATGGGTGTGAAACTTGCCTGTAATGTTTACCATATATATAGGAAACAAAAAATAAAATAAAAATTATATATATATATATATATATATATATATATATATATATATATATATATATATATATATTTTTTTTTTTTAAACATTTTTTATTTGAATTTATGTAACAAATGTGAGCGACGCTGGCGTTTTTAGTGTATTTTGCACATATTTTGCAGATTTTAGCACTCAAAGGGTTAAGTTTCTATTCTCACCAAATTGAAGTTAACAAATAAAAGGGGCATGTGATGAGGTTTACTAATGTTTAGGAGAATGGAAAACATTGTTACTTTTGAGCACTAGAACAGTGGTTTCCAAACTGTGTGCCTAGGCTCCCTTAGGACACTTGCAGGGGTGCCTTGGGTTGGTGGACCAAGATTAATTCATATTATTTATAGTCAATGTTCCAGGCAGAACCAGTGATTGTGGCTGCCAATCATAATATAAGGTATGTGCACAAATAGAAGCAAATCCTGTCCCTCACCAGATAACTGTGACATATAAACACAATGCATTTAATTTAATATTTTTTTTCAGAATTTCTCGATACGAAGCATTTGGCCTAGGGGTGCCTTGAAAATATTTTAATGCTCTAGGGTGCCGCGATTAAAAAAAAGTTTGGGAACCACTGCACTAGAATAACTGTATCCATATAAAGATCACTTCCTGTAACCTTACTGGAATCCTGTATCCCTTTTGTAAAATGTGAGACATTCAGATCAAACCTAGGGAAAACTTAAGAGTAGATTTTTTTTTCTAACTACTCAGTGAAGCGAACACATCCATATTCCGGCTTTACAGAAGGGTAAACAAACATTTTTATGGATGCTTATCCCGGGATCCAGGGATTTGGGATATCTTTGGCAAGGATTTCAATCTCGGAATTGGGAAATTTCAATGCGCAGGCAAATTTTAACCGATACTACCGGACAGAGCAGTACACCAACAGCGCTCAGCTCAGAGGCTACTCTGAAAACATGTTGTGTGTCCCTGTACGAACCTGTCTGCTGCATCTTCCCAGCCTCTCCGCAGTCAGCGGCCAATCCCGAAATTGAAAAAAAATGGCCCTGGACTGACCACCATGAACAATATCTGTATACTGTAATTGAACAGGTCACAAAAACCTCAAGGTTTTTGAAAACTATAAACTACAAAGATAAGTAGAGTAACAAGCGTTCAACTCCTTGTACAAAGCACCCAACAAATCCTCCCATGTGTGGCTGTGAGACAGGCCTACACTACCAAACATTGCGTACAATCGAAAACTGTCGAGGATCACAACAATCTGGACTTTTATGCTGGGTATACCTCGGAAAGATTTGGCCTCAATCCCGTCAATGTCGAACGATTGTATGTAAAGTGGGCATGTTTTGGATCAGATTCCAAACCGCGCCCCTGCTGGTCGTTTCGAAGATCCTAGATGCTGCAGTCAGGATTTGTAACAGATCGTGATCATTGTACAAACATCTCACGATCGGTTTGGTGTGTAACCCCCTACAATCCCATAGCTACTACACGCGGTTTGCATTTAAACTGGAGGCAAGAGAAACGTTTATTATTTGTAAGTGAACACTTACTAGAAAGAGCCTAAAAACTGAAATATGATAAAACCTTTAGGAAGCGATCCGTTGCTATTGGTTACTGAAAGGGGTTTATTTACACATCTGTTCAGCTTAATTCCAGCACACACAGAATAAGGCTACAGATTCCAGTAGTACGCTGGGTGTGCAAAACAATAGATCTTGATGAAAGTATAGAATGATACCTACAGCCTTTTGTTTATTTAGCAGCGTCGTTGCTTTTATCCCAGAGTCTATAAATAACCTCCACTTCAGCTATGAATACGTTTCCCAAGAGAGCATATTAGTCTCTAGTTCAAAAATCACTGTATATTGCCGAATCAATGATGAACAAGCAGAACCCCTAAACCCCTTCAATTAACTTCCAGGTCAGTCAACATCTGCCGGATGGAGACCATTGCCACCCACACCTATGCCCTTCACTCACTCTACCTCTCCAGTGAAAGCTAACCACTGGTTACCAGGGCAGCAGTAAAAGGGTTTAGTAGGGTCTATTACTGTGGCACCCTTATTACTGGCAATCACCAATACGATTGTGCTTCAGTCTGCGAGCACTATACCATTGTTCACCGCTGACTATATTCGCAGCTACTGCTTGCCGGTGTGTGAAAAAAATACAAGGTTACAGAGAGCAGAGGGAGAACATTAATGAAAGCAGTGCCCACTTTGGTCTGTGGGATGCATAACTGACATCGTCATCTGCCGGTCTCTCACCACAAAGCACTGACGCATTTCCTGACAGCCAGCTCAAGACAGGCATTGTAACCGGAGATTCTACAACAGACATAACCATATACCCCCACTAATGCAACTCCGTAATGCAGATGGGAGGTTTCCTCCAATTTACTTATAAAGGCAATAAATGACAAGATGGAATCAGAACAGGCAACAACTAATAACATGCTTTGCAAATTCCACAGGAGTCATTTCACAGATAACCGTTTCGCAGGATACTCCAGCGTCTCCATATCACATACCGTGCCGAATTCGGAACAATGACGCATTTATGTTGTTTGGGACAGCAGAAAATTTTACTTTTAGGAAATCAAATTATCTGAAGTACTTTGTAGCTCTTTAAAACATTCAGTAAAATGGGGTATGTGGAAAGGAAGAGTTCACATACCAATAATTGCACATCACACACATTCAACAAACCATTCATTAACATTAATGCAATAATACATTCACGCATGTGCAGTTGGCTCTATGGTTTGAAATGCCTGAAATATATGCATACAAATAAAACCAAACAATCAAATATAATTGGTGTCATGTAATGGCCAGAAAAATTAAGTATTTAGGTTTACACCTTAAATGGGTTCTTAGAAGTGAGATATTGCTCAAAGCACCCAAATTCTAGTTATTTTCCTCTAGATCAGTGATGGCTAACCTTGACACTCCATCTGTTGTTGAACTACACATCCCAGTATGCCCTGTATCAGTTTTAGCACAGCCAAATACTAAAACTGTAGCCGGGCATGCTGGGATGTTTAGTTCAACAACCGCTGGAGTGTCATGGTTAGCCATCACTGATCTAGATAGAAGGCGCTAGCTAAATGCCAAGTACAATCTGATTGGTAACTATGGGCAACAACTATCACTTCTAAAAACTCACACGTTAGTACATTTACCCCAAGGTATCAGAACTATACAGCAGTGAAAGGACTAATGCAGTAGGCCGCAACAATGAATAGGTCAGTGCTAATAAATTGAAATATAAATGCCTTTACTAGAGGGGACAAACCACCCATTTAAATGGATTTAAATGACAGCATCCCAAAACAATGTAAGGAGACACATTATATACATTGAAATTTACAAAGTCTGGTACTGCACACACATCTGGAACCAAAATGAAAGCACTTGCTTATTAAACAAACCATAACCATGCTACAATATATGTACATGATAGACGCAATTTATCAAGTAGAAAATAAACCGTAGGATAACCAGCACGCTGTGGCCTCCAACAGGGCACATATGCTGTCACACGGAACAGACATGTACAGGAAAATGTGGGATATTGGGGTACAATCCCCATTTGCAAAACCAGCTCTCATCCTACAGACTGGTTAACGGTCATTGGGGTACAGATATAAAGTGTGTACACATATCCCAAACTTTGTCCACAGAGCTTTACAATGGTTTCCAAGAAATTATAAAATACGAGGTACAGTATTACATTATTCACCAAGCCGTAAGAGGACCATTAGTGACTATATTATATATAAAGTAGGTACTGGAATTTTGGAACAATAAATCAGCCGTAAACATCATAGAAATATTGGCGGCTGCTTTCAAAACAAGTCAACACACTGATGACAAAATATAGCAACCATTCATATAACACAACCCTCACCGCAACACCCGGTTACCAGATGTTTTAATACTAGTGCCGGTTGTAGCTTTCCTTATTGGCTAATGATTAAGGGAGAACACAGCGACAATAAAAACAGAAATTGCCCAAAATAACCTTATTTACTAATATTTGTAAAATTAAAATGATAACATTGGTCCATATGTACTAAAGGTTTGCTGGTTATTGTCAGGACTGAGGGAACCCTATGAGGAGCAGAGGGTCTGTGACACCCAGCCACTATAACATGTCCCCAGGAAATAGGCCATCGGGTCAGCAGTGTGGCACTCTGACTGCTGTGGAACTACAGATCTCAGCATGACGTGCTAAAGCTGTGGCAGGGCATGCTGGCATGTGTAGTGCCACACTGGCTGAACTACATAATTCCAGACAGCCAGACTAGGCACATGGGAAGGAGGGCCTGCAGTCCCCCATGTACAAGGGGCAGATGTCCAGGTAAAGGGGAGCCTCACACACTTACGTTCTCCGTGTCCCGCTCGTTCACCGTGGGCAGGGGGGTCCGGGTGGACATTGTGGCCCCAGTCTAGGCGCCCTGCAGCGTAGGAAGGAGCCGGGCCGCTGAGCCTGGGAGTGGGCGGTAGTGGTTACAGTCAGATCCCCCGATGTGCTCCGTCCTTCACCGACTCAGACACCCGCGGGCCTCCCGGGGGCTCATGATGTACAGGCGGCTGCTGGGGGGGTCACACACCAGGTTCCATCATCCACGTACAGGGGATGGGGAGGGAAGGGGATCTGGGAGGAGAGCCCGGGCACCGAGCAGCCAGTCACACAGGCCCCGACTCACAGGAGATGTCACTGGGGCGAGGCTAATGGGTTACCGCGGCCTCACACGGGGCGGCTGAGAGGCTACGCCGCCAACGCTGCACACAGGGCCCGGCTCGCTCTCCGGACTCCCCCGAGCATTTGGGGGCGGTTTCTACGATGATTTCCACCCCCAACACAGAACCGCTCTGCCCCCTCCGTGCTGCTCCTACACCATCCAAGATGGCCGCCCCGCTTCCTCCGGACGGATCCTAATAGCCCAGCCCCTCCGCCGCCGCCGGAAGTGACGTCTGTCACCGGCCGCGCCCGTGATTGGGCCAGGGGGGAAGCGCGAGCTGCTTGGTGTTGCTAGGGGCGACTCTGCGTGGTGCTGCGGTCAGTCACCCTGCACAGTGGGGTGTAGGGATCTGTCACTCTGTACAGCGGGGTGTAGGTGTCTGTCACTCTGTACAGCGGGGTGTAGATGCCTGTCACTCTGTACAGTGGGGTAGGTGCCTGTCACTCTGTACAGTGGGGTAGGTGCCTGTCACTCTGTACAGCGGGGTGTAGATGCCTGTCACTCTCTGTACATTGGGTGTATGTGCCTGTCACTCTGTACAGTGGTGTGTAGGTGCCTGTCACTCTGTACAGTGGGGTGTAGGTGCCTGTCACTCTGTACAGTGGGGTAGGTGCCTGTCACTCTGTACAGTGGGGTAGGTGCCTGTCACTCTGTACAGCGGGGTGTAGATGCCTGTCACTCTGTACAGCGGGGTGTAGGTGCCTGTCACTCTGTACAGTGGGGTAGGTGCCTGTCACTCTGTACAGTGGGGTAGGTGCCTGTCACTCTGTACAGCGGGGTGTAGATGCCTGTCACTCTGTACAGCGGGGTGTAGGTGCCTGTCACTCTGTACAGCGGGGTGTAGATGCCTGTCACTCTGTACAGCAGGGTGTACATGCCTGTCACTCTGTACAGCGGGGTGTAGATGCCTGTCACTCTGTACAGTGGGGTAGGTGCCTGTCACTCTGTACAGTGGGGTAGGTGCCTGTCACTCTGTACAGAGGGGTGTAGATGCCTGTCACTCTGTACAGCGGGTGTATGTGCCTGTCACTCTGTACAGTGGGGTGTAGGTGCCTGTCACTCTGTACAGTGGGGTGTACATGCCTGTCACTCTGTACAGCGGGGTGTAGATGCCTGTCACTCTGTACAGTGGGGTAGGTGCCTGTCACTCTGTACAGTGGGGTAGGTGCCTGTCACTCTGTACAGAGGGGTGTAGATGCCTGTCACTCTGTACAGCGGGGTGTAGATGCCTGTCACTCTCTGTACATCGGGTGTATGTGCCTGTCACTCTGTACAGTGGGGTGTAGGTGCCTGTCACTCTGTACAGTGGGGTAGGTGCCTGTCACTCTGTACAGTGGGGTGTAGGTGCCTGTCACTCTGTACAGTGGTTTGTAGATGCCTGTCACTCTGTACATCGGGTGTATGTGCCTGTCACTCTGTACAGTGGGTTAGGTGCCTGTCACTCTGTACAGTGGGGTGTAGATGCCTGTCACTCTGTACAGCGGGGTGTAGATGCCTGTCACTCTCTGTACATCGGGTGTATGTGCCTGTCACTCTGTACAGTGGGGTGTAGGTGCCTGTCACTCTGTACAGTGGGGTAGGTGCCTGTCACTCTGTACAGTGGTGTGTAGGTGCCTGTCACTCTGTACAGTGGGGTGTAGGTGCCTGTCACTCTGTACAGTGGGGTAGGTGCCTGTCACTCTGTACAGTGGGGTAGGTGCCTGTCACTCTGTACAGCCGGGTGTAGATGCCTGTCACTCTGTACAGTGGGGTGTAGATGCCTGTCACTCTCTGTACATCGGGTGTATGTGCCTGTCACTCTGTACAGTGGGGTGTAGGTGCCTGTCACTCTGTACAGTGGGGTAGGTGCCTGTCACTCTGTACAGTGGGGTGTAGGTGCCTGTCACTCTGTACAGTGGGGTGTAGATGCCTGTCACTCTGTACATCGGGTGTATGTGCCTGTCACTCTGTACAGTGGGGTAGGTGTCTGTCACTCTGTACAGTGGGGTGTAGATGCCTGTCACTCTGTACAGCGGGTGTATGTGCCTGTCACTCTGTACAGTGGGGTGTAGGTGCCTGTCACTCTGTACAGTGGGGTGTAGGTGCCTGTCACTCTGTACAGTGGGGTGTAGGTGCCTGTCACTCTGTACAGTGGGGTAGGTGCCTGTCACTCTGTACAGCGGGGGGTAGGTGCCTGTCACTCTGTACAGCGGGGTGTAGATGCCTGTCACTCTGTACAGCGGGGGGTAGATGCCTGTCACTCTCGTTACATCGGGTGTATGTGCCTGTCACTCTGTACAGTGGGATGTAGGTGCCTGTCACTCTGTACAGTGGGGTGTAGGTGCCTGTCACTCTGTACAGTGGGGTAGGTGCCTGTCACTCTGTACAGCGGGGTGTAGATGCCTGTCACTCTGTACAGCGGGGTGTAGATGCCTGTCACTCTCTGTACATCGGGTGTATGTGCCTGTCACTCTGTACAGTGGGGTGTAGGTGCCTGTCACTCTGTACAGTGGGGTAGGTGCCTGTCACTCTGTACAGTGGGGTAGGTGCCTGTCACTCTGTACAGTGGGGTGTAGATGCCTGTCACTCTGTACATCGGTCGTATGTGCCTGTCACTCTGTACAGTGGGGTAGGTGCCTGTCACTCTGTACAGTGGGGTGTAGATGCCTGTCACTCTGTACAGCGGGTGTATGTGCCTGTCACTCTGTACAGTGGGGTGTAGGTGCCTGTCACTCTGTACAGTGGGGTGTAGGTGCCTGTCACTCTGTACAGTGGGGTAGGTGCCTGTCACTCTGTACAGTGGGGTAGGTGCCTGTCACTCTGTACAGCGGTGTGTAGATGCCTGTCACTCTGTACAGCGGGGTGTAGATGCCTGTCACTCTGTACATCGGGTGTATGTTCCTGTCACTCTGTACAGTGGGGTAGGTGCCTGTCACTCTGTACAGCGGGGTGTAGGTGCCTGTCACTCTGTACGGTGGTGTGTAGGTGCCTGTCACCCTGTACGGCGGGATGTAGGTGCCTGTCACCCTGTGCAGATAGGTGTAGGTGTCTATCACTCTGTACAGCGGGGTGTAGATGCCTGTCACTCTGTACATCGGGTGTATGTGCCTGTCACTCTGTACATCGGGTGTAGGTGCCTGTCACTCTGTAGAGCGGGGGTAGGTGCCTGTCACTCTGTAGAGCGGGTGTAGGTGCCTGTCACTCTGTACAGCGGGGTGTAGATGCCTGTCACTCTGTACAGCGGGGAGTAGGTGCCTGTCACCCTGTACAGCGTGGTTTAGGTGTCTGTCACCCTGTACAGCGGGGTGTAGGTGCCTGTCACTGTACAGCGGGGTGTAGATGCCTGTCACTCTGTACAGCGGGGTGTAGGTGCCTGTCACTGTACAGCGGGGTGTAGGGATCTGTCACCCTGTACAGCGTGGTGTAGGTGCCTGTCACTGTGTACAGCGGGGTCAGCCTGTCACCCTGTACAGTGGGGTGTAGGTGCCTGTCACCCTGTACAGCGTGGTGTAGGTGCTTGTCACTCTGTACAGCGGGGTGTAGGTGCCTGTCACTCTGTACTGTGTAGGTGCCTGGCACTCTGTACAGCGGGATGTATTTGCCTGTCACCCTGTACAGTGGGGTGTATGTGCTTGTCACCCTGTACGGCGGGTGTAATTGTCTATCACCCTGTACGGCGGAGTGTAGGTGCCTGTCACCCTGTACAGATGGGTGCAGGTGTCTGTCACTCTGTACAGCGGGGATTAGGTGTCTGTCACTCTGTACAGCGGGGTGTAGGTGCCTGTCACTCTGTACAGTGGGGTGTAGATGCCTGTCACACTGTACAGCGTGGTGTAGGTGTCTGTCACCCTGTACAGCGGGGTGGAATCTGTACATCTGTCAAACCAGACTTAGGTCTACAGTCATTAGGTCGACCCCGGAAGGACGACTGGCCCGAAGGTCGACAGGGTTAAAGGTCGACATGGTTCTAGGTCGACAGTCATTAGGTCGACATGAGTTTTTCACTGTTTTTTTTACCCGAATGTCGACACGGACACACTATTTTATTCTCCCACCATGCCCTAGTGCAGTGGTCTCCAACCTTTTTTGGGCTGGGAGCTACTCGAGACAAAATAAACCGCCTCAAGAGCTACTAAAAATTTTTAAAAACAAGAAATCTGCATAATAATCAAAAAATGCCCTTTACACATTATACCACATACCACAATGCCCCAAACACAATATGCCACACACTGCAATGTCCAATATGTCCCAAACATACCTCCCAACACTGGAGACAGAGGAGAAGGGACATCTGCGCGTGCCTAAGGCACGCGGTCGAAATTAGGGCGGTATGACCTACTATCATGGCACTCCTGCAAGGCCCCATCCCACATTTTATCTGCTATGGGGGCATGACCAGCGCTCTGAGAGCTGCTGGCCCTGCCCCCAGCCTCTCTGAATAGACGCTGTGCCATATATACACATGCCACCAACCGTGCCAGTTATACAATGCCCCCAATATCCACAGTAATGCCATAAACACAATGCCCCCCAGCACTGCCAGATAAACAATGCCCACCTGAATGTGGTGCCATTCTACATAAATATTCTGGCGGTACTGTGTGCGGGTGTAGCCACATGCCACATGGGGTGCAACCAATGAACATGGGGATGTGATACACATATGCCCCCAATAGTGCCAGATACACATATACCCAACAGTGCCAGGTATGCCCCCACAGTGCCATGAACGAGTATGCCCCCAAAGTGCCAGTAACAAGTATGCCCCCACAGTGCCAGTAACAAGTATGCCCCCACAGTGCCAGGTATGCTCCCACAGTGCCATGAACGAGTATGCCCCCACAGTGCCAGTAACAAGTATGCCCCCACAGTGCCAGGAACAAGTATGCCCCCACAGTGCCAGGAACAAGTATGCCCCCACAGTGCCAGGAACAAGTATGCCCCCACAGTGCCAGTAACAAGTATGCCCCCACAGTGCCAGGAACAAGTATGCCCCCACAGTGCCAGGAACAAGTATGCCCCCACAGTGCAATGAACAAGTATGCCCCCACAGTGCCAGTAACAAGTATGCCCCCACAGTGCCAGTAACAAGTATGCCCCCACAGTGCAATGAACAAGTATGCCCCCACAGTGCCATGAACAAGTATGCCCCCACAGTGCCATGAACAAGTATGTCCCCACAGTGCCAGGAACAAGTATGCTCCCACAGTGCCATGAACATGTATGCCCCCACAGTGCCATGAACAAGTATGCCCCCACAGTGCCATGAACAAGTATGCCCCCACAATGCCAGTTTTCCAGCAGCAGCAGACTCACCATTGTTGCTGCTGCTGGGGAGAGGACAGTCCGGTGTCCCTATGCAGTGCTGCTGTCCCCCTGCTGTCTGTGTCCGGTGTGTCCGTGTGTCGCCGCCACCGCTGCTGTTGATTCCCTTCTGAGGGGAGAAGAGCACAGCGCGTCTCCAGTCTCCTTCCCCTAACTTCCTTGTCACTGGGCCGTCCGCCAATCAAAACTCGCGGGCCGGCTCCTGATTGGCTGCCGGCCGCGAGCTCTGATTGGCGGACGGCACAATCATAGGAATGCACAGTGAGGGGTAGGAGAGACGCGCAATGCGCTCTCCTTCCCTCAGAGCAGGCAGGGAAAAGGGAGGCCGAGCTTCGGGAGGCCGAGCTTCGGGTAATGGAGGGGCAGGCGGCTGGATAATGGAGGGACGGACGGCTGGCAGGGGCACAGTGGTCGAGCCACCCGGATTGCTGCCGCGAGCTACCGGTAGCTTGCGAGCGACGGGTTGGCGACCACTGCCCTAGTGGATAGTAGGGCATAAAATACCACCTGTCGGCACATGTCGGATCAAAAAACAGTGAAAAACTCATGTCGACCTAATGACTGTCGACCTAGAACCATGTCGACCGTAAGTCATGTCGACCTTAATCCATGTCGACCTTTAACCCTGTCGACCTTGGGGCCAGTCGACCTTCCAGAGTCGACCTAATGACTGTCGACTGAAATGTGGTCTGATAGATGACCGTTTCCCAGCGTGGTGTAGGTGCCTGTCACTCTGTACAGCAGGGTGTAGGTGCCTGTCAATCTGTACTGCGTAGGTGCCTGTCACTCTGTACAGCGGGATGTAGGTGCCTGTCACTCTGTACAGCGGGGTGTAGGTGCTTGTCACCTGGTACGGCGGGGTGTAGGTACCTGTCACCCTGTACAGATGGGTGTAGGTGTTTGTCACTCTGTACAGCGGGGTGTAGATGCCTGTCACTCTGTACAGCGGGGTGTAGATGCCTGTCACCCTGTACATCTGGTGTGTGTGCTTGTCACCCTGTACAGCGGGATGTAGGTGCCTGTCACCGTGTACAGATGGGTGTAGGTGTTTGTCACTCTGTACAGCGGGGTGTAGGTGCCTGTCTCTTTGTACAGTGGGATGTAGGTACGAAAAAAAGGTGGAGGGGTGTGTAGAGCGCTCAAAGAATTATTGTAGGTACTAGCTCCCCTTTGTGGCCGGCTAGAACTACTTAGTATGTATTATGATTACTATTATTATAATCGATCAAACAATATGCTCGGCATGACCCACAATTCCCCTATATTGTTAAACGCTAGATGTGTGATTATAATGATCCACTCATTCCTATAATACAATGCAACTTTAGCGCTATATGCAATCCACTAAATGAAGCCAGGAAATGTAGCACTTCCGGGACTTTCAGAATGACGGCGGCATTGGATTCTTCAGCCGCGCACCCTCAATACACATTTCCACCTCTCTCCATACCCCACTACAGGTCATAGGCCCTTATTCTGCTTCGTGCGGTACGGCCCGCGTGCGGCCGTACCGCCGATGTTTTTACTCTGCACATGCGCAGAGGTCAATCTGCGCATGTGCAGCCCCCTTCGCCGCAGACGTATTTCGTCCGCCGCAAAGGGGGCGTATAGGGGCGTGAGAGGCTTCATGCCCTCATTTCCCTATGTGTACGCCCCGCGTTTCATGGGCGTTCCCATGCAAACGCGGGGCGTATGCATGGTAATGAGGGCATGACGCAACTCATGGGGGCGGAAAGCTGACGTCGCCGGATGTCAGCTTTCAGCCCCCATACAAGCTACCACACGGACGATTGTCCGTGTGGTCTCAGCTTGCGGGAGCTGCCGGGGCGTGCGGACCTGCCTTCGATGGTCGACGACCATCGAATGCAGGGGGCAGCTCCCACCATGGTGGAGGCGTACGCCTCCACCATTTTTATGCGGATCGCCAGCCGTCCGTGTACGGACGGCCGTGGCGATCCGTAGGGTGGGCGGGGATTGGTTTGTGCGGCCGGAGCCCCGTGTGCGGCTCTGGCCGCACCAACCAGAATAAGGGCCATAGTATTAGTGCGCACAATTGCGCAACGAATCACCACACTCATAACAATATTTGAGTCTCTTCCATTGGACTGCATTATGCATTCCACAGGCCGGAAGTTGGACGCGGCGTGCGTTCCAACTTCCGGAAGTGGGAAAATCTCTCTTTGTTTTTTAATATTTTCATCATTTATAATATGTATTTAGTATTTTGACTGCCTCCTACGAGATTCCCCTACATCTATCTTATTTAAGAAGTGTAGGGAGGTTTATTATTATCTAATTTGTCATGATCAATTGGGTAATTGTTTTTTTTTATGTGTGATGATGCACTTCCTGCAGGTGGGTATATAAACCCACAGCAGACTAACAGTGGCATACCTTTGAGAAAGTTGTCCCAGTACAACGAAAAGCTTCAGGTTTAACCCTTGTCTGGACTCTCAGTGGCAAACGCAGGATTTTCAGAAGGGGGTTTCCAGAGGGGCGGCGCAAAGCACGGAGATGGACACTTAGGTGACCCGGTATATGCCGGGTCAGTTAAAGTAGTATAGATAGACCAAATGTATATAAATAATAATAATATATATATATATATATATATATATATATATACAGTCCAGGGAAGCCCGGCACTCTCTATATAGAAACAACTTTGTCTGGTGCCCATCCGAGGAAAACTACATGCATGTCAGAAAGGATGTCACTCAGCAACAAAAAACGCTCACAAACGATCAGTTCAAAGATCAACGTTTCAGGGTGTCACCCCTTTTATCAAGACCTGTTAGAACACAAGCGAACATACACTATATATACACAAGACAAACTTACAGTTAATGCGCCCCACACCTGCCGCGCTGCTCGTTCGGGGTCCGGTGACGTCACTGGTGTGTGACCACAGTGATTCCCGGCGCCTCCCGATAGGCGCGGCTTCACCCAAGTGTCATATCACCATGGCAACCGACGATGCATACACAGACGCAGTACGTACTTGGCTGTAAAGCTGGGGATTACTTCGCTAAGGCACACTGACGGCCGGAGGTACCCGCTTGAGTTCAGCTGTATATGCGTGCGGTGACAGGACACTGTGAAAAAAGGAAATAGTTAATACCAAAATATACCAAAGTATGCACAAAAAATAAACGTAAGAGCTGGAAACGGGAAAATGAGAACAACAGCAGGGGGGAGACAGATGCAGCAGTAAATATGGTACTGTGTACTGAATAATCATACAGATCTACATTACAATATCAGAAGTTAATCATGGCAGGTATCTCCGTGTAACGTTGTACACAGTGCTAACACAATAACCCCTGTGGGTATGGCGAACACATAAAAAAGAAAATGTTCAAATATAAACCTGCATGTTATAAGAAAGCATTAAACGAAAACAGTTCATTGAGTCCCTTGGGGTGAACTGTCTGCAGAGTATGTATCCAAAAAGTCTCTCTCTGCAGTAGGGTTCTACCCCTATCACCACCCCTGCGATTAGCCGGTACATGATCTATCATTTTCATCTTTATGTTAGTCATGCTATGATGGGCATCTCTCCAGTGGCGTGCTACTGGTTGATCTGCTGATTTTCCTTCGAGAGCAGCTTTAATGTGGCTCCTGTGTAAGGCAATGCGTTCTTTGATTTGGCGTGTTGTCTTGCCAATATATAGCAGACCACACGGGCATCGAATCTGGTATACCACGTACCGGCTTGTGCAAGATAAGGGAAATTTGATGGTAAATTGTTTGCCCGAATGCGGGTGGCTGAACTTGTCTCCAACCTCCATAAGGCTGCAAGTGGTGCAGCCCGTGCATCTATAATTACCGGGTTTCTTTGTCAGGAAATGGCTGGGTCTCACTATGCCCATACTGGTGACATCATTGTGGACGACGATGTCCTTAATATTCTTACTTCTACGGAAAGATGGCAATATCCTGGTGTCCTTCAAAGATGGCAGCGTAGGGTCGCTAGATATTATGGGCCATATTGATTTCGCTTGTCGCATGAGCGTTTTATTTGCAGTTGTATATTCCTGTGTCCATACAATACAGTCTGTTTTGTCACTGCGAGTTTTGCCAGCTAGTGCCTCTTCTCTGGTTATTGCAAGCGCTTTATTCTTGGCTTGTACCAGGGATTGACAACACGCCAAATCAAAGAACGCATTGCCTTACACAGGAGCCACATTAAAGCTGCTCTCGAAGGAAAATCAGCAGATCAACCAGTAGCACGCCACTGGAGAGATGCCCATCATAGCATGACTAACATAAAGATGAAAATGATAGATCATGTACCGGCTAATCGCAGGGGTGGTGATAGGGGTAGAACCCTACTGCAGAGAGAGACTTTTTGGATACATACTCTGCAGACAGTTCACCCCAAGGGACTCAATGAACTGTTTTCGTTTAATGCTTTCTTATAACATGCAGGTTTATATTTGAACATTTTCTTTTTTATGTGTTCGCCATACCCGCAGGGGTTATTGTGTTAGCACTGTGTACAACGTTACACGGAGATACCTGCCATGATTAACTTCTGATATTGTAATGTAGATCTGTATGATTATTCAGTACACAGTACCATATTTACTGCTGCATCTGTCTCCCCCCTGCTGTTGTTCTCATTTTCCTGTTTCCAGCTCTTACGTTTATTTTTTGTGCATACTTTGGTATATTTTGGTATTAACTATTTCCTTTTTTCACAGTGTCCTGTCACCGCACGCATATACAGCTGAACTCAAGCGGGTACCTCCGGCCGTCAGTGTGCCTTAGCGAAGTAATCCCCAGCTTTACAGCCAAGTACGTACTGCGTCTGTGTATGCATCGTCGGTTGCCATGGTGATATGACACTTGGGTGAAGCCGCGCCTATCGGGAGGCGCCGGGAATCACTGTGGTCACACACCAGTGACGTCACCGGACCCCGAACGAGCAGCGCGGCAGGTGTGGGGCGCATTAACTGTAAGTTTGTCTTGTGTATATATAGTGTATGTTCGCTTGTGTTCTAACAGGTCTTGATAAAAGGGGTGACACCCTGAAACGTTGATCTTTGAACTGATCGTTTGTGAGCGTTTTTTGTTGCTGAGTGACATCCTTTCTGACATGCATGTAGTTTTCCTCGGATGGGCACCAGACAAAGTTGTTTCTATATAGAGAGTGCCGGGCTTCCCTGGACTGTATGCTATCTAGTGTTAACCACACTAGTTGTCAAGGCACCTACCCCAGAATTTATCATTACAAGACTTCCTCGTTTTCTGCACCCGGTGTTTTACAGTATTGAGTTGGATACAAATTCTCGCAAAAAGTTTCTGCAAGTGATGTCTGCCACAGATGAAACAGCTGGCTTTCTAAATGTTGTGTTACCACTCGGTGAGGTTTTAACACACACAGACTCAGAAGCGGACAACATACTCTTCAGTGATAATTTGAACACCACCGCAGGAGAGGAAACAACACAGCAGTTTACAGCACAATTAATAAGGCTAAAAAAGAAAGAAGTTGACTTTTATTTGCACGGGGTTTCACTCTCGGATTACTTTCGAGAGAAAAAAATACCCCGGGGCTTTCGTATCCGGAATACGCCAACTATAGGTCGCTATAATCCGGACTTTTGCCGCAAATGGGCAGCCGTGTTAAATCGCTGCTCATTTGACTTAATATTGCTTGTAATTGAAGAATCACGTAGAGAACTTACAGCAGTAACAGAAAAAATCAGTGTGCTTGAAAAGAAGCACACTGCAAAACTAAAAGCAGATGTAAGCCAAGATTGGTTGGCAGATATTGGCAAGCAAATTGACAAATACAAATCAGACCTGATACAGTTCAAAAAGAACAAATTTGAAACGGTCAATAGAGACTATAGTGAACAGCGCGTGTACAGCTGGGCCTACCATCGGGGGCCACAAAAAGACCGACGACCCAAGTTCAGACGACAGAAACGCTTCCCATTAGAGACCGACCAATCAAGTGGTGCAGCATCATCAAGTGACGCGGAATGTGTCCCCCAAGCAAACTCAAGGCGTCCCCCTTTAGGGGTAGCTACGAGAGCAACTTTGGACCTCCGCAACGAACCCGCACCAGGCGCGGAGGTCAATGGGCAAGGGAAGCGAAAAAATGCAAAATCGTCGAGAACGTAGTTTTTAACTTATCGTCCAGAGTACTAACCAAGGATGAGGTGGATGTACTTAACCTGGGCTTATCGTTTGTTCCTACCCATCACCCGAACCAATTCCAAGACAAGATAGACCTTTTCAAATTCGATAGGCGTATAAAACTAAGAGAACACTTTGGAGCCAACTTGAAGGTTGACACAAGCCAAAATCAAGTGGTCCGGAAGAAATCAACCTATACGCCAACCACAGCTAATAAAAACATTAAATGTTTTACGGAATACATGGACAACTCTATTAAAGACAAAAGCCGATATGTATCCAATAACAAAAACATTAGAAACAACTTGACGCCAACCCAAAAACAGGCTCTCAAAAACCTTGGTGATTATAAAGATATAATCATACGCCCCTCAGACAAAGGTGGGGGGGTGGTCATTCAGGATCTCAGTTCCTACATTGCTGAAGTTGACAGACAGCTAGCGGACACCAAGGTGTACCACAAAATGGCCAATGACACCACCAGCGTCTTTAAAGATGAATTGGATAAAGTTATGGAAAATGCAGTGATGGAACAAACCATCACCAGGACTGTATGTGATGCACTCACCAAAGATTTCCCCATGATACCCGCATTGTATACCATTCCAAAAATGCACAAGGATGCTGTACACCCACCGGGCAGACCCATCATTGCAGCCCGTGATTCTCTCTACTACGATATATCCAAATACCTTGACCATTATCTGCAACCATTGATTCAATCCCATCCCAGATTCCTGAAGGACACAACCACATTTCTCCAGAAACTACAGACTTGGTCAGGCTTACAACAAAGAGCGTTGCTCTGTACCATCGATGTTTCTAGTTTATACACTAGCATCCCCCAAGCAGCCGGCATTCAATCTGTTAAAAGGTTTCTGTCCAATAATGTGCATTATGATGGTCCAGACCTGGCTTTTTTTCTCCAACTCCTAGAATTGACCCTAACTCGCAACTACTTCTTATTTAATGGCAACATCTACATCCAAACGGCAGGGTGTGCGATGGGATCTTGCGTCGCACCCAGCTTTGCGAACGTATATATGTTCGAGATCGAAAATGACTCGACGATATTTTCTTACTGTGGATGGGAACGAAAGAAAGCTTTGAATTGATGATTACTAACATCAATTCTTTAGATTGTCCCATCAAATTGACGCATGAGTGCAGCTTCGACACGGTACATTACCTGGATGTCAAAATAACCCAATCCACCACGGGATTCCTCTCTAGTACCATGTTCTTCAAGCCAACAGACAGGAATACCTGTCTGCAGGGTAATAGTCATCATCCCGAATCGCTCAAAAAATCTTTGCCTTTCTCACAATTTTTGAGAGTGATACGCATTTGTAGCGACCCAGAGGATGCTAAATCCCAGATGGAACTGATGTTACGAAAATTTGTACAAAGGGGGTACAATTATCAATCCCTGGTACAAGCCAAGAATAAAGCGCTTGCAATAACCAGAGAAGAGGCACTAGCTGGCAAAACTCGCAGTGACAAAACAGACTGTATTGTATGGACACAGGAATATACAACTGCAAATAAAACGCTCATGCGACAAGCGAAATCAATATGGCCCATAATATCTAGCGACCCTACGCTGCCATCTTTGAAGGACACCAGGATATTGCCATCTTTCCGTAGAAGTAAGAATATTAAGGACATCGTCGTCCACAATGATGTCACCAGTATGGGCATAGTGAGACCCAGCCATTTCCTGACAAAGAAACCCGGTAATTATAGATGCACGGGCTGCACCACTTGCAGCCTTATGGAGGTTGGAGACAAGTTCAGCCACCCGCATTCGGGCAAACAATTTACCATCAAATTTCCCTTATCTTGCACAAGCCGGTACGTGGTATACCAGATTCGATGCCCGTGTGGTCTGCTATATATTGGCAAGACAACACGCCAAATCAAAGAACGCATTGCCTTACACAGGAGCCACATTAAAGCTGCTCTCGAAGGAAAATCAGCAGATCAACCAGTAGCACGCCACTGGAGAGATGCCCATCATAGCATGACTAACATAAAGATGAAAATGATAGATCATGTACCGGCTAATCGCAGGGGTGGTGATAGGGGTAGAACCCTACTGCAGAGAGAGACTTTTTGGATACATACTCTGCAGACAGTTCACCCCAAGGGACTCAATGAACTGTTTTCGTTTAATGCTTTCTTATAACATGCAGGTTTATATTTGAACATTTTCTTTTTTATGTGTTCGCCATACCCGCAGGGGTTATTGTGTTAGCACTGTGTACAACGTTACACGGAGATACCTGCCATGATTAACTTCTGATATTGTAATGTAGATCTGTATGATTATTCAGTACACAGTACCATATTTACTGCTGCATCTGTCTCCCCCCTGCTGTTGTTCTCATTTTCCCGTTTCCAGCTCTTACGTTTATTTTTTGTGCATACTTTGGTATATTTTGGTATTAACTATTTCCTTTTTTCACAGTGTCCTGTCACCGCACGCATATACAGCTGAACTCAAGCGGGTACCTCCGGCCGTCAGTGTGCCTTAGCGAAGTAATCCCCAGCTTTACAGCCAAGTACGTACTGCGTCTGTGTATGCATCGTCGGTTGCCATGGTGATATGACACTTGGGTGAAGCCGCGCCTATCGGGAGGCGCCGGGAATCACTGTGGTCACACACCAGTGACGTCACCGGACCCCGAACGAGCAGCGCGGCAGGTGTGGGGCGCATTAACTGTAAGTTTGTCTTGTGTATATATAGTGTATGTTCGCTTGTGTTCTAACAGGTCTTGATAAAAGGGGTGACACCCTGAAACGTTGATCTTTGAACTGATCGTTTGTGAGCGTTTTTTGTTGCTGAGTGACATCCTTTCTGACATGCATATATATATATATATACACACACACACAAACACACACACACACACACATATATATACAGGGGCGTCAACAGCAGTGTAGACCCCTGGGCATAGCAATGTATTGGGGCACCTACCGATGCTCCAGCGGTAGAGTGGGGGGTGCTATGATGTCCCGCGGATGGTAGGGGGTATTATATCAACCGCTCAGCATGTAGGACCTGGATCAGTAATTTCCACTAATTACCCCTTTACTGCACAGATGGTGGGAGATGGGGTGGGAGAAGGGGGCATTGGGCTTAATGAAGGGGCCCTGATACATAACTTCCAGGGTGGTAGAGGATGTTTAATATGCAGAGGAGGGGTGTACAGTGGAGTGGGCTTATTATTCATAATTTTCTGGTGGGAGGACAGCTTGCTTGACTGCAGATATCTCCAGTTCCCAGAAATAGATAATGGAATTAAAAACTAGAGAATCCCACCTACCAAATGGTATTGGGGACTAGGGGATGAGAGTTCAGGAGGCAGAGCAATCTGCCAACGAGTATATAAAACTACATACCAGGTGTGTGGAGCTGGAGCAGAACCAGCTGCCGAAAGGCTGATATCTCTGGTACTGGGAAAAGTAGAGACAAGCTTCTAGTGTCCATCAAAGGGGGAGAGTCACAGCTTTTGGAATATACCCTCAGAAAAACTCTAAGTGAGACAGAACCTGAAATATCTGACTGGGAGAGCAATTAACAGGCTTGGATGGGGACCACTGCTTTGAAGTCAGATATCTCCGGTTCCCAAGGGCCGATTTTTAAAATTCTTATACCCATGGAAAGAGGGGACCCTCAGCTTTCAGACTAGGACCCTTAGACTCCTGGGGGGGGTTTCTGGGTACTCAGAAACCCCCCCTGCGTGCGCTACTGACTCTGGATACTATCACCTATTCCCCTTGAACCAGCTACTCCTCTTGCCCCCCCCCCCACGGACTCATCACTTTTCCTGCCGGCACCCCCAAACTGGATGTACAAATTGGGTAAATTACCACCTGCTAATTTCTGGAGCCTTCTATCCGAGAAGTGAGGTATTTCCATCTTGCCCACCAGTGGAATTAAAGATCAAGGTCTCCAGCAGGAACATTTGGACACCCACAAGTACAAGTTGAATCCGGATCTTCCCACCCATCCCCAGCCCCCCCCCCCCCTCCATCATCCCACGTGGGGACTACAAACCCTAACAAGAGTGGAGCACCATCTTGGAACAAGCAGGACTCACTTAAGTATCCATCGCTCTTATTAATTTTCAATTATTATCAACAAGTAGTTTACTGTATGCCTTATAACATCTCTCTGAAGTGCAATATACTCATGTTTTATGTAAAATTTTATGTGCTTCCTTATTAATTGTATTTTTTATTATTCTTATTTGATGTGATAATTAAATGAATTTATATTTTGTGATACCCAATTGATCAAATTTATTTTTTATTATATTATTAACTGTAAACATAATTGATTGTTACAGTACCTACAATAATTCTTTGAGCGCTCTACACACCCCTCCACCTTTTTTTCGTACCTACCATACCAGGGGATTGTACCTCCCCTCTGTGTGAGCAGCCTACAAAACAACCCACCCGCCAAGCGCCTTTATCACCTGGTGGTGAATTGTTTTTTTCTTGTCCCCTTTTGTTCTATAAGGCAGCTGGGATGGGTTGTTTTGTTAATTTTAATGAAAGAATCAATAGGAGGCAGTCCTATTTTTCCAAATGGGAGAAAACAACTGATAAAGTTCCACAGATGTGTAATGACCTAAGGGACGATTTCAACACTCTGGAGGACTTGATGAAACTTGAGACAATACACTGGCTAGATGGCACCAACTTGCAGAAGTATATTGACCAAAAAATCATTCCTAGAGGCCTACGCCTGAGCAAGCCGTCAGTCTTCCAGAGTGATGAAACCTTCCAGAATAGATGGACGACCCTACTAGATAAATGTTCCCTAGCACTTATGGAACTGGTGGGCGAATTTAGACATAAAAAAGCAAAAGAGGTAGAAGGTGAAATTGAAATCATTAAGAATAAACTGGACAAGTGTAACAACACTAAGGAATACAAGGAAAGAGACGATATATTAACTGAAAAACTACTAAAATTTGAAAACTCTCTTATGGAAACTAAATGTAAAAAGTTCCAGAGAGATATTGAGGATTATAAGGGAGGAGATATAAGAGCATATAGAAAGAAGAACTCACAATTTGATAAAATTAAGAATCAATCTGTATACCCCAACCAGAGAGAACAATACTCAGCTAGAGAGAGATACCCAAAATGCAATTATTATTCACCTAGGCAGGACAATAGAAACTATCGCAATTCACCAGGTAACAAATCTTACCAGCAGTCTAATTCTGAATACACCCCAAGACAGGGACAGAATATGGGTGCTAGACCCAAAACCAGTCTCAGGGAAACACCTAGAGATAGCAACTCCAAGGTTTTTTTTAGAACCCCCATACCGCAGAGTGTTCCAGAGGGAACACAGATGGGACAAAGATACACTAACCCGAAATCCCAACAAAAAACGTAGAAATTCAGATTTAGAGGAGGAAGAAAACTTAAACTTAAGAAACTAAAAAAGATCAGCGCACTAAAAAGCACGCAAAAAGATCTTTAACCTATCATCCAAAGCCTTAAGTAAAGGTGAAATACAAATTCTTGAAAAAGGTTTGAAGTTTTCTCCGTTTACTCCCCCCAACCTCTTTACCCTATTTTGGAACTCAATAGGTATCTACGAACCCTTTGTAGAAAGAAATATTTCGCCACCAAAAAGATCGACAAAACAGGAGAATTGGTAGTGCCCATCATACTAGATTCAGAGGATAATCAAGCCTTATCGGAATTAGAGAGCCTACTGGATGAAAACAATCCCTCAATAGAAAACCAACTAATTTACAATCTAGACAGGGACCGTAAAATATTCCGTAGGAAATCAGAGTTCTACCCCCTCAAATCCAAAGGGACAGCCCTCGATACCTTTTACAAGGCCACTATAGAGGACTTTAAAAACAAAAACATCCTATGAAACCTGCCTACACGTTTTAAAATTCTGTCCAACACCAATTTTCCTTTCTTATCACTGTGTATATATGTATGTTGGGATATTTTAACCTCTTCAATTTTCGCACACTTTTTGTGGCCTACCCCATGTCACAGCTCATAACAATAAAGACGATAGGGGTTCCCACAATTTTATATATCAAAATATAAAAAGAAAATTATCTGAGTAATGATATTTTTGTGAAACCAGGAGTGCGTCCAAAAAACTGTCTTTCTCTTCCTCTCAATACTTTTGACTACTGACTTACAGTTGGTCAGGATAGCACCCCCCCTACATGACAAAGTAAATTGTATAGCGGCAAATACCCGACAATACAGGGTAAAATATATGTTACTGAGTGCAGACTCCAGAACCACACCTGTTCTAATTTACAATCTAGACAGGGACCGTAAAATATTCCGTAGGAAATCAGAGTTCTACCCCCTCAAATCCAAAGGGACAGCCCTCGATACCTTTTACAAGGCCACTATAGAGGACTTTAAATCTCTCTGCCATATGAGCACCAAAACTCCACATAAAAAAGATAATCTTAATAGGGAAGAAAGATTAGCATTGAACAACTTGAGAAAGGACCCTAAAATTATAATTAAAGAGGCCGATAAAGGTAGTTATACAAAACACGGAAGATTATTTGGCAGAAGCTAAAAGACAGCTCTCCAACCCCACCCATTACATTAAATTATCACACGACCCAACCACTCAGTTTAATATAACCTTAAAACAGCATTTGGAGAAGGCATTGGAGGACAATATTATCTCTAAAGAGGAATTTAAATTTATTTTCTCACATCACCCCATCACTCCCACTTATTATCATTTGCCCAAGATTCACAAGACACTCACTTCACCCCCTGGGCGCCCAATTATTTCCGGCATTCACTCCCTCACGGCCAACCTATCCGCTTATGTTGATTCTTTTGTACAGTCACGGGTGCAAACACTGAGGTCTCGCATCAAAGACACACAGCATTTTCTCAAACTAATTCTGGATGTGGAGTGGAGGGAGGGCCATGCCTTCCTTACCCTCGACGTTACAAGCTTATATACAAATAGTCCCCATAATCTTGGCATAGAAGCAATATCAGAACGACTCAAGTCAGATGGAGACCTCAGTGACACACATATCACTTTTTTGCTTGATTTCATTCGATTTATCCTACAGCACAATTATTTTTTATTTGACAGCACTTATTATTTACAGGTGATGGGGACGGCCATGGGGACGAGATTCGCCCCCAGCTACACCAACCTCTACATGGGCATGGTCGAAGACCGGCTCGTGTGAGGTGGCACGCGCGGGGCGGACTTGGTCCTCTATGGCCGTTATATAGACGATTTGTTTTTTATTTGGGACAGTGACGCACATTCGGCACTTTCCTTTGTCACTTATCTGAACTCCAATCCCTTTAATCTCCAATTTACTCATACCTATCATCCATCTCAGATCAATTATTTGGACATAACTCTCAATATTATAGAAAATCAGATCCACACTTCCAATTACAATAAAGAAGTAAACACAATCTCATACTTACATTACCAGAGTGCACACTACCCCCCTGGAAACAGAACATCCCCAGAGGACAGTTCCTTCGGATACGAAGGAACTGTTCCGACTTAACCTCATTTCAGGAACAGAGTACCAATATGGCCGCTGCCTTTACAGATAGAGGCTATCCAAAACACCTAATAGACAGAGCTATCTGTGATGCTGAGTTAATGGACAGATCCAAACTACTCATTCCTAAAAAGAAAAAGAAAAAAGAAAAAATAACCTTGGAGGAAGAAGGTAGGGATATTGAAGTTCCCTTCATCTCCACCTTCAATAACGAATCTACTCAAATCAAACAAATCTTTAATAAAAACCACAATCTTTTAAAATGTGATCCCATGTTGAAGGACCAATTACCGAAAAAAACAAAGTTTATCTTAAAGAAAAACAAAACGATAAAGAATGTACTGGCACCTAGTTTCTACAAAAATAATGAACCAGACAACCTGAACTGGTTACAATCCATGTCAAAATCTCTCTCCGGTTGCTACAGAGGCAACAAAACAGATGTATTACCTGCCAATACATCTGCAATAAAACACAATGGATCACAACAGCTGAAAATAAATTATATAAAATTAAAACATTTATCAATTGTGACACCACCTTCGCAATCTATATGCTCACATGTTCGTGTAATCTCAATTTCATAGGCCGCACTACCAGAGCACTTAAAGTACGATTCCTTGAACATAGGAGAAACATTTTAAACAAAAAAACGGATCACAGTGTATCCAGACACTACCTCCACCATCACAACGGTTACCCAAAATGTTTAAAGGTCACAGGTTTAGAACACATTAAAAATACAGAAAGAGGTGGAGATCGCTTTAACATCCTCTCCCGTCAGGAGATCTACTGGATGCATATCATGAACTCAATCCATCCGGAAGGTCTTAATGACCAAGTAGAATTGAATGTTTGCTTATAAGTGAGCTCTAACAACTGAAAGATAATGATCACCATCCAAGATATATCTGCTCGTTTATTAATATTAACATTATTACTACAACCACTGCGCCTAAATGTATATGTACTAAAATCGATCTTGAGATCGGCCTATTGAGTATCACCACATCCTCGACAAGGTTCTGATTGGACAGCAATATTCTTTCTTCTTAATATATCCCAATAGACCCATATAACCTCATTCAAATTAATTATTATTCATATTGCTTCTTAGTATTTTCTCAATTTTTATTTTTATATTTATTTATTTTTATTGATTATTATTATTTTTTAGTTACTCAATTATTAACCCAAATATCCAACTATACATCTACCAACTTATTACCAGTACTCAATATTATTTAGCATTAAGGTCTTCTCTGTGGAATGACCATCTATATGTATATATATATATATATATATATATATATATATATATTTATTTTTATGTTTATATTACTCTGTTGGGATAAGAAAATCCAAATGATGTTCTTTATTATAAATTCAAATTCTAATGTCTCTTCTCCACCTTATGTTGTACATGTAAGATAACCACTAGCTCCCCCTTGTGGCCGGCTAGAACTACTTAGTATGTATTATGATTACTATTATTATAATCAATCAAACAATATGCTCGGCATGACCCACAATTCCCCTATATTGTTAAACGCTAGATGTACGAATATAATGATCCACTCATTCCTATAACACAATGCAACTTTAGTGCTATATGCGATCCACTAAATGAAGCCATGAAATGTAGCACTTCCTGCTTGCGGGTCACGGACCGGAAATGACGTTCCGGGACTTTCAGAATGACGGCGGCATTGGATTCTTCAGCCGCGCACCCTCAATACACATTTCCACCTCCCTCCATACCCCACTACAGGTCGTAGTGTTAGTGCGCACAATTGCGCAACGAATCACCACACTCATAACAATATTTGAGTCTCTTCCATTGGACTGCATTATGCGTTCCACAGGCCGGAAGTTGGACGCGGCGTGCGTTCCAACTTCCGGAAGTGGCAAAATCTCTCTTTGTTTTTTTTATATTTTCCTCATTTATAATATGTATTTAGTATTTTGACTGCCTCTTACAAGATTCCCCTACATCTATCTTATTCAAGAAGTGTAGGGAGGTTTATTATTATCTAATTTGTCATGATCAATTGGGTAATTGTTTTTTGTATGTGTGATGATGCACTTCCTGATGGTGGGTATATAAACCCACAGCAGACTAACAGTGGCATACCTTTGAGAAAGTTGTCCCAGTAAAACGAAACGCGTCAGGTTTAACCCTTGTCTGGACTCTGGATACTATCACCTATTCCCCTTGAACCAGCTACTCCTCTTGCCCCCCCCCCCCCCCCCCCACGGACTCATCACTTTTCCTGCCGGCACCCCCAAACTGGATGTACAAATTGGGTAAATTACCACCTGATAATTTCTGGAGCCTTCTATCCGAGAAGTGAGGTATTTCCATCTTGCCCACCAGTGGAATTAAAGATCAAGGTCTCCAACAGGAACATTTGGACACCCACAAGTACAAGTTGAATCCGGATCTTCCCACCCAGCCCCCTCCCCCCCTCCATCATCCCACGTGGGGACTACAAACCCTGACAAGAGGGGAGCACCATCTTGGAACAAGTGGGACTCACTTAAGTATCCATTGCTCTTATTAATTTTCAATTATTATCAACAAGTGGTTTACTGTATGCCTTATAACATCTTTCTGAAGTGCAATATACTCATGTTTTATGTAAAATTTTATGTGCATCCTTATTAATTGTATTTTTTATTATTCTTATTTGATGTGATAATTAAATGAATTTATATTTTGTGATACCCAATTGATCAAATTTATTTTTTATTATATTATTAACTGAAAACATAATTGATTGTTACAGTACCTACAATAATTCTTTGAGTGCTCTACACACCCCTCCACCTTTTTTTCGTACCTACCATACCAGGGGATTGAACCTCCCCTCTGTGGGCCTTATTTTGGTTCATTCTTTCTGACAAAATCCTTCTTAGATGGACAAAACCATGTGCACTGCAGGGGGGGCAGATGTAACATGTGCAGAGAGAATTCGATTTGGGTGAGTAATTTTGTTTCTGTGCAGGAAAAATACTGACTGCTTTATTTTTACACTGCAATATAGATCTCACTTTGAAGTAAAACCCCACCCAAATCTAATTCTCTCTGCACAAGTAACACCTGCCCCACCTGCAGTGCACATGGTTTTGCCCATCTAATAAGGATTTTGTCAGAAAGAATGAACCAAAATAAGGCCCTGTGTGAGCTGCCTACAAAACAACCCACCCGCCAAGCGCCTTTATCACCTGGTGGTGAATTGTTTTTTTCAGTGGGATGTAGGTGCCTGTCACTCTGTACAGCTGGATGTAGTTGCCTGTCACCCTGTACAGCGGGGTGTAGGTGCCTGTCACCCTCTACGGCAGGGTCTAGGTGTCTGTCACTCTGTACGGCATGGTGTAGGTGTCTCTCACCCTGTACAGTGGGGTGTAGGTGCCTGTCACTCTGTACATCGGGTGTATGTGCCTGTCACTCTGTACATCGGGTGTATGTGCCAGTCACTCTGTACATCGGGTGTATGTGCCTGTCACTGTACAGTGGGGTAGGTGCCTGTCACTCTGTACAGCGGGGTGTAGATGCCTGTCACTCTGTACAGTGGGGAGTAGGTGCCTGTCACCCTGTACAGCGTGGTGTAGGTGTCTGTCACCCTGTACAGCGGGGTGTAGGTGCCTGTCACTCTGTACAGCGGGGAGTAGGTGCCTGTCACCCTGTACAGCGGGGAGTAGGTGCCTGTCACCCTGTACAGCGTGGTGTAGGTGTCTGTCACCCTGTACAGCAGGGTGTAGGTGCCTGTCACCCTGTACAGCGGGATGTAGTTGCCTGTCACCCTGTACAGCGGGGTGTAGGTGCCTGTCACCCTGTACGGCAGGGTGTATGTGTCTGTCACACTGTACGGCAGGGTGTAGGTGTCTGTCACTCTGTACAGTGGGGTGTAGGTGCCTGTCACTCTGTACTGTGTAGGTGCCTGTCACTCTGTACTGTGTAGGTGCCTGTCACTCTGTACAGCGGGATGTAGGTGCCTGTCACTCTGTACAGCGGGATGTAGTTGCCTGTCAACCTGTACAGCGGGGTGTAGGTGCCTGTCACCCTGTACGGCAGGGTGTATGTGTCTGTCACACTGTACAGTGGGGTGTAGGTGCCTGTCACTCTGTACTGTGTAGGTGCCTGTCACTCTGTACTGTGTAGGTGCCTGTCACTCTGTACAGCGGGATGTAGTTGCCTGTCAACCTGTACAGCGGGGTGTAGGTGTCTGTCACCCTGTACGGCGGGGTGTAGGTGTCTGTCACCCTGTACGGCGGGGTGTAGGTGTCTGTCACCCTGTACGGTTGGGTGTAGGTGTCTGTCACCCTGTACGGCACGGTGTAGGTGTCTGTCACTCTGTACAGTGAGGTTTAGGTAACTGTCACTCTGTACAGTAATCAGGGAGTCAGTGGTGGGATCTGCACAGCAGAGTGATCAGTGCGCAAGAAGGATGAATGACATGTTAGTCATTAAAACCAAAACATTTACCTTTTAGTAAAATCTGCCTCCTGATGATACAGACCCTGTAAAGGTGACCTTGCCCACATATAGACCCCCTGTAATAATTGTTTCAGGCTAGCTAGTGTCTACTTAATTATAATAATTCAACTGGGTACTTGTTTCCTATCTGGGCGCCCAGGTTTTCTACGTACGGCACCGTACTGAAATCGGATCGCATCGCATCGTACACATACACGATATCGAACGATGCGATGCGATGCGATGCGATGCGATCCGATTTCCCATAGGAAACAATGTTAAATGGCTCAATTTAGCCAAATTATCATAGGAACAATAGTAAATGGGCCAAAAACACCCCTGAACATTGAAATGTCCCCCCAAAAGTAGTTGACGCCACCCCGCCATCAACGTGAACCCGAAGCGTGGCGAGCGCAGCGAGCCCGCGAGGGGCGGCGGTACGCGTCCTCCGACCTTTTCATGCCCTACTATCCACTAGGGCGTGGAGTGAGAATAGAATAGTGTGGCGAGCGCAGCGAGCCACCGAGCCCGAAGCGTGGCGAGCGCAGCGAGCCCCGCGAGGGGACGCGGATACCTTCACAGTTATACGCGTCCCCTCGCGGGCTTCCCAGGTGTCCATGGCGACGCGGACACCTGGGAAGCCCGCAAAGGGACGCGTTTACCTGTGAAGGTATCCGCGTCCCCTCGCGGGGCTCGCCACGCTTCGGGCTCGGTGGCTCGCTGCGCTCGCCACACTATTCTATTCTCACTCCACGCCCTAGTGGATAGTAGGGCATGAAAAGGTCGGAGGACGCGTACCGCCGCCCCTCGCGGGCTCGCTGCGCTCGCCACGCTTCGGGTTCACGTTGATGGCGGGGTGGCGTCAACTACTTTTGGGGGGACATTTCAATGTTCAGGGGTGTTTTTGGCCCATTTACTATTGTTCCTATGATAATTTGGCTAAATTGAGCCATTTAACATTGTTTCCTATGGGAAATCGAATCGGATCGCATCGCATCGCATCGTTCGATATCGTGTATGTGTACGATGCGATGCGATCAGATTTCACTACGGAGAATAGCATGGTGCTCAATTTACTTAGTGGGCGCCCAGATAGGAAACAAGTACCTTCAACTGTAACCCAACTGTAACGTGACCACACATATATATATATAGCAACAAAAAGAAACCGTCACTCAGGTCTTCGTGGTGCTGATGGTATACTGTCTGGGATGCGGTCATTTGGTGTACAGCACGATGGTCGACAGTCATTAGGTCGACACCATTAGGTCAACATGGGAAAAGGTCGACATGGTTCTAGGTCGAAAGATTAGTTCGACAGGTCGTTAGTTTGACAATGTCCAGGTCGACAGTCAAAAGGTCGACATGACCTTTTGACTGTCGACCTGGACATTGTCGAACTAATGACCTGTCGAACTAATGACCTTTCGGCCTAGAACCATGTCGACCTTTTCCCATGTCGACCTAGACCCATGTCGACCTAATGACTGTCGACCATAATGCTGTAGACCAAATGATCCCAACCCATACTTTCTCAGGTGCCTCCACTGTTTGCTAATGGTCCGGATGCATTTTTTTAAATGGTTTTTTTCACCCTGCATCACTGTTGAATCAATTTTGTATCTGCCTATTAACATTTGTATTATTGAAGAACCCAACTATGGGTTATTTTTATGTGTATAAAACTGTGGGTCCCGACCTTCTCAGTATGGGGTTAGGACTCCATGTTGCTGACCATCAGGCTGATGACTCTTCTAATCTCAGTCAGTGATTCAAGGAGTCTGAAATATCTGTTGAATTGTCTGTTATTTTAGACTCCTCCCATCACTCTGTGCCTCCACAATGCTGCCATGTATGTGCTGTCTGCTGACTACACGTGTGATGTGATGGGTTATGGTATATTAGACTACTCCCATCACTCTGTGCCTCCACAATGCTGCCATGTATGTGCTGTCTGCTGACTACACGTGTGGTGTGATGGGTTATGGTATATCAGACTCCTCCCATCGCTCTGTGCCTCCACAATGCTGCCATGTATGTGCTGTCTGCTGACTACACGTGTGATGTGATGGGTTATGGTATATTAGACTCCTCCCATCGCTCTGTGCCTCCGCAATGCTGCCATGTATGTGCTGTCTGCTGACTACACGTGTGATGTGATGGGTTATGGTATATCAGACTCCTCCCATCACTCTGTGCCTCCACAATGCTGCCATGTATGTGCTGTCTGCTGACTACACGTGTGATGTGATGGGTTATGGTATATCAGACTCCTCCCAGTGGCGTAGCTACAGGGGTCGCAGCGGTCGCACCTGCGACCGGGCCCCTGAGCCAGGGGGGCCCAACCCCCGCCACTGTTCGGCAGGTGGAAGAGGTGAGAAGACCAGCGTTGCTATGCCTGAGCACTGAGCAGGTAGCTGGAGGAAGAAGCCAGCGCCGCTCTGCCCTGGCGGGTGGGGAGAAGATCGCGCTGCTATGCCTCAGCAGGGAGCTGGAGGAAGAAGCCAGCGCCACTCTGCCCTGGCTGGTGGGGAGAAGATCGCGCTGCTATGCCTCAGCAGGGAGCTGGAGGAAGAAGCCAGCGCCACTCTGCCCTGGCTGGTGGGGAGAAGATCGCGCTGCTATGCCTCAGCAGGGAGCTGGAGGAAGAAGCCAGCGCCACTCTGCCCTGGCTGGTGGGGAGAAGATCGCGCTGCTATGCCTCAGCAGGGAGCTGGAGGAAGAAGCCAGCGCCACTCTGCCCTGGCTGGTGGGGAGAAGATCGCGCTGCTATGCCTCAGCAGGGAGCTGGAGGAAGAAGCCAGCGCCACTCTGCCCTGGCTGGTGGGGAGAAGATCGCGCTGCTATGCCTCAGCAGGGAGCTGGAGGAAGAAGCCAGCGCCACTCTGCCCTGGCTGGTGGGGAGAAGATCGCGCTGCTATGCCTCAGCAGGGAGCTGGAGGAAGAAGCCAGCGCCACTCTGCCCTGGCTGGTGGGGAGAAGATCGCGCTGCTATGCCTCAGCAGGGAGCTGGAGGAAGAAGCCAGCGCCACTCTGCCCTGGCTGGTGGGGAGAAGATCGCGCTGCTATGCCTCAGCAGGGAGCTGGAGGAAGAAGCCAGCGCCACTCTGCCCTGGCTGGTGGGGAGAAGATCGCGCTGCTATGCCTCAGCAGGGAGCTGGAGGAAGAAGCCAGCGCCACTCTGCCCTGGCTGGTGGGGAGAAGATCGCGCTGCTATGCCTCAGCAGGGAGCTGGAGGAAGAAGCCAGCGCCACTCTGCCCTGGCTGGTGGGGAGAAGATCGCGCTGCTATGCCTCAGCAGGGAGCTGGAGGAAGAAGCCAGCGCCACTCTGCCCTGGCGGGTGGGGAGAAGATCGCGCTGCTATGCCTCAGCAGGGAGCTGGAGGAAGAAGCCAGCGCCGCTCTGCCCTGGCTGGTGGGGAGAAGATCGCGCTGCTATGCCTCAGCAGGAACCTGTAAGAAGAAGCCGGCGTCGCTCTGCCCCGGCTGGTGGGAGAGGGGAGAAGACGCCAGTTCCACTATCCCCCGGCAGTTAGATTGTGTATTCCACTGATTTAGTGGAGGACGGAGGACTGCAGAGGATATGGCCACTGGCCAGAAGAATTGGGGAAGGGCTTATCTGTAAGTGCAAAGCTGCAGAAAGTATGCAGGTCAGTGCGTTCATTAAAGTGGATGCTTTTAAAGCTCCTTGAGCCCAATGCTAGTGACCCCCATCCATGTGTCTCATGCTACCAGCCAAGTGTCCCCTCCTCACACCCTTATCTCACTCCATTCTTCCCATTGGGCCTGCCTGGTGCCAACCATTCAAAAAGTGTCTCCCACCATCTCACTGATTCATCACCAGCCCACTGCCCCATCTAATTGCTTCTCAGCAAGAATTCCCTCCAGCCAGTCCAATCACAGTGCCCCCCATTTAGCCCAGTGTACCCCCTCTCCAGCCTACTAGTGTTTCCTACTCTCCCACCATCTCACTGCTCCCTTCCCATCCATTGTTGTATGTAGGGGGGCCCCAAGCTGACCTTTCGCACCAGGGCCCATGAACCCTTAGCTACGCCCCTGACTCCTCCCATCACTCTGTGCCTCCACAATGCTGCCATGTATGTGCTGTCTGCTGACTACACGTGTGGTGTGATGGGTTATGGTATATCAGACTCCTCCCATCACTCTGTGCCTCCACAATGCTGCCATGTATGTGCTGTCTGCTGACTACACGTGTGGTGTGATGGGTTATGGTATATCAGACTCCTCCCATCGCTCTGTGCCTCCACAATGCTGCCATGTATGTGCTGTCTGCTGACTACACGTGTGATGTGATGGGTTATGGTATATCAGACTCCTCCCATCACTCTGTGCCTCCACAATGCTGCCATGTATGTGCTGTCTGCTGACTACACGTGTGATGTGATGGGTTATGGTATATTAGACTCCTCCCATCGCTCTGTGCCTCTGCAATGCTGCCATGTATGTGCTGTCTGCTGACTACACGTGTGATGTGATGGGTTATGGTATATCAGACTCCTCCCATCACTCTGTGCCTCCACAATGCTGCCATGTATGCGCTGTCTGCTGACTACACGTGTGATGTGATGGGTTATGGTATATCAGACTCCTCCCATCACTCTGTGCCTCCACAATGCTGCCATGTATGCGCTGTCTGCTGACTACACGTGTGATGTGATGGGTTATGGTATATCAGACTCCTCCCTCCCATCACTCTGTGCCCCCACAATGCTGCCATGTATGTGCTGTCTGCTGACTACACGTGTGATATGATGGGTTATGGTATATCAGACTCCTCCCATCGCTCTGTGCCTCCACAATGCTGCCATGTATGTGCTGTCTGCTGACTACACGTGTGATGTGATGGGTTATGGTATATCAGACTCCTCCCATCACTCTGTGCCTCCACAATGCTGTCATGTATGTGCTGTCTGCTGACTACACATGTGATGGGTTATGGTATATTAGACTCCTCCCATCACTCCTTGCCTCCACAATGCTGCCATGTATGTTCTGTCTGCTGACTACACATGTGATGTGATGGGTTATGGTATATCAGACTCCTCCTATCACTCTGTGCCTCCACAATGCTGCCATGTATGTCAGGGTTACCGACTTTTTCTGTCTCCTCTTCGGGAGAAGCCCGGAGAGGAGACTTCCAGCTGCAGTTCGGGGGGCGGGGCTTGAGCTTTACATCACTAAGCCCCGCCCCCAGGATGGTAAAAACCCCAATTCACGGATCTCAGTGGAGGGGCGGAGCTAAAAAGATGCGATTTTAGCTCCGCCCCCTCCTCTGAGACCCGCGGATTGACGTATTTCAATCCAAAAGTATGGGGGAAGACGCCGCATATGGGGGGTGGCGTGGGGGTCCCCTGGAATCCGGGAGGGTTGCCCATCTTTCCGGGGGGCCCGATTTTTTTCGGGATCCTCCCGGTAATTCCGGGAGGGTCGGCAACCCTGATGTATGTGCTGTCTGCTGACTACACATGTGATGTGATGACGTTCTGCAGTAACTTGCTGTGGTCCTGTCATTATTTATATTGTCTGATAGGGTCCCAGAGAAAAATAGTTTGAGGATCCCTGATCTACAGGGGGAAATTTACTAATATGATTTTGTAGAAAAAAAATCTTATTTTCCTAGGAAAATACAAATTTTTGGGGTGTATTCGTATTTTTGGCATGTACTATGCCAAAAATACAAATATTCGTATTCATATTGATGGGACATTCGTATTTGTATTTACAAATACGAATGTCTACACCATCGAATGTCTACACCATCGATAGAATACGACAGGAATCACCATTCAAAAGAATGGTGGTTCCTGATTTACTGAGCAGCTGTATTGAAAATACAGCTGCTAATTAGTGTAAAACTGCCACGAATATACGGCAGGAAAATACACTTTATTTTCCTGTCGTATTTGGCAGAAGCCTGCATGGATCAGTCAGATCCGTGCAGGCTTTAGTGATTACAAAATTGTAAAATAAATAAATAATAATAAAAAAAAAACAGTGTGGGGTCCCCCCCACAGCTGTAACCAGCACCAGGCTGAAAGAGCCGGGGCTGGTAATTAAAAATCAGGGAACCCGACAATTAGGAGTTCCACGATTTTTAACAACCAGCCCCAGGCCAAACCAGCCAGCAGGGTATAATAAGGGACACTTATTATATAAGGTCCCGTGGCCAAAACATTCACCCTACCGACCAGTCAGCCTGGCCAGGGGCCCTGGGGGAGTGGGGACCCCCCCTCAATAAAGGGGTCCCCCACCCTCCAGGACTTACCTGACCAGGCTGAAGCCTGGTGCTGTCCCCGCTGGCCCTGGAGCGGTGGCCACCGGGCTGATTTCAGTGTAAATAATAGAATAAAAAACTATTGTTTTTAACTGTGGAACTATGAGTCCCAGCAAGCCTCCCCCGAAAGCTGGGACTTGGAGAACCACAAGTCCCAGCCTGCGGGGCATTAAAAGGCCCGCTGGCACTTGTAGTTCCACAGTAAAAAAAAATTGTTAAATAAACACACACTGACAACACAGAAAAATAAAACTTTAATACATACATTACACACACATACTGATACTTACCTATCTTGAGCCCGTAGGTAGGTCCCGGGGTCCGGGGCTCCAGGGCTGCTGAGTCGGGGGTCCGGGGCTCCAGGGCTTCAGAGTCCGGGGCGCCTGGGCTTCAGAGTCCGGGGCTCCTGGGCTTCAGAGTCCGGGGCTCCAGAGTCCGATGAAATCAATAGGGGGAACCTGTGGAAGGAAATACTGCTCACCAGGTCCTGTGGCGAAGATCCCGTCATCTTCTTTGTCTCCCCCGTAGTCCACCGTATCAGCCGCCGGTACCCGCTCACGGACTGAGAGGCGCAGAGATCTTTCATCTTCTGCACCTCTCCACTGAATGATTCTATTGGCCGCCTAGCGGCCCCGGACCCCCGACTCAGCAGCCCTGGAGCCCCAGGCCCCGGGACCTACCTACTAAGTAGGTTAGAGACGTTAGCCACATAATTTAATAATAATAAAGGGATTAGAAAGAAGATACAGTATTCTGATAGTTTGCAAACATAATTGATTGAATAAGTTAATTGATAGAAATGTTATGTCTTATCTGTCATGCGCAGTCTGCTGTGAGCTTGTCCTGTCAGTGGATATCGTCGCAGATATGGATTTCTTATTGGTAAATTGCCATCTATGGGGCCACGGGATAGCGGGCTACCAGTTCCTTCCCTGTGTCCAGAGCGTAGAAATGGCTTAATGACAGGCGCCGTGTATTCGTGCAGGAGGTGCCGGGATAATGGTACAGTGCTGACCGGGTAGTGGGCGCCGGGTATTCATATAGGAGGCGCCGTAACAGTAGGCTGCTTGATCATGCACTGTTCAGCAGCCGCCGAGCGGCAAGCGCCGGGTATTCACAGTGCCTTATTGCTGAAGCGGTCCATTGTAATGCCGGTCCTTGCTTTGCTCGAAGTGTCAGGGGTGTAGTGAAGCTGCCAGATGGCAAGGAAGACGCGTTTCGCCCCTCCTCGGGGCTTGTTCACATCCTGTTTAAGCCACACACTTAGTAGTCATTTTATAGCTAAATCCTAGCCGTTAATTGACTGATTGATAGTTTATTGGTGATGTGTGTCTACTGGGACAGTCCTTTCTAAAGTCCACAAATGCGAGGAACACGCTCAATACCCACAATTTAGTGATTATAATCAGGGGTGTAGGGTAGTATCCCCGTTTTTCATACGGGAGATTTTGCCTTTTAAATCTGTTTGTATGTGCTGTGTGTCTTTCATTTGGTCTCATGTTCTGAGATCACTTTATCTTACAATTTGAATCGAATTAAAAGCTAAGTTTTAAATCAATAACTACTCATTGAATCTACAGTATATTCTAGACACATATGCTTTTTGTCTTAAAGTGTGCCCCCAAAAAAGAGTCTTCTTTTTTCTACATGTGTGATATATATTAAATACACAAAGATAAGCTAAAACACCACTGCATGTTTGCTATTTTACCCACATTTACACTGCAAGCAATGGTCAGAAATGTGCAGCAGCTAGGTTGTCTGGAAAATGTGAACTGTTGGTAGCTCTCGAGGGCTAGGGTTGGCTACCACTGATCTACACTATAAAAGGAATGTACAGTATAGAAGTTTAACATATATGACATGATTTCATTGTATATAATCACTTGGGTGTGGTATGTCAATAGTCCGACGTCGGGATCCCGACTACCCGTACTCAGACAGCATGGCAAGCGAAATAAAGCCCCTTGCGGGCTCGCTGCGCTCGCCACGCTGCGGGCACGGTGGCTCGCTACGCGAGCCACCTATTCTATTCTCCCTCTATGGGGGTCGTGGACACCCATGGGCGAAAATAGCAGGTGGCCGTCGGGCACCTGGCTGTCGGTGTTTTGACAGTCAGGATCCCAACGTCGGGTAAATGACTGTCGGGATCCCGACTGTCGGGAACGCGTCCGGCACCCAATCACTTAGCACCTGTGATTGTTACTATTATTCCCTCTTTTTTTTACGAAAGTATTTGGGGGGGAGGGGCTACACACAAGCTTCTTTGTGCAAACCTTTAGGGCTATTTCACACACTCCGGCTCTTGTCGGATGGCGAAAACCTGCACGGCCAGGAAGCCTTGCCGCACTCAGTAGTATAGAATGGTGGGGATGGCCACAGCCCGGCAGCCGTCCCTTTCAGTATTGGGATCCGGCTGCAACCGGGCGGCCAGGCTGTGGATGGACACAATAGTGTCCATGAACAACTACTGTGCACGGCACGGCTTTTGGCCGTGTGGGATTTCGCCGCCCGGCAGGAGCCGGAGCGTGTGAAATAGCCCTTAGGAATCAAAAGGTTTTTTTTTGGTTATTTACTTGACATGGCATCACTCTTGCCCTATGTCCACCCCCCTTTGTTTTGTTTTACCTTGTTCTTCTTTAATCTAATTGAAGCTACCATACTATTATGTATTTTATATTGAAAGCAGTTACGTTGTCGCTGTTCTGATGCTTTTTCATATATCCAACACCTGTTTTTACATTTCTCAATGTAATCATACAGTATAATATTGTATTTTATTTTTCAACACAAATAAACGGTTAACTAGAAAAGGGAGGTCGACACATGAAAAAGGTCGACAAGGTTTTTTTAAAAGCATTTTCCATACATTACCATCCATGTGGGTCTGCTGCCTCCTCCATAGAAGTGAACGGATCGGGGTCGCTCGACCCAGGGTTCCCGTTCAGACTGCCAAGCAACCCAGTTCCGACCTGCCCAAAATACTGCTTTTACCCCGGGTTGCCGAACCCGGGGTATTGAAAATGGCCCTTCACACCGCACGCTCACTTGGGTGGACTGGGCAAAAACCCAGGGTCCAGCCATGATATTTGTGCGGCGTGAAAGGGCGATGAGTGATGAACATTCTCTCCCTTCTAACATGTAGGATTATTACATGCACTTTATTTACAGGTTACAAAATAAGAGAAACCGTGAAATCGCTGTCTCTTTTTTCTATAACTGTTCACAATTTGGATCTTTTGAGAGTTTTAAAGACCGTGGGTTTTGGTGTTTATTTAAAGCATTGCAGACTTTTTATTTTTAATATATGATTTTTTTATGATTTGTTGTTGAAAAGTGAATGGTAACAATAAATCGTTCCACATTGTGTTGTGTGTATGCACTATGGACCTTAATCTGGTCCGTTTGCAGCCGGCGTTCATTTGCATGGGGGCCGATATTTGGCGTATGCGCATGCCCAGCCGCGTTTTTGCGCGTGTGCATACGCTGGCTGCGCGCGGCCACGGTGAAAAGACTGTTTGGAGGGCACACGCACCCAAGGCCGGGAGGCGTGGGGCGGTGGCGAATAATCGCGCCCATGCAAACGCCCGCCTACTTCCTCCCGAGGGGGCACGCACATCTAAGTGATATGCGTGCACGTTCCGCATCATTCGATGGTCGGCGACCACCATATGCAGTGCGGGTTCTGCTTGACTCGCAAGTTAGCGAATTGGCATACGAACGAATCAACCAGAATAACCCCCATTATGTGCGCTTCTGTGGTCATGCAGCTCAATGTGAGGATATCATCGATGACAGCATATTCCACTGACAATATATCTTTAGATTTTCTTTTGCAAGATTGCACTTTGGGGCTGATTCAGGCCTGATCGCTCAGGTACAAATTCTTCCCCATCCCCGAAGGTCGGGGTTTGCGCATGCATGAACATACGCATGTGCAAATGCCTTCGGCGAGTATTACACTAGTCAAGACATTAGTTCTGTCAGGGGAGGGGGTGGGCAGGGGTCTGGAGCAGGGACAGCCCAACGTTCCCCATAAAAAAGTTGCCCAGTGGGGAGCGCTCCCCCAAAAAAAAACACCACTGAAGGGGTGAACAAACCTGAGGGTCCACATAAACTAATACTCCTATTGGTTCTGAAACAGAAACACCCCCTGAGATTGTTCTGTATCATACATCTGATAACGCAACATGGCGTTCCCCGACCACAGATAAATACAAACATCGATTTTATAAAAACCTCTCTGGATTCAGGCTTAGCAGGAACCACTGAGAATACAGCACTTCTAAAATTGAAACCCTAGGGTACCGTACTAGAGATTTGGAGGGGGAATGCTTTAACAGCTCCTAATACATCCGAGGAACATTCTTGAGAAATCCTCAAGTACCCCCAACACTTCACGTTTTCCAGGTCTCCACACGGAATCGCAAGTAAAAGAATTAGCTCCACCTGTGCACCTGCAGCAGGGAAGATCAGAAGATGTGTATGTATCTGTGCTCCGTTCTACCCGTGGCTCTATGGGGGTGATTCTGATTGGTTTGCAAAAGCAAACTCCTTCTTTAACGGACAAAACCACGCTGCACTGCAGATGGGGTGGATGTAACATTGCCCCTTTAACAAAAAAAAGTCAGAGTTCATCTGACATCCGGCACAGCCACCCAACTTGGAGTCTGCTACATTTGGACACACGACTCTTCACTCCAGCCTAGCTATTTGTTATCGAACCATCGTTGTTGCAATGGCTTCTAGGAATAAAACGATTACATTAAAACCGCTTTTCTGATTTCCTGATCCATTATCTCCCTCTTAAAATGAAAAAGGAGCTAAATAAAAAACTTGATGTCCTGGCAGAAGTTGCATTGTTGTAAACACTGAGATCTCTGTGGGTCTGGGTTCACAGGGTTTTACTTCAGCAAGTTTTAAAGAACACAGCCTCAAATTTAATTTTCCAAATAGAGAATGTCAGAAATAGCACCGGAAGATTAGACATTTGATTGATGACTGGCTGTCAACCTGGAACCTGGCCAGGTGCATTACCTCCCCTGAACTCAGCTTTAGCTCTGCTACTGGCAAGAGCTCCTCGTGCAGGGACAGTTATGTTCCAAAAGCCCTATAATTCCACATTATTAAAGAGGAGGTCTCTGCTTGGCTGTACGCTGTATATAATATATATTGGTAAAGGCTGAGGGGTCAGCACAACATATTATATATCTGTCTCTCAATGTGTGAGTGTGTCTATAACGCTGGGTGGAGCCTCTGACTCCGCCCACACACACTCACATAGTGACCGAGAACCAGCCCACAGTGCCAGACACCCTCTGCCTCCCCATGCTGCCAGGCAAAGACACTGCTACTCCACAGCCACCAGGTGAGAGGCAGGTCTGCCTGCACCCCCCCCCTCTGCCAGCACCCTCCCACGATTCGCAGGCCTCACCCCCTCCCGCGATTCGCGACCCCCCCCTCCCGCAATTCACGCCACACCCCCACCAGCCCCCCTCCCGCAATTTGCCCCGCGCCACTTCCGCAATTCGCGGGCCACACCCCCACGATTCACGGCACATTCTCGCGATTCGTGGCACACCCCCATGATCCCCCCCGTGACTCCCATGATAAGCGGCACCCCGCACCCCCCTCCCGCGATTTGCGGCCCCCCGCCCCCTCCCGCTATTCGCGGCCCCCCGTCCGTGATTCACAGCAGCCCCCGCGCCCCCCCTCCTGCGATTTGCGGACCCCCCGCACCCCCTCCTGTGATTCACGGCCCCCCTCCTGTGATTTACGCAACCCCCCCAGCCCCTCTCCCGCGATTTGTGGACCCCCTCCCGCAATTTGCGGACCCCTGCGCACCCCCCTCCCGCGATTCAGAGCGCCCCAGGCACCCCCCTCCCCCGGATTCACGCCCCCTCTCGCGATTCACAACCCCCCCTGTGATTCACGCCACCCCACCACCCCCTGCGCCCCCCTCCCGCGATTCGCAGACCCCTGCGCCCCCCTCCCGTGATTCTAACCCCCCCTGCGCCCCCCTCCCGCGATTCACGGCACCCCCACGCCCCTCCCGCCATTCACGGCACCCTTGCGCAGCCTTCCGCGATTCACAGACCGCTGCAACCACCCCGTCCCGCGATTCATTCCCCCCCGCACCCCCCTCCCACAATTTGCAGACCCTCCTGACCCCCTTCTGGCAATTCCACCCCCTGACGCATTTCACGTAGCCCTGTGAGAATGTGGGATCCTATACCGCCACAAGCAGGTGCCGCCCCAAGGTGGGAAATCCGGCCCTGGCTGCCGCGTTGCAGGTTCCCCCACTGCCAGACGTGTCCCCACGGTCCTCTGCACCAGCGCCACAACTTTTATCAATGTCTTGCCCACATACCACTAATATACAGCCTTCTGCTCTCATACACCCCCTTACTCCCTCCCAGTGTGAGGAGACTCTCACCCACTGCCGGGAGCTGCATACTGTTCCTCACCCTCCTCCAGTTCTAGCGATGCCCATCAACCATCAATGATTTCAAATCATTTATGGTTTATGGCCGATGTTGAATCCTTTTGCCATCTATGTGGGAATACCAGATGGTTTTCCTACATCGATGGCAAAGGAGAACCAATCAAGTTTCAATTTTTTTTATGGGGCCGGGACACGGAGCATAGCTCCGCCCCCCACACCCGACAGTCCTGCCACCGAGTTCTGATTGTCCCACGGCCTATTCAGTCAGATATAATGGATGACCATCGATAGCTACAACAATCGATAGTTATCCATGTAATATTTTACTACTATCGATGGGTGAAAAATCGCCATCAATGCCAACCATTGATGGCGTCTGCACCAATGCCCATCCCTACTCTG
>NC_139228.1:82533102-82626109 GCF_055691185.1 Crinia signifera | reverse complement strand
TGAATCGCGGGACCCCCGCGACCCCCCCCCCTCCCGCCATTCGCGGGACCCCCGCGACCCCCCCTCCCGCGATTCGCGGGACCCCCGTGACCCCCCCTCCTGCCATTCGCAGGACCCCCGTGACCCCCCCTCCCGCCATTCGCAGGACCCCGCACCCCCCTCCCGCCATTCGCGGGACCCCCGCTTTCCACCCTCCCGCGAGTCGCGGGGACCCCCGCGACCCCCCCTCCCGTGATTCGCGGGACCCCCGCGAACCCCCCCCTCCCGGGACCCCCGCGACCCCCCTCCCGCGATTCGCGGACCCCCGCGACCACCACGGTATCCGGACTATTGTTAGACAGCACTTACATCGACAGCCATTACATCGACACCATTAGTTCGACACCTCAATAGGTCGACATGGTTTTAGGTCGACATACCATTAGGTCGACATGTTATTATGTCGACAGCTCATTAGGTCGACAGCTCATTAGGTCGACATGTTTGTAGGTCGACACTGCCATTAGGTGTCTATGTCGACAGTCAAAAGATCGACATGGGTTTTTTCACTGTTTATTGAGCCGACATGTGCCGACAGGCGGTATTCATGCCCTACTATCCACTAGGGCGTGGTGGGAGAATAAAATAGTGTGCCGAGCGCAGCGAGGCACCGTGCCCGAAGCATAGCGAGCGGCTGCGGTACACTTCAAACTGTGTCCATGTTGACTGTGTCGACATTTCGGCCAAAAAAACAGTGAAAAACCCATGTCGACCTTTTGACTGTCGACATAGACTCTGTCGACCTAATGGCAGTGTCGACCTAAAAACATGTCGACCTAATGAGCTGTTGACCTAATGAGCTGTCGACATAATGACATGTCGACCTAATGGTATGTCGACCTAAACCATGTCGACCTATTGAGCTGTCGAACTAATGGTGTCGATGTAATGGCTGTCGATGTAAGTGCTGTCTAATATCCGTCCCAGACCCGACCACCCCTCCCGCGATTCGCTGGACCTCCGCAACCACCCCCTCCCGCGAAACAAGGGCCCCCCGCGACCCCCCCTCCCGCGATTCACGGCACCCCCCCCTACTGTGATTTGCGACCCCCCTCCCGCAATTCGCACCGCCCCCTCCCGCGATTCACGGAACCCCCGTAGCGCCCCCTCCCGCGATTTTGCGGGCCCCCTCGGCACTTCTCGCGATTTGCGACCACCCCCTAATTCACACATTCGGGGACCCCACCTCCCGCGATTCATGCCCCCTCACGCAATTCACGGCACCCCCACACCCCCCCTTCTGCGATTCGCAACCCCCCACGACCCCCCCTCCCGCGATTCACGAAACCCCCGTAGCGCCCCCCTCCCGCGATTTGCGGGCCCCCTCGGCACCTCTCGCGATTTGGACCCCCGCACCACCCCCCTGCGCCCACCCTCCTTGATTCACGCCCCCCTCATGCAATTCACGGCAACCCCCCACACCCCCCCTCCTGCGATTCGCAGCCCCCCCACGACCCCCGCCTCCTGCGATTCATGACCCCTCCCGTGATTCACGGACCCCCCGCACCACCCCCCCTTGACTCACGGCACCCCACGCGCCCCTCCCGCAATTCACGGACCTCCGCAACCCCCCTCCCGCAATTCACTAACCCCGACAACCCCCCTCCCGCAATTTGCGGACCCCCCTTCCCACGATTCAAGCCCCCCCGCGCCCCCGCCCACGATTTGCGGCCCCCCGCCCCCTCCCGCTAACCGCGGATCCCCACACACCACCCCCCCCTCCCGCAATTTGCAGACCCCCCAGACCCCCTTCCGGCAATTCCACCCCCCAGCGGACCACCGCGGCCCCCGCTCCCGCATTTCACGTACCCCCGTGACAATGGGGGATCCTGTACCACCACAAGCAGGTACCGCCCCTAGGTGGGAAATCCGGCCCTGGCTGCCGCACTGCAGGTTTCCCCACTGCCCTCTGCACCAGCGCCACAACTTTTATCAATGTCTTGCCCACATACCACTATTATACAGCCTCCTTCTCTCATGCACGCTCACTCCCTCCCAGTGGAGGAGGAGACGCTCACCCACTGCCGGGAGCTGCATACTGTCCCCCACCCTCCTCCAGTTCTAGGGATGCCCATCGACCATCAATGATTTCAAATAATCGATGGTTATGGCCGATGTTGAATACTTTTGCCATCAATGTGGGAGGACACTGCCCTGCCTCCTGTTCTCCTGCCCCGTAACTTCCGCCAGTGGAGACCCGCTCACCCTGTGTTGCCCACATTCCCCTATCATGCTTTACCGGCCAGCCTCCTGCACTCATGCACCCTAACTCCCACCCAGTCGGAGGAGACACTGACTCCTGTATTTCTGTGCTGCCACGCTGGACCCTCACCCACTGGCAGAAGCTGCACAGTGTCCACCACCCTCTTTAGTCCCCCCGTATGCCCACACACCCCTATCACTACCCAGCTTCCTGCTCTCCTGAACCGTAACTTCCACCACTGGGTAATCGCTGACGCTGTGTTGCCCACATACCCCTATCATGCCTCATATCCCAGCCTCCTGCTCTCATGCACAATAACTCCCACCCAGTAGGAGGAGACACTGACTCAGGGCCACCGTCCGGTACTCCTGTGCTGCCACGCTGGACCCTCACCCACTGCCAGAAGCTGCAATACAGGGCATCTTTCATACAATTCTAACCATATTTCTCACAATACAAATGTTCACAAATTAAGGGGCGTAGCCCCTTACGCCGGTGTGAAGAGCGCCCGTAGGGCGCGATGAATCACCTAGTTACACATAATGCCAACCAACATAATGCCCAATACACATAATACCAGAGACCATAATGGCCATCAAACATAATGCCACACACAGTAATAGACATTCCACATTATGCCAGGGCTTGATGATTTTTTGTAAAATAGGGATAATAGGGACAGTGCGCGCTGAAGGCGCGTGCCAAAAATTTACACCGTAATGTCTATTACACGTCACACACCCATTACATAGCATACCACATGCCATAATGCCCAATATACGTTATGTCACACACATTATACCAAACGCTGTAATTCCCATTACACCACAAACTGTAAGGCCCATTACATATTATGCCACACACCATAATGCCCATTACACGTTGTGACTCACACCGTGATGCCCGTTACACCTCACACTATGAAGCCCGTTACACGTTGCACCTCACACTGTGATGCCCATTACATGTTGCACCTCACACTGTGATGCCCATTACATGTTGCACCTCACACTGTGATGCCCATTACACATTACTCCTCACACCATGACACATTGACTCAGACCACAATGCCCATTACGCCTCACACCATGATGCCCATTACACATTACGCCTCACACTGTGATGCCCATTGCACATTATGCCATAATGCCCAGTACACATTATGTCACATACCATAATGCCCATTACATGTGGGCACCTCCCGCACTTAGGCTACGCCCCAACATGTTTAGCAGAGGGTGAAGAAAAACTCTAAAAACTGTAATCTTAGCAGCAGCACACCTACAGCATGTGCTGTGCTGACAGCAGGCTCAGCATGACCTCTCACACTGTCAGTGAGACACTCATGCTGAGCCTGCTGGTCAGCACAGCACATGCTGTTGAAGTGTGGTGCTGCTGTTGGTACCCGGGAGGGACGGAGGGTGAAGGGACGGGGCCCCTCCAGCAAGCCTGGGCCCGGGTAATTAGTTCCCACTCCACCCCCTCTCGGTTGCCCTGGCGACATGCATCATGTAAAGTATTAGAGATACACAAAGGAATGATCACACAGGGAAAAAAGTCTCACATGAGCTTCGGAGGCTGACGGTGTTCCAGCAAGTGACCCTGGTGAAACCCGTGTAACTGGTGTCATTGTGTTTGAGTTGGGAAAGGTGAAGGTGTTACATTCACACTGATACAGGCATTTCATTACTATTTCATTCATGGACAGCCCTTCTACAAGTGAATGGTAAATTATGTAGTATGCTCTGTGTAGTGTATGGGGTTTATTCACTAAGATGGAAGTTATATGGAAGATGGGATGTTGCCCTTAGCAACCAATCAGAATTTACTGCTTATTTATTTAGCTCCTTCTTCCACAGTGGTTCTCAACCTCGGTCCTCGGGATCCCCCCCCCCCCAACAGTGCATGTATTCCAGGTCACTCAGCAGATGCACAGGTGCAGTCATTATTCACTGACACAGTTTAAAAGATCACAGGTGGAGCTAATTATGTCACCTGTGATTGTGTGGAGACCTGGGAACCGTGAACTGTTGGGGGGGGGGGGGGGGGGGGGTCTGAGGACTGAGGTTGAGAACCACTGCTCTAGAAGATAATGGATAGAATAGGATTGGTTGCCCATAGCAACATCCCCTCTTCAGTAGATCTCCCATCTTAGTAAATGAACATGGTGGTTGCGCGTCACAGCACTGAGGTCCTGGATTACCCTATCTGGCTGACGTTTGGATGTTATATATTACATACATACATATATATATAGCATTAAAAAGACACTTTTTATGTTGACACTTGTCAAATATATTGAAAGGTGATAAGACCCCGGTGCTTGCTTAGAACCACCCCACCCAGAATAGCGGACAGAGCGCATCCTGATACAGAGCAGATGGTTTTACCTGTGCTCTCTCCAGCGGCTGGCTGCTCTCTACAGATCAGTGCATCGGCAGCTACAGAAGGGGGAGGAGCTTTCACTCAGTGATGGGTCGGGTCACTGAGCGTCCGCAGTCCACACACAGACACATCTGCTTCTGGCTCTGTGTCCCTGCGCCCCGTTGGCACTGGCTCCCCCCACCTGTGCCGGGCTCAGGGCAGCTGCATCATGATGGTGAGTGGCGGCGCCACATCATGATGGGGCAGGGAGGGGCGTGGTGCGGCGCGGCAGCAGGCTCAGAGACAGCACTACTGCATTTGCCAGAAGGGCCAGAGGGCCAGTCCGTCCCTGCCGGGCAGCTTCTGAGCATGCACTGAGGCGCTGCCCTGCTGTTCCCAATCCCCGGCATGCGGCTTTGAGTAGCGTGACCAATGCTGCCCGACCTCCTTCTGGTATAACTCCTGCACTCGGCGCCAGCAACCCCAGGCCCACACCACAGCAAACCCCTGCTTCTCTCTCCCGCCAATCATCCACACCTCTGCTCCCAGCCACACCATGTGAATATGTAGGGGGTGCGCATTTTCTTTGATTATGGAGGCCAATCCAGGGATTGTGGGATTGACAATTTTTCAATCCCAAAACCCGGGAGTGAAAATATGCCCGGGATTGGTATACCTGTACCTTACTGTTCAGAGTTTATATGTTCTCCCCGTGCTTGCGTGGATTTCCTCCAGGTACTCCTGTTTCCACCCACAATCCAAAAATATACAAATTGGTTAATTGGCTCCCAACAAAATTAACCCTAGAATGTCTGTGTGTGCGTGTACATGTAGTAGGGATTATAGATTGTAAACTCCACTGGGGCAGGTGTTAGCCGCCCATCCCTGCCCGGCACTGCTTCCTCTGCTACAGTGGCCGGGAGGACAGGGGCTGGCGGAGGACGGCGATTGCGGCTCCGTGCAGTAGGAGGCGGCCCGGGCCTCTGCCGAGTGATTGATGGTGACTTTATTGTGGGGATGCTGCTTGGCAATGTCCCAAAGTTCCGCTGGCATGCGGCTGAAGTCACCAGCCGCCAGGCTGGCTTTTTTAAATAAATAGCCGGCATCTGCTGGGAACAGATGCCAGTTATAGTTCTGTTTGCCCCAGTGGTTGCTGTAGAGTATTCCTCAATTCCCAGGTTCCTGTGTCCTGTGTACCTTCCCAGTGCTGTGCCTCAGTCAGCTTGTTCCAGGTTTCTGCTTCAGCCTGTCAGCTAGCCCAACTCCTGTGCTTCCTGTGGATCCCCTCTCCCAAATAAGTCAGGGGTTGTGTGCATTTATTATTCTTTCCAGTACTTCCTTGTGCATTGTTGCACTTATTGCTTTTTATTCACTTTCACCATCTTTTGTATTGTTACAAATTTAATTAATATTTCCCATCTTTTAGCAGACTCTATGGGTATTCCTCTCTTTCCCCTGTATTAGTTAGTTTATCCTCTTGTCTTCTCTCCGCCTCGGTGTACGCCTTGTCTCACGTAAGACCTGGCAGCATCGGGGTTGGAGCCGGCATAACCAGCTCTTTTGAACGCTGCTGTTAAAGGTGAAACCTAGTACTCCATGCATCCGCCGACCACGGGTAGAGGCAACAGAGTATAGGGTTCCGGTTTGGTGGTATCCTCCTAGAGTCATAACAGCAGGGACTGATGTGAATGTTCAAATATTCTCTGTAAAGCGCTGCGGAATATGTGTGCGCTATATAAGAAACATGTCAGAGTTAAGGTGCATACACATGGAACAATTTGAAGGACAATGTGGGCGTTCACCATCGTTCCATGCATCATTAGCTATGCATATACCTGCCGATCATTAATAATGGTCTATGATCTCTTGTGAAGTGTATCAAATCGTTGTGTGTGTACACATGATGAACGATTTGTGACACTTGTGAATGATGTCTGAACACTTCCGTATATCTTAGGAATATAGATTGTAAGTTCCACTGATGTGAATTTTCTACAAAGTGCTGTGGTATATAAAAATAATAAGATTATTGGAGATTTTTTTTAAAAGCAGGGAAAAAGGGGGAAGCATGTGCTAAAGTCGAGTTACACACACACCATTTTAGGATAGTATGGCCGCCATTTTGGTTCGCAGAGTTGCGCAAATAAAGTATAATACCCGAGTCTGTGTAACAAAGTGGATCATAAGCGCAGCTATAAGCCATACTAATACACATAAATTCATAATATCACACTAACACAAAATAAAATATAGTTAATTAAAGGTTTAGTACGCTACACATAGTTTAATTAGAATGCGCAGACACAAAACATCGGCGGCACGAATGCACGCGGACATTACCGCACCAACCAGAATAAGGGCCTTTGTTATATCTTTGTCTCGTCTATTATTCGCATCTAGCGAAAAGGTATATTACGGACATTGTCCATAAAAGGTATTCGCAGTTTAAGTACTAAGTACTGCAAAGGGATTTCTTATTACTGGAACTGATCCAGCATGTACAATACACGGAAAAGGTCCGCTACGTTGCGCTATGCTTTGTTCACACGTAGCTAGAGATAAAGGGTACGCAAGTTACGGAAAGAGTACGTAAACTGCGCATTTCACTTATTGTCCTTTTGGTTATATTAATATAGATTTTAACAATTGCGGGCTTCGTCTGGGCGTTTCATACTCTAGAACACTGTACCAAGCGCACGACTTGAGCCTATACCAGCAAAAGGGTGGAAGTGATCATTTAACCATTGCTGGATAGGCCAAGTCTGCGGCGGTACAGGGTTTGAGAGGTGCTAGCGTATGAACCCGAGGTATAATAAGTGAAATCCAAAGAGAAATTACGTGACGTGTTTAAAGTATATCAAGTGTTTAGTAATCTGTACTTCTGCCTGCCACAAGTAGTTTAACGGGGTATAGTGTCTTGAATTGCTTGTTTATTATAGTATATGTGCCGCGTGCGATAAAGTTTCGCACACGTGGAGGCAAAGGCCTGTGTTTATTATAGTACATAGAGGATCCCTTCTGTGCAAAACTATAATCTCTTATTGTAAGTTACTGCAGGGCCAGGGACTCAGCCACGTGGCGACAAGTTCTAGGCCTTTTACAGTAACGTAAAGCGTCTGCAGTGTATTACGTAAGGTACGCACACGTGTTTACGTTAAGTATAGTTTCGCATCTCTGTACGTAATTTACGGATTTTGTGCGAGATTTATTTCGCATCCTTGTACGTAAATTACAGATTTGTGTTGGGATTATTTTCACATTTCGGCGAAATTGCCGTGTTTAGCGGTACCCGATTGCGACCTTACAAATACACTGTAGAACACGTGGGTGGCCGATTCATCGGCGGCCTGTGAACAGGTTTTAACAAACACACGTGCACACGTGGCTGCTCGCTGGCACTGCACATGCAGCACACATAGGAGCCCAGAGGTGGCTAGTATTAATCACAAGCTCTATTTAAACGGTATATTAACATACTGCGGATAAAGCGGTAATTAATAAAAGTAAATCATTTTTTTTTTGGTTCATTTTTCAAAAACAAGCAATTCAAGCATTATTTTAATAGATTCCTATAGCCATTTAAGGGATTTATACCTGCATAAGTATCTAATGAGAAACTACCAACCAGGGAAGATTTTCTGTACAGAAATATTTCAAGTTTAAGCGTAAGGCCAAGGTGTTAATAGCATCCAGTGTGAAAATCATTGGGTGAACGGGCGTGTGACGATACGACCCACAGCGCAGTCCAGATCAGGATATTATTTGTGTGTTGAAATAAGACATATAGGTGCACGTGACGACGTGTCCAAAGGAACTGCCCCTTTCGTGGACCCGCCTATTGGATCCTCCGGAATGGTGCAAGAAGATAAATCGGAACCCAGTGATCTGATTAGCCCCTTTAGAAAACCAGTTTTGAAGGATACAGGAAAAACAAGTTTTTCTGTGTTCAGCAAAATTTGGCCACACCCTGCAAATCGACTAGCGATTCGTTTCTAGCCGAAAGCGAGTGGTGATTGAGTAACATCCTCATAGGCTGAGTGTCATGCTTAAGTGTGGAAACGTTTCATTCTATTCAGAAGTAATTCTTTGGGTGTTGCTCACTGATAAAACCACCCACCAGTCTTTTCTAGCTGTGAACTATTAATTCCTATAAGCCAAATTGGGGCAATGGGAAATTTTAGCTCGCACAGGGAGATTGTGCTACGTAGGGAAGAGTTACGCCAGCCCGAGGGATCGGCGGCATTCATAATGTGCAGGAAGCACGGTGAACGAGCAGTTGTTTACTTAAATAAATGGAAGGAAATGACACAAGGCAGCAAAGTAGAATTTCCCAGTGTTGGTAGTTTCGATCCAGAAGTCTTATCAGCAGTTAGAGATCAGATATGTTTGCTCTTGTCACTCAAGGAGAGAGTTGAACAAAATTAATGTCTAAACTTGTGGCAGAAGGAAAGTAAAATTCAAAGGGAACATGGTTATTTGTCAGATGCAAATATAATCAGATAGGAATACGAATGTTCCTATCTCCCAATATGTAAAAAAAGGGAACAATTCCAGTCCAAAGTGAAACCAACAAAAACATGAAAATGAATAACCTGTATACTGTTTTTACCCCCTATAAGCAAGGTACAGATCCACAGGAGGAGTTCCTGACACCTGCCATCCCTTGCGAAGCTAGTGGAAATGAGGGAAAGGCTGAGACAGTCCAAGCTGCTGCTGCCATACTAGCCGAGGAGATGGCTGATGCCAGGAACATACTTGGAGACATAGGTAAGCACACACAACACAGCACAGAGATAGTTATTCCTGGGATGTTGTCCAATGGTGCAGAGGGGATACAAATCTACCCTCTGCACACAGTGGAACCTCCTTGTGGAAAGTGAGACAGAGATGAGGTAATGCCTGTAAGGGGTAGCGACATGCACAATACGTGGACACGATTGGAACGTCGTTCAATCATCTCAAATTTCCCTGATCCCAGCAAAAATCTGGCAAAGTGTCAGAAATTTGTAAGGGAGCTGGGAAATTCAGATGAGCCCACCAATAAGGATCGGCGATACATATTGAGAGCTTGCCTCCCTTCACACATAGATATCCCGAAATTTATTTGGGATAGTGGTGTGGAGGGCGATAAGATTTTAACTGAACAGGGCAACCAGGAAAATATACGCCTAATAAATATACAATTGGGTGTATATTTCCCTGCGATGGTTGAAAATATTCTTACGTTCACTATCAAACAAAAAGATGGTGAATCTGCCAGCGAATATTTCAACCGTGCTTTGCAGGCATTGCCAAAACACACTAGTATCCCTGACCCCAAGGACAGCATACACATTAGGGGAGTGATTGTCTCTGTGCTGATACAAGGTCTTGAGGATAAATTGAGAACCCACATAGAAACCATTTTCCCCAACTGTAGAGAAATGACCATAGACACATTAAGAAAATCTGCTGTTGATCTAGACAAACAAGTTATGAGAAAAATGCAAACAAACGGTGTGCTGAAACTGATGGCAGTTAGCAGTCACGCTTTCAGTAAGGCCCCAACCAAAAACATGCAACACACACGTCCAGACACGGTAGGACGGAAACAAACAGTATGTTTCAACTGTGGTAAAGAAGGGCACCTAGCCAGAAATTGCAGGGTGGGAAACCATAATATATAATTGACTGGGAGACACACCGGAAGGAGACAAGTAGGTCTCAACACATAGCCATAGCCCCATCTATTAGCCAACGCCGCCCTAAGCGTGACACATATATGCAAACAGGGAGTAGAACATACACATACTCCACAACCAGGTAACATGACACAATATCTGAAGGAGGAGCCTCAGATATGGGTAATCGTAATGGTTTAAAAACGAAAAAAAAATTTTGTTTAAACCTGCTAACAACATTCCCTCTTGATCTAGGTTGTGTCAAACAATTGGCAGTTACAATTGGGGTAACAGGAAAAGTGCAGCATTACCCATTGGTAAAACAAATAGAGATCATAAATGGGCCCTTGCATACCAAATATTCTGTCTTATTGACTGCAGCGTCTGCGATTTACCTTCTAATTACAGAACTGACTGGAAAAATAAGTTATGTCTGCTTCTGGGCTCCGGAAGATTCACGCGTTTCGTCCTCCTATTAGGACTTTTTCAAGGTGTGACACCTTGAAAAAGTCCTAATAGGAGGACGAAACGCGTTGGTGAACTGTGGCTGTTATACACACTATCGCTGTGGGCAGACGGTGAACGGAGGACCAGGGAGCAGGTGCCAGGAATCTAGTGTAAACACCACTGTCAACTTGTGTTGCAAGCGCTGTAAGGAACTGTCTAACCACCAGTTCCCAACATACCTGGTAATTATCCCATCCGTGTCCCTGTTTGGATATCTGAATTCCGTGACTGCACACAGCACTTTATCAATTCTTGTGGATATAGCTTTTACATTGTTTATATGAAATTGTTTTTATGACATGTTTTTATATATGTATTTTATTCATTAAAAGGGGAGGGAAGCGTGGTAAAAACTTGCTTCACTATTGCATCTTTATTTCCTCTTTTCATATGATCTATATTGGGGAGAGAAACCCTGGTTACCTTTAAGCGGAGCGCCTGAGAGGTCACGTTTGTATTTTTGTTTTTGTGAGGAATAGAAAGATGGACAAGGAAAACCAGTGACCCAGAGAGCATGCCAAACTGTCAGGGCAGAGATAGCCTACGGCCTGACTTGCCTTGGCAGGGTAGGTAGGTGGAAATGGGTCAAAACTTACTGGTGTGCCCACAGACACTGATACTGGAAAAACTGTTCCCACAGAGCCATCTCCACATCCCTCCTCCAGCAGGATCCTCTGCAGGTAATACAAATTGACTTTGTACAGTGCACTCTAGAAGCGTTTAGTTACTCCTTTCCTATGTGTTGATGTTTTATGTATAGATAGTGGGCGAGATTTATTGTGTTGACCGTTTTTGTCAAAATGCGATTTAAACTCAAATCGCCGTGTATCGCCATTTTTTTATATCGCATTTTTCCCCAGAAATCGCGTATTGAATGGGTGGCGCAAAGCCGCCTGAAAAGTGCGATACATGGCGATAGACGGCGATAAGGTGCGAATTGAGTCGATTTAATACGCCATAAAAGTGCGATTTCCGGGTTCGGTCATGTGCGTATTTGCGGCCAACCGGAATGCGATTTACACAAATACACCTGAACTGCCCATACAACATGCTAACCTATTGGCCCACCTTATTCCCTTGCAATACGCATCACACCCCCTATATAAAGGGGCGCAGACGCCATTTTACCCTTTGAAAGGGAGTAAGGCGTTTGAGATGGAGAGGAGAGGAGGTTTTGTAAGGTGCAGAGGAGGCAGAGGGACAGCCAGCTTGGGCCCAAACACCCCAACCACTGGGAGAGGTAGGGGAGTGAGAGGCAGCACTGCCAGAGGCAGGACAGGGAGAGCCAGCATGCTCCCAGCAAAAGCTGCGCCAGGGAGAGGCCACATGGTGGAAGCTGAGCAGGTGGCTATGGAGGATGAGGAGGAAGCAGGCACAAGCCAGGTGTCCTCACAGGAGGAACAGAGTGCCAGGCACACAGAGGAGGAGCTGCAAGAGGGGGATTTCTCGGAGGTGGACTGGCCTGTGCAGAAGGCAGAGGAAGCTGAATTGGAGGTGCTGGGTGAAGAACCAGGACAGGAGGAGGAGGAGGAGGAGGAGGAGGAGGAAGAGGGTGAGGCTGGAAATGTGGAGGAGGATGATGCAGCTCGTACAGCTAGTGGGAGGAAAGTCAGGTTCTCATATAAGGAGAATATGGCCCTGGTGCGTGCACTCCTGCCCCTGTATGACCGCCTACTTGGTCCTCACCATCATCGCACAAGTGTGGCAAGGAAGAAGGGGATGTGGGACAGTATCACCTCTGCGGTAAATGCAGTTAGCACACACAAGAGGAGTGTGCGCAACGTTAAAAAGCGATACAATGACATCAAGCGCCTCCTCAAAACCAAGCTTGCCCTGGAGAAGAAAGAGGCCTGTCGCACAGGAGGTGGCCCTAGGCAGGAGGTCCGCTTTAAGGCATATGAGAGGCTGCTACGCCGAATCATCCCACCGGAGGTGCTTTCGGCATCCACATTGCCGACACAGACAGGCCCCCCACTCCACCGCCAACTGGTAAGTGTCCACACATGTCAATGTAACATTTTGCTATGTCATGTGCGCATGCTATTATGCTGCTATGCTTTATGTGTCCAAAAGATTGCTGTGTGTGGAACTACATCTCCCAGCAAAATCACATTTTGCTACCTTGCATTGCTAAATAATGGACTCTGCATGTTGCTGGGTTATGTAGTTCCACAGATCCAATTAATGTGTGCTGTCCTAAACACTGTAGGCCTGCAGTGTACTTGATTGTTAATCCTTATCAATCCTCTGGGTAGTTGGCAAAGCACTTTACAGTCACTTTTACATGTCTAATCTGCTGGTCTTTCCTGTTTTTGCAAGTGGATTCAAAATATTGTTCACAGTCATAATTCCTTAAATAACCACTTCAGTTCAAAGTCTTCAAATTCCTTATGTAATCATATCAGGGTCAAAAAGTTTGATTGAGGAAAAGTTTTTATCTGCATAATGCGAAAAATGCCAGTTAGGTGCAAATGATAATAATAGGAAATGTCTTCTTCTTTCAAACAGCTCCAGCTCCGGAGTCCCAGCCTGCTGTTGACCAACATCAGCCACATCCGATTGGTGACACTGTCCAGTCTGCAGGTGAGATATCATAGTGTTACACACACACATTGCACAAAACACACATGCCTGTCCCCACCACAGTAGCCTGTGCCAATGCATAATGCATGAGCAACACCTAACCATTCCAAATAAGGTAACATGACCCACCATACACCAATCTGCATAGCATACTTACCACTCTTTTCTCATGTGTAGGTCCTTCACAACCGATGCCTGAACCAACGGATCCCATGCAAAATATCGACGACATGAGTGATATCATACTGGAGACGGTGACATCGTTGGAGCCTGCACAAAACCAAGCACACCCAGTCAATGAAGCCCCCTATACGCAGTCACATAGGCAGCAGCCCACAATCATTGCACCCACCAACACCCCCACTAGTGCGGAGGAGTTGGCGCAATCCATCCATATTTTTAAGGGGAAACAACTCGCTTTTATGGAGGTGCAGACCACCCAACTAGAAATGGTGAAGGGGTATGTGCGGAACATAGCTCTGCAAATGAGAAGAATTTCGCAAAGTGTGCGGGCTAATGTAGGGACACAAATTCGTCTTGTCTCTACATTAGACACACGCTAAGCAGAAATTGGCCAAGCCATTCAGGATCAAACTACTAATTTTAGAGGTCTAAATACCAACATGGTTGAACAGACCCAAGCTATTAATGGCCAAACAACTGCGTTGATGTCCCTACAAACGCAAATCAGCCTCAGTGCAAATACTTTGTTAGGTCAGCACCAAACCACATCTACTCAAAGCAGTAGTGTATCCTCCACACCCATGAGTGGGTCCCTCACTACTCCCCCACGGCGTAGTGTCCGTACTAGGGGTGGTGGTGCCACTACTGGTAAGGGTGCTAATACCCGGGGCAGTATTTAAACATGAATAATCTTCTTTGAATTTACATGTGTATCATGTTTATTCTTTTTTGCATTTACTGTTGCAGTGATTCTTCCTGCAAATGTTTCATATGCTATGGCCTATGGCCAAATGTTTCTGCAAGTAAAAATTATTTGCATCCAGCAAATGATTAACCACACTGTTCTATTATGTATTGTCAACTAGTGACTTTTTAGCAGCCATGGGACTTTGGGTTGGGTGTGCTTATTAGTAATGGGATTTTAAGGAAATAGTCACATTTGAAGGGGATAAGCATTGGGAATTGCATACCGTATGTAGGCACCACTTGTTTTGCACCATTTCAAGCACCTGAGATCAATGATCCATGTCACCTCCATCCATGAAGCCTATGTTAATTTGTAGTTGCCAACATTTGCACACACTAAAAACTACAGTACTTACTTGACATTGTTATACAGATGGGGTAGGTCCCATCTTGGCAGGGGATGGCGCTGGCGTCGCCAGCCGCCATCCCCCGCCAGCGCCATGGCGATGGTAAGAAGGGGACGCGCGCGCACGAGAGGCGCGCGCGTCCCCTTCCGACGGCGCTTCCATCCGTTCCCCCGGGTCCCCGCCGGCTTGCCGGCGGTAACCCGGGGTCCCCGCCGCCTGCCCGCATCCCCCCCTAACCCTGTCCGTCTCCCTGAGGCGGAGACGGACAGGGTTTCCGTCGCGCTGGCGACGGAGACTGAGACGCGCGTGCGCGTGAGACGCACGCGCGTCTCAGTGTATTCGCTGGCGCGGCTGCTGGCGGGTCGCCAGCGCAGACGTTCTGGCGATCCGCCAGCCAGGATGGGACCTGCCCCATCTGTAGGTGTTATCATGTTGGCAGCCATAAAGTATGCTGTGGTGGGGTAGCTTTCAGGTGTTGGCCATTAGTGTTGGTCTGCTTCTGGGCAATTAACATGGACAGGGAAAAATGTAATGTTACCAATGTATGTGTGTTACAGGTTCCCCATTACTATTCATTGTACACACACAAATTACCTGTGAAATGCTGCAGGATCATCCGTGTACGAACCACATCCCCCCTCCGTGTACTTCGCACTACAACATCAGTAGTTTGAGCTTCCTGCACGACTGCTGCAGGGGCCACATCGACATAATTTGGTTGACCCAAAGCTATGTTATGCAGCATGCAGCAAGCCTGGACAACCAAAACCACTTTGGCAGGGTGGTATAGCAGTGTACCTGCTGACCTGTCCAAACACCGAAATCGGCTTTTCAGCACCCCAAAGGTGCGTTCCACTACATTGTGGGTAGCAATATGTGCAGCGTTGTAGCAGTGCTGTGCAGGGCTTTGTGGGTTCCGCAGAGGTGTCATGAGCCACGAATGACACCCATATCCTGAGTCACCTAACATGTAAAGGGATTTGTGTGGTCACATATCATGTGGGTTATTGGTACATAATAGTAGCAGTCTATACTACATTGTTTGGCCCAGAGGCGTAACTAGTATTCTGTGGGCCCCATAGCAAAAAAAAAGTAAGCCCCCCCCCCCCATTATCATTACTACAGTGTTGTAGAGCAGGAGGGGGGTTGTAGAGGAGGAAAGGGGGATGTAGAGGAGGAGATGGAGTGTATAGAAGGAAAGGGGGTGTATAGAAGGAAAGGGGGATGTAGAGGAGGAGATGGAGTGTATAGAAGGAAAGGGGGTGTATAGAAGGAAAGGGGGTGTAGAGAAGGAGATGGGGTTGTAGAGGAGATGGGGGGTGTAGAGCAGGAGAGGGTGGTTCTAGAGGAGGGTTGGACAGGAGAGGGTGGTGGGTAGAGAAAGAGAGGGGTTGTAGGAGTGGGGTTGTAGTGGAGGGATAGCAGGGGTTTGAAAATCAGTGACAGCCATTAATCCCCTCCTTCCCCTCAGTCTTAGTGCATGTACCTCCAGATGTGCTTCTTCTGTGCGGGGCCTCCTACTCCGATCTCCAGCGTGAGGCCTCCTTCCCACGGTGCCAGGTTTCCTCCTCATATAGCACTGTGCCTCCTCCTCCCCGCGATCCCCGGTGCGGTGCCTCCTCTCTGCAAACCCTGGAGCGGTGCCTTCTCCCTGCGATCCCCAGCGCGGACTTCCTCCTCCCTTAGATCCCCGGCATGGGCTTCTTCCTCCTTGCGGTGCGCAGCGCGGGCTCCTCCTCCCTGCAATCCCGGGAGCTGTCTTGGGCCGGCTCTCTGTCAGTGTTGTTCGTGCAGCTCTGTTGAGAGAGGCGCTAGAGAGATGCAGCCCTGTGCTGCCAGCGCCGTGTCTCGTGCACACGCTCTACAGAGCTGCACAAGTTCAAAACTGATGGAGCCAAGACAGCGCAGCAGCCACTGCGCACAACTTAATAAAAAAAATAACAACTTCAGGAGGGTGCAGGGGAATGCCTGCTGGGCCCTCGGGCCCCCCAAGCCGCCGGGCCCCATAGCAGCTGCATCCCCTGCACCCACTGTAGTTACGCCACTGGTTTGGCCTGGTATAAACAATTACAACAGAAATGACTCTTGATTAGAAGGTTGCACACATGGATGTTAAAGGTAAAGACATAGGTAAGCAAACAGCATGTAAACAGTGGTAAGTGACTTACCAAGTAGCCAGCCCTCTGGCATGGTGTGGTTGTGGAAACGGTCCCAGAGAGCTGAGTGCCGCAGGATATAGGCATCATGGCAGTTCCCGGGGTAGCCTGCAGCCACACTGAGAATTCTGAGGTTGGCATCGCAGACCACCTGCACATTGAGGGAATGTCTGCCCCTGCGATTCACATAGACATGCTCCCTCACGTGCGGGGCCCGAATCCCAATGTGGGTGCAGTCTATGGCTCCCAGCACATTTGGAAATGCTGAGAGCCGATAGAATGCCACCTTCAGGTCCTGCCACTCGGACTCACAACGTGGGAATGTGATATATGTGCGCCACAGCTTCTTCAATGCATTTAACACTTGAGAAAAATGTTTAGAGAAAGTGGCTTGTGACACCCCAAAGGCCCATGAGCTCACAGACTGAGTGGAGCCTGTGGCAAACAAGTGGAGGGCGCACATTAATTTCTGCAGCCCAGACACTGCATAGTTGGCCCCCCCACAAGGGTCCAAATCATCTCTCACCTGCTCATATAAGTTCAACAGGTTCTGTCGGTTCAACCTAAACATGTCCACCACCTGTTGATCAGAGAGGGAGTCCAGGTACACCCTAGCACGGTACCGACGAGAAGCACAGAGTGGTCGGGGTACCTGGATCTGGTGGGCAGCAGCAGCATCCCTCCTGCGTAGCTCCTCCAAACGCCCCAGCTCACACACTAGCACCTCCAGTCCACTCTGCAAAATGTCCATCTCAAACAGCCTCACAGGTGTCCATAATCATGTGGGAGTATATGTAGGGGAGTTAGTAAGTGGTATGTGGGTCACCTGTGAGAGATTTAACCGTTTCTACGCTCAAATGCTGGCGATTTTAAGCAAATCGCCACCCTGTACTTGGTCTGTTTTGGTTTTGGGGAAAAATCGCATTTTGCTGGCGATTTCCAAATGCGGCAGACATTAAATGAGCGATTTGTATCTTTTTCAATGGGAAAACATCTGGATGCGATGTTGTAAATCGCCACTTCAGAAAGTGCGAATTAGCGGCAAAAAGTGCGATTTATGCCGCGATTGGCCACCCATTAAGTAGTCGATTTGGGGAAAAAAAACAAAAACGGCCGTTTTTGCGATATAAATCGCCAAAAACCCAACAACGATCTCTAATAAATGTCACCCATGGTAGCCCAGAAGCACCCCACAGTGTATGCAAGTGTATATGAAACGTTTAAGTCATGTGTAAACTCCTGGGGACTGATGGTACACCCCACTCTCTCTGCTGACCCCAAATAACCGCTAAGGTGGAGAGGGTGAAGGGTACTATCAAGAACAAACTGGGTAAAGTTATAGCTGAAAGAGAATTGCTATGGCCAGGGGCACTGCCCATTGTGCTGCATAGTAGTAGAATCACTCTCAGAACTCCACCTCATTTGTCCCCATCAAAACATTGCTTGGCTGGCAGCCACACGTTATGATAACCCCACAAGAAGATCCTAGACTCAACCACGAACTGACCCTTGTTTCAAGTACAACACCAATGTTGTATCCACCCCTGGGAAAAAGGCAGCCAAAAGGACTTTGTTGGCATCTGTTGTGAACTGTCATAACCTTGAATCAGGAGATTTTGTTGTTTCCCATGATTTGCCATATACAGGTTGCTTGATAGACCATTGAAGAGAACCACCCCAAGTCTTGTTGACCAGCACTACCTCAATAACAAAGTCGCAGAGAGAGAGAGATTCGGGTACGTTCGTCCTACTGCCAAAAGACCAGAAACCCAGAAGGTCCTTACACTAAGAGCGAAAGAATGAAATCGCTAGAGGCATCATTTCGGGAGGACTGGAGAGCAGCTAAGGTCAAGCAACCTGTACAAGCTACAAAAAGGACTGTGACAAACCCCACTGGTAACAGGTTGGAAGGATCATTAACAAGTTTTTTATTTTTTTTTCTCCTTCATTATTATGGGTCCTATTTTTGCTTCCCCCCCCTACTATCCGTTCTTGTCCCCAAAGTCAAGGATACTGCTTTCGCACTGCTGCCAGGTATTGGGCAGATGATACAGAGTTCTGAGAGTGTGTTACCCGACCCAGTTTAGGTCAAGATAGAATCTCTAAGCTTGATACGTTGCCCAGGACCGGAGGTTGGTAAGGAGGTTTGATAGCGATAATACCAGCATACTCAAAGCATACCAGAACGTGAGACAACAGAGAACCCAAGGGTCTGGTGTGTGTGTGTGACCCTAGAACCACAACTAATGCCTACCAAAGGATGCCATATCTGTAACATGTATATAGTGTAAACTCCCTTGTTTTTATTTTTATCCTAAATCTGTATATTATCCTTTGTCACCCTGAGTAAATTGTAAGATAAATGTGGCCCCTCGTTTATCCATAATCCAGGATTGGCCAAGAGCAGATGGTTTACTCCCCTTTTATGTTCGATTCATAGATCCCAAATTGTTCTGTTAGGATTATGAATTTCTGTGTTTTTGGGAAAAAATTTGTACTGTGACAGTTTTGTATTTACTGTCAAAGGGTGGACAGTTAAAGTCGAGTTACACACACGCCATTTTAGGATAGTATGGCCGCCATTTTGGTTCGCAGAGTTGCGCAAATAAAGTATAATACCCGAGTCTGTGTAACAAAGTGGATCAGAAGCGCAGCCATAAGCCATACTAATACACATAAATTCATAATATCACACTAACACAAAATAAAATATAGTTAATTAAAGGTTTAGTACGCTACACATAGTTTAATTAGAAATACACATTTTGTTTCTGTACATGTTTGGTATCTTTATGTTCTGTGTCCCGTGCGCAGCATTCCGGTCGCAGCCAAATATTCGCAAGTCCTATGGTTTGATAATTACGGACAAAATACTTATTATATGTACTTTTGCCATGTGTCCTGTGTAAGACAACGGAATCAAGTTGTAACCAGTTCTTGTTGCTGATTTATGACCCTGACGACGATGCTAACAAACAAAGGACACCAAAGTACCCTCCCCCCTGCACCAATCCAAACCAGGTGCATTACCTTGCCCCAATCACTGAAGAATGGACATTTGAACCCTTGACCAATCGTAAGGGCCTTTGACCCCCCTTCTTGGCCCCTTTAAAAAAGCTATCCCTGAACTGGCTCGGTCACTTTGGCACTGCATCTCTCCCTACTTCTTGACCGGGCTAAGTTCAGTTTGAACATAGCGAGCTCCGACCGGACTGCGCTGCGATATTCTCTTTACGGTAACATTTGTATCCCTGTTTGTTCAATGTGGCTGATTATATTATGTATCTGTTTCTGTTCCCTTGTTAGTTTAAGGTATACTTATTATTGTTAGTTTAACTGTATCAAGTGTAACACTGTGTTCTTACTTTCTGTAATCCCCTAGGGACTAAATACACTATTTGGAGAATCTATCTCCTCACTTTGTTATATCTTTGTCTCGTCTATTATTCGCATCTAGCGATAAGGTGTATTACGGACATTGTCCATAAAAGGTATTCGCAGTTTAAGTACTGCGAAGGGATTTCTTATTACTGGAACTGATCCAGCATGTACAATACACGGAAAAGGTCCGCTACACTGCGCTACACTTTGTTCGCACGTAGCTAGAGATAAAGGGTACGCAAGTTACGGAAAGAGTACGTAAATTGCGCATTTCACTTATTGTTCTTCTGGTTATATTAATATAGATTTTAACACATGTTACATATTTGAATCCACAAGAACAATACAATGAGACAAATGCATACAGAAACAATTATGGAAAACAACTACAATTAATGAAAAACAGATAGGAAAAACATAATAGGAATACAATTAACTAAATTTAGAACTTTGCCCACCCAGGAGAGTTTTAGTCAAAGTAAAAATTCAATTGAAACAATGGGATAACAGGATTATTACTGGATAGCATTCTACACTGAGTAAATTATATTTTAGAACACTGTCAGGTGGGGGGAAGCAGGGTTAGGTATGTACTCAATGTTGGTCGTTAGGTCCGTTCAGTCTAAAACAGCATATTTTCGGCCTGAAAAAAAAGTCTAGTTGATTTAGACTATTCAATGTCATTTTTTCTAGACAGTCTATAGCATTTCGCCTGTCAAATCCTTTCATTTGCCTCGCCTGTCTAATACCATTTTTAAACCAGAACTGCCGGGTCACACCCGGGTTTTTGGACTTGGATGCAGTTGTTCCGTTTATACTGGCGTCCCCCGGCATTTTGTCTGTAGCGCCAATAACCCTGGTCAAGACTCTGGCGTAAAAAGGGTATAAATTAGTTATTCAGAATTTTTGTTGCAAATTGTCTAAACTCAGTAATGTTAATATGATTCAGCCTAAGTTTATCTCTCCTTATCACCCTTGGATTTATCTCTTGTTTAAGCTTAATACATCAGCCCAATTATCCCATGCATATCAACTTTTCCATAAGCCCTGTACCCATTGTTTTGGTCAAAAAATGAAAATTCAAAAGTTCCTCTTTTTGTGCTTTAAACTTTAGGTACACATCCAAAATGTATTACTGAGTTGAAAGAAGTTGATTCTGGTGAATGGTTTTTAAACCAGTTTCAAATATTATCCCATGCTTATGACCTTTTTGGTCAAAAAATGGAAATTCAAAAAGTTTATTTTTTCTGCTTTAAACTTTCGGTACACATCCAAAATGTTTTACTGAGTTGAAAGAAGTTGATTCTGGTGCATGGTTTTGAAGCCGCAGTTAGAAAAATTATCCCATGCATATGAACATTTCCATAAGCCCCAGACCTATTGTTTTGGTCAAAAAATGAAAATTCCAAAAAAAGGTTCCTCTTTTTCTGCATTAAACTTTAGGTACACATCTAAACTGTATTACTAAGTTGAAAGAAGTTGATTCTGGTGCACGGTTTTGAAACCGCAGTTAGAAGTAGAAGTAGAATTTGGGGGATATTCACATTTGTTCGGTCCGCCGTGCATTCGCACGGAGGACCGATGTTGCGCATGTACAGACATAGGGTGCGTGCACCCACGGTGAAATTTTGGTTCGCCAGGTGCACACACCCATGACGGCGTGCGGGGGTTGGAAAAGGGTGGCCGGGGGGGGGGGGGGGGGGCTGGGGGGAGTGGCAGGGGGACACACAGGGCTGCACCATTACCATTTGGGAACACTGGGCGTTCTCATGGGATCCAGTAAGTAGAAGTGGAAATCCTCACCCACTTGTATTGTATGTGTACTGGACCTTATAGGAGGTGGCATTCCTCCAAGGCGGTTTCCTTGCCGCAGTAAAGTGTATGGTGTCTGGGCTCACGAGGAGATAACACTCCTACAAGCTTGTTTTCTTGCCGGTGTTGGGAGTATGGAGTACTTGATGGTGGAGGAGCAACAACAATGGGATTTCAAATGAATGGTAGTTCTCCACAAATCCTATAATATCCTCAGGTGGAGACAATGGGTAGAAAATCCGGAGCAAGAAACTGTGTGGTGCACCTGCAGGAACAACTCATGGGTTTTGCTGTTCTCTGCAGCTTTCTCAAAGGTGACTTTTTCTGTGCAGGGGTAGGGTTTAAATACCTTCAAAACAAGCACTATGCCACACACCTGATGTAAGCAATTAGGGCCAGATGCACTAAGCTTCAAAAGTGATACAATTGAGAGTGATAAAGAACCAACCAATCAGCTCCTGCCTGACATTTTTCAAACACAGTCTGTGACATGGCAGGTAGGAGCTGATTGGCTGGCTGTTTATCACTCTCCATTTTATCACTTTTGAAGCTTAGTGCATCTGGCCCTCTGTTTGCAATTCACCCCAATTTCTGTTAAAACAATGTGATAAAAGAATTCATGGATAAGTTGGAGACTGACCTACTGTACTTACATTTAATAAATATTCACCCAAAAAACTTTATGTGCGGGTGAATAACTAATTTTATAATTATCATCCTCGGTTTCCATTTCCATAAGTCTAGTCTGTTCGGCACTTTCGGTGAGTGGAACACTCACACGTGGAAAAAGGTTCAGGTTATTGACCTGTGCACGGGAGGCTGTTGTTGCACAGGCACCTACTGCTGCCTGCCTGCTCCCATCGCTGACCAGCCCGCCACCCTTAAGGTGCCTAACAGCCTATAGATGCCCACCTGCCTGGCGTTGACACCCTGTGTACCTGTGCCCCACCCTGCTGCTCTGCTTTCCCGGGTTTCCCTTTTCAGTGGAAAAGGGATGAACCAGGGAAAACAGGGCAGTGGAATGTGGGACCGCGGAGGGATCCACCAAAATCCCAGGTGTGTGACCCGGGATTGGGGTGGAAAAACAGTATAATAGTTAACTTTTTTTAATGAAGGAACTTTGTAAATGTTTTTGTAATGCTAAGCACACTCACTTTAATGCACTTATTTTACGGTACTTGTGTAATATCTGGGCGCCCGATTTTTTCATCACATCGCATCGCATGCAATATAGTGGCATACAATTAATGCAATGCGATTTTTCATGTAAAGACCCGATTTTTAATTGGATAGTCACCCATGGGCGATTTGATACCCCCACTATCCAACTACGCATGGAGTTGATTTTATTTAGTGTGGCGAGCGCAGCGAGGGGACGCAGAATACATGTAAAGTAATCCGCGTCCCTTTGCGGGGCTCGGTGGCTCGCTGCGCTTGCCACACTATATAAAATCAACTCCATGAGTAGTTGGATAGTGGGGATATGAAATCACCCATGGGTGACTATACAATAAAAAATCGGGTCTTTACAATGAAAAATCGCATCGCATCGCCTTAAGTAGTGGCATGCAATGAAAAAATCGGGCACCCAGATAATACATAAGTACCTATTTTACTTTCTGTCTTCTACATGGCAGCCATTGGTGACTTGCCGGAGGTAGAGGGAATGCTGGGATGAGTAGTGTGATTGCCCTGACCTGCATATAGCTCTGTGGAACATACCGCACCACCATCTGATGAACCAAGAGATCTTTTGCTTAAGCAAACTGTAGATAAATGGCATCCAGTATTTGGTGAACACCCCTTTCTAATATGTGCATAATTCAAGCCATTAGATGCATTACAGTTTCCTTGTCCACATCTTAAAAATATATAATGCAATGTATGTTAGTTTTGGTTTCCTATTAAACTGGGTCTGTTCCTTAGTTTTGTAACATAACAACGCCCACTGTTCATATTATGCCACATTACAGTGCCGCCTGTTTATAATATACCACACTATAGTACCTACAATTTATATTGTGTAACATTACAGTGTCCCAGTTGACATTATGTAACATTGTAATGCCCTTTAGTTCATTTTGTACCACATTATAATGAATAGTTCCAGTGGTATAACTAGATATACTGTAGGTCCAAATGCAAATGTTTGTAAGGACCCCTATGTATTTACCAATGGTGAAAAAGGTATATAACACATGAAACTGTGACAGGGAAGATGGCCCCTCTCAGCTCTGGGCCCCATAGCAGCTGCCCTCCCTGCACCTATGGTAGCTACACCCTGTATATAACACATGTAACTGTGACAGGGAAGGTGGCCCCTCTCAGCTCTTGATCCCCATAGCAGCTGCCCTTCCTGCACCTATGGTAGCTACACCCTGTATATAACACATGTAACTGTGACAGGGAAGGTGGCCCCTCTCAGCTCTGATCCCCATAGCAGCTGCACTCCCTGCACCTATGGTAGCTATACCCCTGTATATAACACATGTAACTGTGACAGGGAAGGTGGCCCCTCTCAGCTCTGGGCCCCATAGCAACTGCACTCCCTGCACCTATGGTAGCTACACCCTGTATATAACACATGTAACTGTGACAGAGGTGGCCCCTCTCAGCTCTGGGCCCCATAGCATCTGCATCCCCTGCACCTATGGTAGTTACACCCTGTATATAATAACACATGTAACTGTGACAGGGAAGGTGGCCCCTCTCAGCTCTGGCCCCATAGCAGCTGCACCTCCTGCACCTATGGTAGCTACACCCCTGTATATAACACATGTAACTGTGACAGGGAAGGTGGCCCCTCTCAGCTCTGGGCCCCATAGCAGCTGTACTCCCTGCACCTATGGTAGCTACACCCCTGTATATAACACATGTAACTGTGACAGGGAAGGTGGGCCCTCTCAGCTCTGGGCCCCATTTTGCTGCTATGGGGGCATGACCCAGAGGCTCTGTGAGCCTCTAGCCATGCCCCCAGCCCCCTGGCTGCGGGAATAGACGCTGTGCGCATGCGCACAGTGTTTATTCCCCGCTGCTTAGCAGCCGACAGGGGGGACTCCCAACAGCCCCCCCCCTCACCGCGGGACACTGCTGGCCGCGGGAGGGACAGCGGGACAGGCCTTGATAATCGGGACTGTCCCGCTGTAATCTGGACTGTTGGGAGGTATGCACCCCTGTATATAACAAATGTAACTGTGACAGGGAAAGTGGCCCCTCTCAGCTCTGTGCCCCATAGCAGCTGCACCCCCTGCACCTATGGTAGCTACACCCTGTATATAACACATGTAACTGTGACAGGGAAGGTGGCCCCTCTCAGCTCTGTGCCCCATAGCAGCTGCACCCCCTGCACCTATGGTAGCTACACCCCTGTATATAACACATGTAACTGTGACAGGGAAGGTGGCCCCTCTCAGCTCTGATCCCCATAGCAGCTGCACTCCCTGCACCTATGGCAGCTACACCCTGTATATAACACATGTAACTGTGACAGGGAAGGTGGCTCCTCTCAGCTCTGGCCCCATAGCAGCTGCACTCCCTGCACCTATGGCAGCTACACCCTGTATATAACACATGTAACTGTGACAGGGAAGGTGGCCCCTCTCACCTCTGTGCCCCATAACAGCTGCACTCCCTGCACCTATGGTAACTACACCCGGTATATAACACATGTAACTGTGACAGGGAAGGTGGCCCCTCTCAGCTCTGGACCCATAGCAGCTGCACCTCCTGCACCTATGGTAGCTACACCCCTGTATATAACACATGTAACTATGACAGGGAAGGTGGCCCCTCTCAGCTCTGGGTCCTATAGCAGCTGCACTCCCTGCACCTATGGTAGCTACACCCCTGTATATAACACATGTAACTGTGACAGGGAAGGTGGCCCCTCTCACCTCTGTGCCCCATAGCAGCTTAACCTATGCAGGGCTGGTGCAAGGCACCGGAGCGCCCCAGGCGAGTCGGGGTGGGGGCGCCCCGGTGCCGGGGTACCTGTTGCGCCGTCTGGGGAGTGGGCAGGGGTTCCAGGCTGGCGTCTGACAGGAGCCAGCCCTGCAGTGGTGTCCTCAGGGCCGCCGAGAGGCAGGGGGGGGCGGGTACATTTTACCTGGGCCCGGGCCTGCCAGGGGGACCCGGGTCCGGACTCACACTTTAAAATATATTTTTTGGGCTGCGGGTGCGTAGGGAGGACAAGTACCTGTCCGCCCGTCCGCCCATGTGTCCGGCCACCCGCCGTCAGCTGCGGCTTCCCCTGTCTGTCCTTCCCCTGCACACGGAGAGACAGACGCTAGAAGTCATAGTTCACCTCTAGCGTCTGACAGGAAGCACAGCTCTGCACTTCCTGGTAACGCTGCCGGGCTGTGCTCCCTGTCAGAGATGCTGGAAGTGAAAAATGACTTCTAGCGTCTGTCTCTCTGTGCGCAGGGGAAGGCAGGGTAAAGCAGGGGGCAGCAGCAGCTGACGGGCAGTTGGCTGGGCACATATTAACCCCTTGGCAACGAGCTAGAACCCCTGGCAATGGAAATAACCCCCCCTGGCAACGAGCAAGAACCCCTGGCAAATAATATTAACCCCTTGGCAACATTTAAAAACCCCTTGGCAATGCGCAAGAACCCCTGGCAATGGACATTAACCCCCCCTTGGCAACGAACAAGAACCCCTGGCAATGTACATTAACCCCCCTTGGCAATGAGCATTAACCCCTGGGAACAAATATAAACCCATTGGTAACAAGCAATAACCCCATGCAATGTATATTAACCCCTTGGCAACGAGCAAGAACCCCTGGCAACGGACACATACCCTCCAACATGGCCCATTCCATTAGGTACAAAATGCTCTGTTCCTGGACTTCCCTGCCAGTGGCAGTTACAGAGGTTGGAATCCAGCACAGTCCAATATTCAAAGAGGGGGGGTTGTCACATCAACGTCAGTGATGTCTGGGGTGGCAGTAGGTGTGACTCCCCTTTTTGAATATTGGACTGTGCTGCAGGCTCATATCTGTAACTGCCACTGGCAGGGAAGTCCAGGAACAGAGCATTTTGTACCTAATGGAATGGGTCATGTTGGAGGGTATGCGGACATTAACCCCCCTCTTGGCAGCGAGAAAGAACCCCTGGCAACGGACATTAACTCCCCTTGACAACAAGCAATAACCCCTGGCAATGCATATTAACCCCTTGGCAACGGACATTAACTCCCTTGGCAACAAGCAGGTAATTTATAATGTATTAGAAGCCTTACTGTGGGGGGCAACGTGGTGTGGCATAGTCAGTGTGTATCAATTTTTGTGTGACATCCCATTTTTTTGGGACGGTCCTGTGGGAATTAGACACTGGCCATGCCCTCACAGCGACAAAACTGAGTGATATTGGTGTACCGGCCCCAAGATTTCTGTTGCCATCCCTTACATAGAAACGACCTTCTAAACCTACTTTGTCTCTGTCCCTGCGTCCCCACCATCTCTGTCCCGACCGTCTGGTCCTTCGTCACCACCGTCTCTGTCCCTGTATCCCGCCATCCCGCTCTATGCACCTTTGTCCCCGCCATCTCTCTCCCTGCATCCCCACCATTCCTCTCACTCTCCCTGAATTTTGACTCAATCTGTGTGGAATAATTTGAATTTTGTGTCATTCCATGTGAATTTTGTCTCATTCTGTGTAGCATAATGTGTAAGGGGCAAGTGTAAGGGGTCTACTATTGTGTTGCATAAAGTGTATATGGTGTGGTACACACCCCTATATCCTTTAATGGCCACACCTCTTTTCTGTCGCTTGCCACTCCAGGGGGGCCCCGTGACGCTGTTGTACCGGGGCCCAGGATTTCTCTTGGCGTCCTTGCCGCACGGGTACCTCCTGTGGTGCTGAGTATAAAGCTGGCGGCGGTGGGGGGTCCCTTCAGTGAATAAGAAATAACTAGCGCTATGCGGCGGCGCGGGAAGCGCTTCTGTTTTGAAAACACTGGCCTCACGGCGCACGCTGATTGGCTGAGATTCAGCCAATCAGCGTGCGCCGTGTGGCCAGTGTTTTCAAAACATAAGCGCTTCCCGCGCCCCCGAATATCGCTAGTTATTTCTTATTCACTGAAGGGACCCCCCACAGCCGCCTGCTTAAGCTTTATACTCAGCGCCGCAGGAGGTACCCGCGCGGCAAGGACACCACTGCAGGCTTCTGTCAGAAGCCGGCATGGACTCCCTTTGCACGGGGGGTGAGGGGCGAACTGTTGCCCTCCAGTGGCCGGCGCCCTAGGCAAGACCTGCCTAGTGGTGGCGCCTGCCCTGAAACCTATGGTAACTATACCCTTGCATTCTGAAAGCAAAGTATACAGTATGGATCAGTTGCTTCCTGCAATACTACTAGTATAGTCTGTGTGCTGCATTTCTTTGTATTTACTGACCTCTAGTGGTTTCCTTTTGAAATACATGTTATAAACAAACCGAGGCAGACATGAGAGAAAAAAAAGTCAGAAATATACATACTGTAGGTACCCATAAACAACTCAACTATATGTACACGTATGTGTTTGCTAAATGAAGATAAAATTATAATTGGGATACAAAAATACCAATTTGTAGTGTCCTTGTTTAATTTTAGCTATATTTGTTAAGTTGGTAAAAATATTATCACATACATATGAATATTTCAAAAAGTTCCTCTTTTTCTGCTTTAAACTTTAGGTGCACATCCAAAATGTATTACTAAGTTGAAAGAAGTTGATTCTGGTGCAAGGTTTTGAAACCACAGTTAGAAATATTATCATATGCATATTATTATTATTTTATTTATAAGGCGCCACCAGTGGTGCAATTGAGGCGGTACAAGGTGGTACGGCATACCGCTATATCCTAAAACGCCGGTACCCCGTACCGCTATAAGTAAACCACGGGCAGCGCAGTGACTTCATTGCGCCGGCGCGTCCTGCGTGCCGCATCGGCGCTTAACATCTTCAGAGGACGTCACCGCGGCAGGGACCATTTGGCGCCGGCGGGAATCCACTGCAGCCTGTGACGCAGCAAACGGGAGGGGGACAGTCGGCGGCCGCCTGAGATGCAGTGTAGCCGCGCCCGCGCTTAGTATATTAGTACAGTATCTCTGTAAGTATGGCTGCTAGGCTAGCCTAGTGCCTTTGTGACTTACTGTAAGCCCAGAAATATATATGTATTAAACATTTCTGCAACGCTGCCTGCACCACACTTCTGGGCCAGTACATACATCTGAGGGGCAGCCAGGGCTGATTACAGGTACAGAATCGGCATTGGTACTTCATGCCTTGGGCAAAGGGGAAAAAAACTTTTTAGGGAGTGATGTGCCAAAATAAATGTAATTCCAAAAGCAGATTTAAAGTTTTATGAAATGTGTTTTATTTTATTTTTTGGCCACCTTGAGTCCTGTTATTCTACCTGAATAAAGAAAAAGAAATTCAATTAAGCTCAGGTTATAAACTGAACTTTATGTTATCTTAAAATTAACCCATAGTATTTTAGTGTAGCCACCCACTCTACCACCTCAATTCAACCCTTACACCCAACTTTGTCAATGAATAGGTTAAAGTACTGTTACAACTCATTTGCAAAGGTAATATAAGTGTGTGTATGTGAGTGTGAGGTAGTGAGTGAATGTAGAGTTTATGCAGAGCTGAGTGCACTCTCCCCATAGTGTATGGATGCGGTGATATGTACAGATGTAGCTGTATGTATATTACATCGCAGCAATTTATAATTTGTGCTGTATAATCAGGTGTGGGGGCAGTGGCGTAGCTACGTTTTGGGCGCCCCCCCGCCGTTAGGGGGGGCGCCCCCCCGGCCGCCGCCCCGCCAAGCACCCCTACCCCGCCGCCCCGCCATCCATGCAAACCCCCCCTCAATCCCCCACAGCCTTACCTATCGCGCTGGTCCCAGTGGCTCCGTTCTTCTGCTGAGGACCACCAGAAAATGGCCGCCCCCATACAGCAGACAGTTTCAGAGAACTGTGTGCTATATGGGGGCGGCCATTTTGTGGTGGTCCTCTGCAGAAGAACGGAGCCGCCGGGACCAGCGAGATAGGTAAGTCTGCGGAGGATTGGGGGGGGAGGGGGGTTTAACTATAGCACCGCAGCCCACAGCGCCCCCACATGCACAGCGCCCCCCGGCGGTGGCGGGGGCTGCGGTGCTATAGTTACGCCGCTGTGTGTGGGGGGGATCTCTTGTCCATCCATTCTGTGCCCAGGTCTGTTCTATGGAGCAGTGCACTGCTCAGGAACACCCTGTATGCTATGTATGGATGCAGCAGTGAGAATAGCAGGGATGGTTAATTGATTTAAAGCAACCACGTGGTATTATATAGCTATAAAATATCATATTTTATTAATAAGTGCTGGAAACGCTTGCACACAGTGCTGGGATGTACACTGAATCAGGGAGATCCACAAAGCTCATAGATCATGGGAAAGCAGAACAGATCACTGCTATGGACAAGGGTTAATGCCTGGTATATACTGTTGTCACAGTAGCCTGGTGTATGCTATTGTCACTGACTGGCATATAGCAGTGGTGTATAATATCAGGGTAATGCCCGGTGCATACTACTGTAACAGACTGGGTATAGGAGTCGTGTATTAATAGGAGCGAACGGCGACTAGCCGGGAGAGACCGTAAACTATAAGGCTGGGCTCCCAAGGCCATGAAGTGCTCCCATTGTCTCACTGTTATCAGGATATGGGCAGGGAGGTAGCAGGAACAGTATAGGGGGGGATTGAAAGAGAGAAATAGGTAGTAGGCGCCTCCCCATGAGAGTAGACCCATATTTAAGGACAGGACAGGTATGGGGGGAGGATCAGAGAGAGCAAGAGGGCACACCGGAAGGATTGTCTTTGTTACTCACCAGCAGCTTTGAATTTCAAAAAAGAAGCAATGGACCGTCCTAAGAGATCCAGAGGAGTGCCAGCGAGATTCAGGGGACCGGAGCAGCAGCCGAAGAGAGCAAGGAGGGCTCCACCAGCAGGAGTTCGGAGATCGGCACCAGGAGCTGTGGAAGGAGCCAGCCTAGAGGAGGAAATAAACGGGAGACAGGACTCAGGCAGCATGCAGCAGCGGCACCGGGGAGAAGCAGCAGCAGCCGGGGCACATACACAGAGTCGGGTAGGAGCATCCCCAGGGCCGTATTTACAGCCAGAGTGTGGCCCATCCCCTCCTTACCCGACTCTGTGTACAGCAGGCACGGAGCGGTGTGTCCCCCCCGCACTCCACCTCCCCCTAATCCTGCTACAGAGGACGCCCGGCTCCCACTGGCATCACAGGGACAGCACCCTGCACCAGACCCCCGCTACTGCCCAGCGCTGAACAGCCGCACTCAGGACTCTGCAACTGACCCCCAGGAGGAGGCAGCGCCATGCACCGGTGGCCAGCGCCCGGCGGCATCCCCCCCGCCGGCCAGCCATTATCCCCAGCCGGCGTCCGCCCCCCCCCCCGGCGGGTCAATAAATCATTCCTCTGAGCTGTGCACCCCATGGGTGAGTACACAGCCGGGGATTCCACACCATCAGGGCGCCCAACATGGCGTCCGTGCCTCTGGAGCACAATCGTCACCCTCCCCCCAGCTGCATTGTTACAGCCACGCTACCCAATCAGCAGCCAGGCACTCGGGAGGGGGCAGGGGAGGGAGCAATCATGTTACTGTGTGCTCAGAGCCCGCCCCTCCCACTGCCTTTCATCCACTCCCCGGCAGGTTACAATATCGGCAACCAGCAGCACAGTCAGCTGCTCCCCCTAGTGGCCAAACAGCAGCATTGCAGGTCTCCCACATAATGCAGAGCAGCTTCTCTCAAATAGATCAAGGGGGGTTGCAGCAACCACCCGCAAGCACACAACCAATCTCAAACCCAGGTCACCTAGGCAGGCTAGCCGCATTAGGTCAGCCCGCACACAACCTTCCCTACCACCCTGGCCACCCCTCCACAGGATGGCCCAGGCAGGGAGCCTTTTCGCAGGCAGCGCCTTGCGCTACCTACCAATTCGGGGCGTTTGGTCATTACACCCAGTCGGGCCACACGCCGCAGCACGCAAACTACCCAGGGCTGCATTACCCACAGCAACCACCCAGCCATATAACATACGGGCCAACCAATAATGCATGGTCCTTCCCTGCTGAACCAGCACAAACAGGCGCAGGGCCACCCGGTAGCATGGCTGCAAATGCCTGGCCACAGACAACCCCCTCGCAATTCACACCTGTGCTTTCCATGCACCAAAATGCACCCATAGCACCAGCTCAATACGCAGGGCCTCAACTCCAAGGTCAGCAGGGGTTTGGGCACAGTCTTAGGCAGGTGGCCACTAACTCGGGGGCTTATCCCCCAATGCCAACCCAGTGGCACTACCCCCAACTCGGACATTCTTGGCAAACAGCACCACCACCTTCCCAGCATCAAGAGACACAGCAAGGTAATGGGCACTCACAGCAGGAAGAAACTACGACCATAAATTGCCCACCCCAAGGTCAGCCAAGCAATACAAAGGATAGCAACACCATGCCAGCAAGCTCAAGCAGGATACCTGCCGGCGAACAAGGGACAGTAAGCATCACCACGCCAGCAAGTGCAAACCTTATACCAGAGGCAGCCGCAACAAGCACTTCCCCGGAGAATGCACAAGGCAGCTCAGAAGTGGACGGGAGCAGTGGTGAGTCAAATGCAGGGTCATCAGACTCTGATTCCGATACAGGAGACATTGATAGTGAGGCAGAGGCAGCCAACCCAGGACAGGCCAAACTCTTTAAAATGCTTAGAAAGATGAGGAAGAGGGAAAAGGACAGCAGGAATAAGAGTAAGAAAACTAAGGCCAAAGAATCAGAGAAGAAGGAATCTCTTACATGTGCCTCCACAATTATTGATAGTGGGGTGCGTAGCGCAGTGTCAAAGGACATAAAAACTGGGAAGTACGTGGACATTTTCGCCATGACAAAGGAAACCAAGAAAGCATATGAGCTGGCAGCTAACAAGGGGCCAGCAGCCGAAGCCGCGTACAAGACGTACAACAGATGGCTAAGTGGGATGTACAAATTTGCAGCATGTTATCTAAAAACCAGGCCTGGGGAGAACATGAATGTGCTGATATATATGAACATGATACACGACATGGTGGAGAACAGCAAGGCAAACACATGGAGGGCTTATGATGAAGCCTTCCGCAAGAAGCACAGTGGCCGGAAGGTGCTTATATTGGTAGAGAAGGATGTAGAGATCTGGCTGCATGTCACACAACCCAAGGAAGAGGAACCGCCCAGTGCACAGGGAAATTGGACAGGGAGGCCTAGTTTTCAGGGGAAAACAAGTGGCAAATGCTTTCGTACAACTGCACCCAGTGCACAAGAGGCCAGCAATGCAGGTTCATGCACGCATGCACTCAATGTGGGAAAGCTCACCCAGCGAAGGAATGCAGTGGAAGGGCAAGTGGTTTCCATGGGCCAAAGTCAGAAGGAGATCAGCGGTTTAAGTAAGGCCATTACTCCAGTGAAATTGGAAGGCATGCTAAAATGGCTGGGGTGGTACGACAATAAGGAGGACGCAGAGTTTTTAAAAATGGGTTTAAACTGCCCATTGAAGGGGAAGTCCTAGGTGCAGTAAAGGCAAAAAATTTAAAGTCCGCCAGCGAATTCCCGCACATAGTGAGAGAGAAGGTCCGCAAGGAGTTGGAAGCAGGGTGCATAGCAGGACCCTTCCCAGAACCCCCTTTTCAGCAGTTAACAGTGTCCCCCAAAGGAGTGGTACCAAAAAAGGCACCTTGAAAATTCAGACTCATCCAACACATGTCTTACCCAGCAGGAAGATCAGTGAATGACGCCTTGGAAAAGCAGCAGTGCAGCGTGGATTACAAGTCGTTTGAAGACGCACTCAGAATAGTGCGCAGCTGCGGGGCAGGGGCCCAATTGGGGAAAATAGATATCGAATCCGCGTTTAGGCTCCTCCCCCTTCACCCCCATAGTCACCGATTCATGGGTCTAAAATTTGAAGGTAATTATTATGTTGACCGTGTATTAATGCCTGGTGCATCCTACTGTCACTGACTGGCATATAGGAGTTGTGTATAACATCAGGGTAATGCCTTCAAGGGTTCAATGTGCACTATGCATGTACAGTCAGGGGCGGATCCAGGATAAAATGACAGGGGGGGCACCATGATAAAAAAGGGTTTGGGTGGGGGAGGGGCTGTATTAGTGGTGCCAGTGTACATGCTAAGAGAGCGGCAGGAGAGGGTGGGAATGGAATTAAAAATAGGCCCTGGCATTTAAAGTACGCAGGTCCACCATGGCGACAAAAGTGAAGGATGTAGTTGTGTGCGCGCCAAAGGCGCGCTCCAGAAAAGGGTGTGTGGCCACTCAATAGGGGGTGTGTCAACACCATATACAACTTCTACACATTATGCAACAAAATACTAGACCCCATTATACTTGCCCCTTACACATGATGCCAAATTGAATGAGCCAAAATTGACATAGTGCCACATGGATTGAGCCAAAATTCAAATAATGCCACATGGATTGTGTCAAAATTCACATAATGCCACATGGATTTAGCCAAAATTTACATAATAACACACACAGATTGAGCCAAAATTCACATAATGCCAAATGGATTGTGTCAAAATTCACATAATGCCACACGGATTGAGCCAAATGCATAAAATGCCTTGCGGATTGAGCCAAAATTCACATTATGCCACATGGATTGAGCCAAAATTCACATAATGCCACACGGATTGAGCCAAAATTTACATAATGCCACACGGATTGAGCCAAAATTCTCATAATGCCACATGGATTGAGCCAAAATTCACATAATGCCACACGGATTGAGACAAAATTCACATAATGCCACATGGATTGAGCCAGAATTCACATAATGCCACACAGATTAAGCCAAAATTCACAATACAATTCATAAACAGGGACATTGTCCACCAAAGGCGCGCATTACACATTTACACCATAATGTCCATTACACGTTAAGTTACATGCCATTATGTCCATTATGTGTTATGCCAAACACCATAATGCCTATTAAAAATTATGCTACATAAGTGCTGCTTCTCTACATGCTCATTGCCAAGGGTTCCATGCTCATTGCCAGAGGTTCCATGCTCGTTGCCATGTGGGATTACATGCTCATTGCCAAGGGGGAATACATGCTCGTGGTAAATGGGGGACAGCCGCCGCCAGGCAGAAGTGATAGCCACTGACAACAGCAGAGCCTGGCTGTATTCAGAGCACTGCAGGTCCCGGCTATTTGAAATAATACCCTTTTCACACCAGAAAATGCGTTCCCAGGTTGGCCCCTTTTACACCAGCCTAGTCCCTGCATTTTCTGGTGTGAGGGGGAGAGAAAACCACCCCTCCCCCCTTTAACCAGTTATCTCATTTAACCGGCTATATCTTCGGAACCAACTGACCCATTTACATGAGACAAGTATTATATTGAATAACTTTTGAGTGGGCTTTGAATGATTTTGGTCCAGTGAAACTGGAACGTTTGGTTCCAGAGTAATCTGCCCTCAAAATCATGAACAGCCATGAAATTACATTTCAAAAATAAAACAATCGGTTTACATGCAATATCTCTGGATCCGATTGACCGATTTGGACCAGCCTGGCATCATATTGAAGGCCCAGCGATTTGGAATTGAATGATATCAACCACAAGCTTCTGTGATGCCAGGGTGGGAACTGGCAGCCGTCGGAACTGGGTGGGGGTCGGAATTGACGGGTCCCATATTATTCTATGGGGAAAAAACGTTACAGGTTTGCCAGTCGATATCTCCGGTTCCCGGGGGGCTAGAGACACGGGGCTGGGCTCGTTGGAAAGCCCTGGTCCTCAGCTACAAAATAAATGACAGGGTGCACGTGCCCGGGTGCCCCCCCCCTGAATCTGCCACTGTGTACAGTCAGGCAGCAAGTGGAGGATGATGTATACAGCCAACCATAACACTCCATGGGCTGGGATCCAGCTGCAATATATGTACCACACTATGTATATCCACACATATAATCCAGGGTTGCCGACTTATAAATGCTCCTCTCCGGGAGAAGCCCGGAGACGAGACTTTCCTTACCCGATCGGGGGGCGGGGCATGACTGTGACGTCATAAAGCCCCGTCCCCATTACGGAAATAGGAGAAATGACTGATCTCTATGGAGGGGGCGGGGCTAAAATGACACAATTGTGCCATTTTAGCCCCGCCCCCTCCTCTGAGACCCGCGGATTGCGGCATTTACATGCCGCGATTCGGGGGGCTCGGGGGGTCCCCCAGATTCCGGGAGGGTTGCCCACCCTTCCGGGGGGCCGGGAGGAGGACCCAATTTTCTGGAGACTCCCGGGAATTCCGGGAGGGTCGGCAATCCTGATATAATCCACGTTCACTGTTAATATGACTCATTTGTGTGGGGAGATGTGATCAAGTACATGACAGAGTTTATGCAGCTGATAATCTATAGAAGGATCTCTATATAAATATAGACACATTCTGTACAATTCTTTTTGCAAGCAGGGAATGTCTACAGCAGTGGTTCCCAACCTTGGTCCTCAAGTATCCCCAACAGTGCATGTTTTTCAGGTCTCTACACAGAATCACAAGTGATATAATTAACTCCACCTGTGGATCTTTTAAAATGTGTCTGAATAATCTGTGCGCCTGCCGGGTGACCTGGAAAACGTGCACTGTTGGGGTACTTGAGGACCAGGGTTGGGAATCACTGCTCTACCGCTCTGGGTCAATATGTTGCTTAATTTTTATAGGGTTCACAAGGTTAATTAATTATCCTGTGCTCCACAGAAAATGACTTTCATAGATTCCTTTTGAAAACAGTAATTTTATTTAAAAAAAATCAATTTAAGTGTAAAAAAATGCAAAAATATATAAACAATCAAATAAAAAAAAAACAGTTCCTTGCAGAAAGATAGGCTCACCGGACCTCTCAGGGACCTTAGATGTTTCAGTGGGATTTCTACTTAGCAGGACAACCTCCTGTGGGCAAGTTATGGCCACATGTTTTCGATGAATTTTAAAAAAAAAAAAGGCAACTCAGTGACTCTCATTGGTGGGCATAGCTTGCTTTTGTGGTGTCAAAATCATGGCCCACCAGCTGTTGTGGAACTACACGTTCCAGCATGCCCTGTCACAGATTTTATATTATGGATTGCTAAAACTAACAGGGCATGCTGGGACAAGTAGGTCCACAACAGCTGGAGGGCCATGAGTTTGTCACGGCTTATAATTTATGGTGTGTTAGGTGTCTGCTGACATTCCCTGTGTCAGTGTGAATTTTGGCCTCATTCCCTGTGTCAGTGTGAATTTTGGCCTCATTCCCTGTGTCAGTGTGAATTTTGGCCTCATTCCCTGTGTCAGTGTGAATTTTGGCCTCATTCCCTGTGTCAGTGTGAATTTTGGCCTCATTCCCTGTGTCAGTGTGAATTTTGGCCTCATTCCCTGTGTCAGTGTGAATTTTGGCCTCATTCCCTGTGTCAGTGTGAATTTTGGCTTATTCTCTGTCAGAATGTGAATTTGAACGCTAAATAGACACTGATATATAATATAATATAGAGGATGCGACTGTACAGTGCTTGCAATGGGTAAATAGGACAATTGTATATCGGACTCCTTTTTTCTTGCGGCCCACACAAGAGTAAAGGTGCCCATACACGTACCAATTACCCGGTACTTTTTGTGCTAAAATAGCATTGTTGTGCATATGTTGTGCATGGGATGCGATGCTATTTTAGCACAAAAAGTACCGGGTAATTGGTACGTGTATGGGCACCTTTAGACCTTGGTTATTTGGCCCAGTTGGAATTTTGAGTTTGACATGCCTGTTGTAGGGTATGATTAGTACATAGCAGGATTTATAGCTGCCTTTCTCTGGCATATTAGTAATAGCACAACAGGGTGTAATTGAACAAACTTTAACTTGTTGACAAACAATTTATAATGCCCCGGTGCCTTCCTTGCAGATAGTTCCCACAAGTTCTTCTAGATCGGAGATTCAGTGCACTGGGGCAGTGAGTGACATTAACACCCCCACAGAGGGGACGGACACATTGGACTGCGATCCTGGAAGTCCCTTACCAACCACGCCGGTCTTTGTTTGCATGTTACATCTATTGACCCTTTGGTAAGACAATTATTCATTTTTTTATATCTCTGTCTCTCTCTGTCTCTCTCTCTGTCTCTCTGTGTATATGTAATTTTACAAACTTTAACTTGTTGACAAACAATTTGTGTGCGAGGGTTCTGTAGTTGGGTGGGTGTCACAGGTGTTCGAGGGGCAGGGGCTACTGTTAACAAAGCAGCATAAAGCACAACCAAAGACAGAGAAACTGCTTATGTGTACGTTTGGTGTGTGTGTGTGTGCGAGGGTTCTGTAGTTGGGTGAGTGTCACGGGTGTTCAAGGGGCAGGGGCCACTGTTAACAAAGCAGCATAAAGCACAACCAAAGACAGAGAAACTGCTTATGTGTACGTTTGGTATGTGTGTGGGTTTGGTGCATGGATGGACCGGTTGCAAAACCTGCTTTTGCAGGGATGCTGTGGTAAGTGTGTGGCCAGTGGTGGTGTTGCTAGATAGATGGGTGCGTGTGTAATGCAGAATAGAAAAGGGTGGGTGCATTGTTAGGGCTGATTGTTGTGGGATGGAGAGGGGCAGGTGCAGTTTTATTGCAGGTGGATGTTAGGGGGAGGCGATGTTGCCGTATGTAAGGGTGCGGTTGCTGTGAAAATGCATCCAAGGGTGGTGTGTGTGTGTTAAGTGGCGAATACTGTGTGTGTGGGGGGTGCTTGGTTATGTGTGGCTGTGCACCGGTTTAGTGCGGTGCACTTGTGGTGGTGTTGTGGTTGTAAAAGCAAGGGTAGTGTGTATTTGGGGAAATCATGGCTGTGGATGGTGTAGGTGTGTGTGCGAGGGTTCTGTAGTAGGGAGGGTGTCACAGGTGTTCGAGGGGTAGGGGCCATTGTTAACAAAGCAGCATAAAGCACAACCAAACACAGAGAAACTGCTTATGTGTAGGTCCATGTCTTTAGGTGTGCAAGCCTTGAATGTCCTGTACATACAACAATTTGTATCTCGGATGACAAACACAATAGATACATTCCTAAGAATAGTGGGTTGGACTTCTGGTTCCAGCTCCTATGCTCGCAGCAGTGTCCTAACTAGAGATGAGCGGGTCCGGATCCCCGAGATCCGACAGATCCAAATATCGGGGACCCGGGCCAGATCCGAGCCGGCTCGGGAGTTCCCGCCTGAATTCCGGACCAATAACGAGGCCGAACGTCATCATCGCGCTGTCGGATTCTCGCGGGAGCGGGATCTTATAAAAGACGCACGCGTGCCCCGCCATCTTCACTCCAATCTTGGAGAGGGAAGAGGGTGGTTGGGAAGCTCCGTGTGCTCCGTGCTGTGCTCTGTGCCATGTGCTCCGTGACCTGACCTGTGCCCTCACTGCCCTGTGCTGTGCTCCGTGCTATGTGCTCCGTGCTGTGCTGTGCTCCGTGACCTGCCCTGTGCCCTCACTGCCCTGTGCTGTGCTCCGTGACCTGCCCTGTGCCCTCACTGCCCTGTGCTGTGCTCCGTGACCTGCCCTGTGCCCTCACTGCCCTGTGCTGTGCTCTGTGACCTGCCCTGTGCCCTCACTGCCCTGTGTTGTAGACTTGAGAGTCAGTGACTGTTTATAGGCCTGAGCCCTGTAGTGTGATTTAACTAACTAGGTGCTGCAGTGCTCACACGCAGGGGCTGCAGTGTCCACTGTCCAGGGGCTGTCCTGTGGCCCGTGCCCTGTTGTGATTTATTTAGCCCTAAGCCCTGTGTTGTGATTTATCTAGCCCTGAACCCTGTGTTTTTTGTGATTTAACTAACTAACTCAGTGCTGCAGTGCTCACACGCAGGGGCTGCAGTGCTGCTGAGTAGTACACTGTGTACAGGGGCTGCAGTAATACAAGGGGCTGTGTCCAGTGTGAGGGCCTATATCTTATCCATTGTCCAGTGTCACAAGTCACTTACGACATATATCCTGTGTCCTGTCCTGTGTGACGACTGACGACATATCCTGTGTCCAGTGTGACGACATATATCCTGTGTCCAGTGTGACGACATATATCCTGTGTCCAGTGTGACGACATATATCCTGTGTCCAGCGTGACATATATCCATTGTCCAGTGTGATGACATATATCCTGTGTCCACTGTGACGACATATATCCAGTGTCCAGTGTGACGACATATATCCAGTGTCCAGTGTGACGACATATATCCTGTGTCCACTGTGACGACATATATCCAGTGTCCAGTGTGACGACATATATCCTGTGTCCAGTGTGAGGACATATATCCTGTGTCCAGTGTGACGACATATATCCTGTGTCCAGTGTGACGACATATATCCAGTCTCCAGTGTGACGACATATATCCTGTGTCCAGTGTGACGACATATATCCTGTGTCCAGTGTGACGACATATATCCTGTGTCCAGTGTCACGACATATATCCTGTGTCCAGTGTGACGACATATATCCAGTGGCCAGTGTGACGACAATATATCCTGTGTCCAGTGTCACAAGTCACAACATATATCCTGTGTCCAGTGTGACATGTAATGTGCGCCGGCATATATCCTGTGTCCAGCGTGACATATATCCATTGTCCAGTGTGACGACATATATCCATTGTCCAGTGTGACGACATATATCCAGTGTCCAGTGTGACGACATATATCCTGTGTCCACTGTGACGACATATATCCAGTGTCCAGTGTGACGACATATATCCTGTGTCCAGTGTGACGACATATATCCTGTGTCCAGTGTGACGACATATATCCAGTGTCCAGTGTGACGACATATATCCTGTGTCCAGTGTGACGACATATATCCTGTGTCCAGTGTGACGACATATATCCTGTGTCCAGTGTGACGACATATATCCTGTGTCCAGTGTGACGACATATATTCAGTGGCCAGTGTGACGACAATATATCCTGTGTCCAGTGTCACAAGTCACAACATATATTCTGTGTCCAGTGTGACATGTAATGTGTGCCGGCATATATCCTGTGTCCAGCGTGACATATATCCATTGTCCAGTGTGACGACATATATCCATTGTCTAGTGTGACGACATATATCCAGTGTCCAGTGTGATGACATATATCCTGTGTCCAGTGTGACGACATATATCCTGTGTCCAGTGTGACGACATATATCCTGTGTCCAGTGTGACGACATATATCCTGTGTCCAGTGTGACGACATATATCCTGTGTCCAGTGTGACATCTAACCATTGTGTGACGGCATATATCCAGTGTCCAGCGTGACATATATCCATTGTCCAGTGTACAGGAGCTGTGTCTAGGGGCGGTGTCCAGAGGCTGTGTCCAGTGTGACGGCTGTGTCCATTGTCCAGGGGCTGTGTCCAGTGTGACGGCTGTGTCCAGTGTACAGGAGCTGTGTCCATTGTCCAGGGGCTGTGTCCAGGGTGACAGGCTGTGTCCAGTGTCCAGGGGCAGTGTCCAGGGGCTGTGTCCAGGGGCAGTGTCCAGTGTCCAAGGGGCTGTGTCCAGTGTGACAGGCTGTGTCCAGTGTAAAGTAAGAAAAAGAAATAAAAGTAAAAATAAAATAAAAACACATTTTTGGAGGATGATGGAGGAGGAAATAGTGGGAGTGCTGAAGCTGCTACCACCAGTCATGACAAGGCCAATACCTCTTTGTATTTGCTGTTTGGAGCATTTCTCTTTTTTTGGGATAGTTTATTAAACTGCCACCCTGTCTGCCCCTGCAGTGCCGCTCTGCCAGGTTGGAAGTGTAAGGTCCACATGTATGTGATGCCGACTGCTGTCGCTTAGCCTAGTCATCCAGCTACCTCGGTATACCCTTTTGGCCCAACTACAGTAAATGAAAACAATTTTGTAAGCTGTGAAGTGATCAAAATTGACTAGAAATGAGTGGAAACTAATGTTATTGAGGTTAATAATACTTTAGGGGCAAAAACAGGCCCAAATTCTGTTATTTTAGCCATTTTTAGCATTTTTTCATAAAAATCCAGATCCAAAACCAAAACCAAAACCCACAAGGGTGGTTTTGCCAAAACCAATCCAGATCCAAAACACGAAGGGAGATCCAGATCCAAAACCAAAACCCGAAAAAGTGGCCGCCGCACATCTCTAGTCCTAACAGGTCTCCATGAGCACTTCAGTGGGAGGTGTCCCCAACCCACTACCATAGGAGGGCCACAAGCTGTTTTATGTTTATATTGCTCCCTGAGAGGGAGGGGGAAGCGGCTTGTTGGTCTTGTAGTTTGGCCATGGCCAGGTATTTCATGTTCAATGTCTATGTAAAGGTTGTACTGCCTCCTATTGCACTCACAATTTTAAAAACAGTAACAGCCATGTATTAATGATTTGTGAAATCTATAAATATACAAATTTCAACATTCTTATGTGTCTTGTGTTTTTTCTTAATTCAGATATCAATAACGAAAATATTGGATGTAAATCCTCAGGGATGGTAAATCACAAAGTACATAATATACCTCTCTGCATAGTCCAGTTTGCAAAGAAAAGGGGCTGTAAATTTGGTTATGCATGCCCCTTTGTCACGTAGCCACTCCCACTAGTGTCATATGACCACGCCCACGACCAAGCCCATTTTTCATCACACGCCTTCGGTGCGCGGCACACTGCCACTAAAACATTATTCCTACTTGCACCACTGGGAGCCACAAGTGTTTCTCAGCGCCGTACAAAGGAACAGTATAGGGAGACAAAACTTTGCATAACATTAAAGAAATACCCCCCCAAAAAAGAATACAAACAAAGAGCGCCACAGTTCAATACACATTACAGCTTACATATAAGTAGTGAGGACACAATCAACATACGATAAGAGGCTCAAGCTAATGATGGAGATGAGTATGCGGACGAAGATGGTCACTGAGTGTTGGAGTATAGGAGAGCTGTGAGTTAAATGTGAAGAGAAGTGGGCTTTGACAACAGGAGGGCAGAGGGCCCTGCTCGGAGGACCTTACAATCTAGTAGGAGGTGCAAGCGAGTGGGTGGTGGTTAGATAGCAGGATGTAAACAGGCAAGGGGTCAGAGAACCAGCTAGTTCATGCAGTGGAAGGGTACGCTTTGTTGAATAGGTGAGTTTTCAGTGCCCGTTTGAAGCTTTGCAAGGTCGGGGAGAGTCTAATGGAGCGAGGGAGTGCGTTCCACTGAAGGGGTGCAGCACGGGCAAAGTCCTGTACTCTACCATGGGAAGCAGTGATCAGGGTGGAGGAGAGACGACAGTCGTCAGCTGACCGTAGAGGGCGGGAGGGTGTATGAATGGAGATAAGGTTAGAGATATATGGAGCAATGGAAGTAGAGATGGCCCTGTATGTGAGTGTGAGGTGTTTGAAGAGGATTCTGTAGGGGAATGGGAGCCAGTGCAGATTTTGTTGAAGGGGAGTGGCAGAATTAGAGCGGCGGGAGAGGAAGATAAGCCTGGCCACAGCATTGAGGACAGATTGGAGAGGAGCCAGTTGGGATTGAGCGAGGCCGGTGAGGAGAGCATTACAGTAGTCAAGCCGTGAGATGACCAGTGAGTGGATGATCAGCTTAGTTGCACTCTGTGAGAGAAAGGGCCTGATGCGAGCAATGTTGCGTAACTGGAACCAGCAAGAATGGGCCAGGGCTTGGATGTGGGGTGCAAAGGAGAGGTAGGAGTCAAGAGTGACACCCAGGCAGCGGAGTTGGGGAAAGGGGGAGATGATGGTGCATATGAACATTTCCATAAGCCCCGGACCCATAGTTTTGGTCAAAAATGTTCTGCTTTAAACTTTAGATACACATCCAAAATGTGTAACTGAGTTAAAATAAGTTGACTCTGGTGGTTTTGAAACCTCAGTTAGAAATATCACATGCATATGAACATTTCCATAAGCCGCGGACCGATTGTTTTGTTCAACAAATGAAAATTCTAAAAGTTCCTCTTTGTCGGCTTTAAACTTTAGGTACACATCCAAAATGTATTACTTAGTTGACAGAAGTTGATTCTGGTACATGGTTTTGAAACCGCGGTCAGAAAAATAATTGCATCCATATGAACATTTCCTTAATTTTGGTCAAAAAAAGAAAATTCCAAAAGTTCCTCTTTTTCTGCTTTAAACTTTAGGTACACATTCAAAATGTATTACTGAGTTGACAGAAGTTGATGCTGGTGCATGGTTTTGAAACCGCGGTCAGAAAAATAATCGCATCCATATGAACATTTCCGTAAGCCCCGGACCTGTCGTTTTGGTAAAAAAATGAAAATGCCAAAAGTTCCTCTTTTTCTGCTTTAAACTTTAGGTACACATCCGAAATGTATTACTGAGTTGACAGAAGTTTATGCTGGTGCATGGTTTTGAAACCGCAAGTCAAAAAATTAATCGCATCCATATGAACATTTCCATAAGCCCCGGACCTGTCGTTTTGGTCAAAAATGAAAATTCCAAAAGTTCCTCTTTTTCTGCTTTAAACTTTAGGTACACATCCGAAATGTATTACTAAGTTGACAAAAGTTGATTCTGGTGCATGGTTTTGAAACCGTGGTCAGAAAAATAATCCCATCCATATGAATATTTCCATAAGCCCCGGACCTGTCGTTTTGGTCAAAAAATGAAAATTCAAAAAGATCCTCTTTTTCTGCTTTAAACTTTAGGTACACATCCAAAATGTATTACTGAGTTGACAAAAGTTGATTCTGGTGCATGGTTTTGAAACCGCGGTCAGAAAAATAATCACATCCATATGAACATTTCCATAAGCCCCGGACCTGTCGTTTTGGTCAAAAAATGAAAATTCCAAAAGTTCCTCTTTGTCGGCTTTAAACTTTAGGTACACATCCGAAATGTATTACTGAGTTGACAGAAGTTAATACTGATGCATGGTTTTGAAACCGCGGTCAGAAAAATAATCACATCCATATGAACATTTCCGTAAGCCCCGGACCTGTCGATTTGGTCAAAAAATGAAAATTCCAAAAGTTCCTCTTTTTCTGCTTTAAACTTTAGGTACACATCCAAAATGTATTACTGAGTTGACAGGAGTTGATGCTGGTGCACATTTCCCCGACCACTTCCACTTTGGAGGCCAGCAACAGTTGCCAGGGCAACCCTGGGCATGGCTGAGGGCTTGAGGGGGCCAGGTCCTGCCCACTTCCGCATTGGAGGCCAGCAACAGTTGCCAGGGCAACCCTGAGCAGGGCTGGCGGCTTGATGGGGCCAGGACCCGCCCACTTCCGCTTTGGAGGCCAGCAACAGTTGCCAGGGCAACCCTGGGCATGGCAGGGGGCTTAAGGGCACCAGGCCCCGCCCACTTCCGCTTTGGGGGCCAGCAACAGTTGCCAGGGCAACCCTGGGCATGGCAGTGGCTTAAGGGCGCCAGGCTGCGCCCACTTCCGCTTTGGGGGTCAGCAACAGTTGCCAGGGCAACCTTGGGCATGGTTTGGGGGCTTAAGGGCGCCAGGCCTCGCCCACTTCCGCTTTGGAGGCCAGCAACAGTTGCCAGGGCAACCGTGGGCAGGGCTGGGGGCTTGATGGGGCCAGGCCCCGCCCACTTCCGCTTTGGAGGCCAGAAACAGTTGCCAGTGCAACCTGGGCATGGCAGGGGGATTAAGGGCGCCAGGCCCCACCCACTTCCGCTTTGGGGGTCAGCAACAGTTGCCATGGCAACCCTGGGCATGACAGGGGGCTTAAGGGCGCCAAGCCCCGCCCACTTCCGCTTTGGGGGCCAGCAACAGTTGCCAGGGCCACCCTGGGCATGGCAGGGGGCTTAAGGGCGCCAGGCCCCGCCCACTTCCGCTTTGGGGGCCAGCAACAGTTGCCAGGGCAACCCTGGGCATGGTTGGGGGCTTAAGGGCGCCAGGCCCCGCCCACTTCACTTTGGGTGCCAGCAACAGTTGCCAGGGCAACCCTGGGCATGGCATGGGGCTTAAGGGCGCCAGGCCCCGCCCACTTCCGCTTTGGGGGCCAGCCACAGTTGCCAGGGCAACCCTGGGCATGGCAGGGGGCTTAAGGGCGCCAGGCCCCGCCCACTTCCGCTTTGGAGGCCAGCAACCGTGGGCAGGGCTGGGGGCTTGATGGGGCCAGGCCCCGCCCACTTCCGCTTTGGAGGCCAGAAACAGTTGCCAGTGCAACCCTGGGCATGACAGGGGGCTTAAGGGCGCCAGGCCCCGCCCACTTCCGCTTTGGAGGCCAGCAACAGTTGCCAGGGCCACCCTGGGCAGGGCTGGGGGCTTGATGGGGCCAGGCCCCGCCCACTTCCGCTTTGGAGGCCAGAAACAGTTGCCAGGGCAACCCTGGGCATGGCAGGGGGCTTAAGGGCGCCAGGCCCCGCCCACTTCCGCTTTGGGGGCCAGCAACAGTTGCCAGGGCAACCCTGGGCATGGCAGAGGGCTTAAGGGCGCCAGGCCCCGCCCACTTCCGCTTTGGAGGCCAGCAACAGTTGCCAGGGCCACCCTGGGCAGGGCTGGGGGCTTGATGGGGCCAGGCCCCGCCCACTTCCGCTTTGGAGGCCAGAAACAGTTGCCAGGGCAACCCTGGGCATGGCAGGGGGCTTAAGGGCGCCAGGCCCCGCCCACTTCCGCTTTGGGGGCCAGCAACAGTTGCCAGGGCAACCCTGGGCATGGCAGGGGGCTTAAGGGCGCCAGGCCCCGCCCACTTCCGCTTTGGAGGCCAGCAACAGTTGCCAGGGCCACCCTGGGCAGGGCTGGGGGCTTGATGGGGCCAGGCCCCGCCCACTTCCGCTTTGGAGGCCAGAAACAGTTGCCAGGGCAACCCTGGGCATGGCAGGGGGCTTAAGGGCGCCTGGCCCCGCCCACTTCTGCTTTGGGGGCCAGAAACAGTTGCCAGGGCAACCCTGGGCATGGCAGGGGGCTTAAGGGCACCAGGCCACGCCCACTTCCGCTTCGGGGGCCAGCAACAGTTGCCAGGGCAACCCTGGGCATGGCAGGGGGCTTAAGGGCGCCAGGCCCCGCCCACTTCCGCTTTGGGGGCCAGCAACAGTTGCCAGGGCAACCCTGGGCATGGCAGGGGGCTTAAGGCGCCAGGCCCCGCCCACTTCCGGTTTGGCCCAGCAACAGTTGCCATGGCAACCCTGGGCATGGCTGGGGGCTTAAGGGCGCCAGGCCCCGCCCACTTTCGCTTTGGGGCCAGCAACAGTTGCCAGGGCAACCCTGGACATGGCTGGGGGTTTAAGGCGCCAGGCCCCGCCCACTTCCGGTTTGGCCCAGCAACAGTTGCCATGGCAACCCTGGACATGGCTGGGGGCTTAAGGCGCCAGGCCCCGCCCACTTCCGGTTTGGCCCAGCAACAGTTGCCATGGCAACCCTGGACATGGCTGGGGGCTTAAGGCGCATGGCCCCGCCCACTTCCGGTTTGGCCCAGCAACAGTTGCCATGGCAACCCTGGGCATGGCTGGGGGCTTAAGACGCCAGGCCCGCCCACTTCCGGTTTGGCCCAGCAAGAGTTGCCATGGCAACCCTGGACATGGCTGGGGGCTTAAGGCGCCAGGCCCCACCCACTTCCGGTTTGGCCGAGCAACAGTTGCCATGGCAACCCTTGGCATGGCTGGGGGCTTAAGGCGCCAGGCCCGGCCCACTTCCGGGTTGGCCCAGCAACAGTTGCCATGGCAACCCTGGGCATGGCTGGGGGCTTAAGGGCGCCAGGCCCCGCCCACTTTCACTTTGGGGCCAGCAACAGTTGCCAGGGCAACCCTGGACATGGCTGGGGGCTTAAGGCGCCAGGCCCCACCCACTTCCGGTTTGGCCCAGCAACAGTTGCCAGGGCAACCCAGGGTATGGCTGGGTGCTTAAGGGCGCCTGGCCCCCACCCACTTCCGCTTTGGGGGTCAGCAACAGTTGCCAGGGCAACCCTGGGCATGGCAGTGGGCTTAAGGGCGCCAGGACCCCGCCCACTTCCGCTTTGGGGGCCAGCAACAGTTGCCAGGGCAACCCTGGGCATGGCAGTGGGCTTAAGGGCGCCTGGACCCGCCCACTTCCGCTTTGGGGGCCAGCAACAGTTGCCAGGGCAACCCTGGGCATGGAAGGGGGCTTAAGGGGGCCAGGACCCGCCAACTTCCGCTTTGGGGGCCAGCAACAGTTGCCAGGGCAACCCTGGGCATGGCAGGGGGCTTAAGGGGGCCTGGACCCGCCCACTTCCGCTTTGGGGGCCAGCAACAGTTGCCAGGGCAACCCTGGGCATGGCAGGGGGCTTAAGGGCGCCTGGACCCGCCTACTTCCGCTTTGGCGGCCAGCAACAGTTGCCAGGGCAACCCTAGGGATGGCAGGGGGCTTAAGGGCGCCTGGACCCGCCCACTTCTGCTTTGGGGCCAGCAACAGTTGCCAGGGCAACCCTGGGCATGGCAGGGGGCTTAAGGGGGCCTGGACCCGCCCACTTCCGCTTTGGGGGCCAGCAACAGTTGCCAGGGCAACCCTGGGCATGGCAGGGGGCTTAAGGGGGCCTGGACCCGCCCACTTCTGCTTTGGGGGCCAGCAACAGTTGCCAGGGCAACAATGGGCATGGCAGGGGGCTTAAGGGGCCTGGATCCGCCCACTTCCGCTTTGGGGGCCAGCAACAGTTGCCAGGGCAACTCGGCATGGCAGGGGGCTTAAGGGGGCCTGTACCCGCCCACTTCCGCTTTGGGGGCCAGCAACAGTTGCCAGAGCAACCCTGGGCATGGCAGGGGGCTTAAGGGCGCCTGGACCCGCCCACTTCCGCTTTGGGGGCCAGCAACAGTTGCCAGGGCAACCCTGGGCATGGCAGGGGGCTTAAGGGGGCCTGGACCCGCCCACTTCCGCTTTGGGGGCCAGCAACAGTTGCCAGGGCAACCCTGGGCATGGCAGGGGGCCTGGACCCGCCCACTTCCGCTTTGGGGGCCAGCAACAGTTGCCAGGGCAACCCTGGGCAAGGCTGGGGGCTTAAGTGGGCCTGGACCCGCCCACTTCCGCTTTGGGGGCCAGCAACAGTTGCCAGGGCAACCCTGGGCATGGCAGGGGGCTTACGGGCGCCTGGACCCGCCCACTTCCACTTTGGGGGCCAGCAACAGTTTCCAGGGCAACCCTGGGCATGGCATGGGGGCTTAAGGGCGCCTGGACCCGCCCACTTCCGCTTTGGGGGCCAGCAACAGTTGCCAGGGCAACTCTGGGGATGGCAGGGGGCTTAAGGGCGCCTGGACCCGCCCACTTCCGCTTTGGGGGCCAGCAACAGTTGCCAGGGCAACCCTGGGCATGGGAGGGGGCTTAAGGGGGCCTGGACCAGCCCACTTCCGCTTTGGGGGCCAGCAACAGTTGCCAGGGCAACCCTGGGCAAGGCTGGGGGCTTAAGTGGGCCTGGACCCGCCCACTTCCGCTTTGGGGGCCAGCAACAGTTGCCAGGGCAACCCTGGGCATGGCAGGGGGCTTACGGGCGCCTGGACCCGCCCACTTCCGCTTTGGGGGCCAGCAACAGTTGCCAGGGCAACCCTGGGCATGGCATGGGGGCTTAAGGGCGCCTGGACCCGCCCACTTCCGCTTTGGGGGCCAGCAACAGTTGCCAGGGCAACCCTGGGGATGGCAGGGGGCTTAGGGGCGCCTGGACCCGCCCACTTCAACTTTGGGGGCCAGCAACAGTTGCCAGGGCAACCCTGGGCATGGCAGGGGGCTTAAGGGGGCCTGGACCCGCCCACTTCCGCTTTGGGGGCCAGCAACAGTTGCCAGGGCAACCCTGGGCATGGCAGGGGGCTTAAGGGGGCCTGGACCCGCCCACTTCCGCTTTGGGGCCCAGCAACAGTTGCAAGGGCAACCCTGGGCAAGGCTGGGGCTTAAGTGGGCCTGGACCCGCCCACTTCCGCTTTGGGGGCCAGCAACAGTTGCCAGGGCAACCCTGGGCATGGCAGGGGGCTTACGGGCGCCTGGACCCGCCCACTTCCGCTTTGGGGGCCAGCAACAGTTGCCAGGGCAACCCTGGGCATGGCAGGGGGCTTAAGGGCGCCTGTACCCGCCCTCTTCCGCTTTGGGGGCCAGCAACAGTTGCCAGGGCAACCCTTGGGATGGCAGGGGGCTTAAGGGCGCCTGGACCCGCCCACTTCCGCTTTGGGGGCCAGCAACAGTTGCCAGGGCAACCCTGGGCATGGCAGGGGCCTTAAGGGGGCCTGCACCCGCCCACTTCCGCTTTGGGGCCAGCAACAGTTGCCAGGGCAACCCTGGGCATGGCAGGGGGCTTAAGGGGTCTGGACCCGCCCACTTCCGCTTTGGGGGCCAGCAACAGTTGCCAGGGCAACCCTGGGCATGGCAGGGGGCTTAAGGGGGCCTGGACCCGCCCACTTCCGCTTTGGGGGCCAGCAACAGTTGCCAGGGCAACACTGGGCATGGCAGGGGGCTTAAGGGGGCCTGGACCCGCCCACTTCCGCTTTGGGGGCCAGCAACAGTTGCCAGGGCAACCCTGAGCATGGCAGGGGGCTTAAGGGCGCCTGGACCCGCCCACTTCCGCTTTGGGGGCCAGCAACAGTTGCCAGGGCAACCCTGGGGATGGCAGGGGGCTTAAGGGCGCCTGGACCCGCCCACTTCCGCTTTGGGGCCAGCAACAGTTGCCAGGGCAACCCTGGGCATGGCAGGGGGCTTAAGGGGGCCTGGACCCGCCCACTTCCGCTTTGGGGGCCAGCAACAGTTGCCAGGGCAACAATGGGCATGGCAGGGGGCTTAAGGGGGCCTGGATCCGCCCACTTCCGCTTTGGGGGCCAGCAACAGTTGCCAGGGCAACTCGGCATGGCAGGGGGCTTAAGGGGGCCTGGACCCGCCCACTTCCGCTTTGGGGGCCAGCAACAGTTGCCAGGGCAACCCTGGGCATGGCAGGGGGCTTAAGGGGGCCTGGACCCGCCCACTTCCGCTTTGGGGGCCAGCAACAGTTGCCAGGGCAACCCTGGGCATGGCAGGGGGCTTAAGGGGGCCTGGACCCGCCCACTTCCGCTTTGGGGCCAGCAACAGTTGCCAGGGCAACCCTGGGCATGGCAGGGGGCTTAAGGGGGCCTGGACCCGCCCACTTCCGCTTTGGGGGCCAGCAACAGTTGCCAGGGCAACCCTGGGCATGGCAGGGGGCTTAAGGGGGCCTGGACACGCCCACTTCCGCTTTGGGGGCCAGCAACAGTTGCCAGGGCAACCCTGGGCATGGCAGGGGGCTTAAGGGGGCCTGGACCCGCCCACTTCCGCTTTGGGGGCCAGCAACAGTTGCCAGGGCAACCCTGGGCAAGGCAGGGGGCTTAAGGGGGCCTGGACCCGCCCACTTCCGCTTTGGGGGCCAGCAACAGTTGCCAGGGCAACCCTGGGCATGGCAGTGGGCTTAAGGGCGCCAGGACCCGCCCACTTCCGCTTTGAGGGCCAGCAACAGTTGCCAGGGCAACCCTGGGCATGGCAGTGGGCTTAAGGGCGCCTGGACCCGCCCACTTCCGCTTTGGGGGCCAGCAACAGTTGCCAGGGCAACCCTGGGCATGGAAGGGGGCTTAAGGGGGCAAGGACCCGCCAACTTCCGCTTTGGGGGCCAGCAACAGTTGCCAGGGCAACCCTGGGCATGGCAGGGGCTTTAAGGGGGCCTGGACCTGCCCACTTCCGCTTTGGGGCCAGCAACAGTTGCCAGGGCAACCCTGGGCATGGCAGGGGGCTTAAGGGGGCCTGGACCCGCCAACTTCCGCTTTGGGGGCCAGCAACAGTTGCCAGGGCAACCCTGGGCATGGCAGGGGGCTTAAGGGGGCCTGGACCCGCCCTCTTCCGCTTTGGGGGCCAGCAACAGTTGCCAGGGCAACCCTGGGCATGGCAGGGGGCTTAAGGGGGCCTGGACCCGCCCACGTCCGCTTTGGGGGCCAGCAACAGTTGCCAGGGCAACCCTAAGCATGGCAGGGGGCTTAAGGGGGCCTGGACCCGCCCACTTCCGCTTTGGGGGCCAGCAACAGTTGCCAGGGCAACCCTGGGCATGGCAGGGGCCTTAAGGGGGCCTGGACCCGCCCACTTCCGCTTTGGGGCCAGCAACAGTTGCCAGGGCAACCCTGGGCATGGCAGGGGGCTTAAGGGGGCCTGGACCCGCACACTTCCGCTTTGGGGGCCAGCAACAGTTGCCAGGGCAACCCTGGGCATGGCAGGGGGCTTAAGGGGGCCTGGACCCGCCCACTTCCGCTTTGGGGGCCAGCAACAGTTGCCAGGGCAACCCTGGGCAAGGCAGTGGGCTTAAGGGCGCCTGGACCCGCCCACTTCCGCTTTGGGGGCCAGCAACAGTTGCCAGGGCAACCCTGGGCATGGAAGGGGGCTTAAGGGGGCCAGGACCCGCCAACTTCCGCTTTGGGGGCCAGCAACAGTTGCCAGGGCAACCCTGGGCATGGCAGGGGGCTTAAGGGGGCCTGGACCCGCCCACTTCCGCTTTGGGGGCCAGCAACAGTTGCAAGGGCAACCCTGGGCATGGCAGGGGGCTTAAGGGCGCCTGGACCCGCCCACTTCCGCTTTGGGGGCCAGCAACAGTTGCCAGGGCAACCCTAGGGATGGCAGGGGGCTTAAGGGCGCCTGGACCCGCCCACTTCCGCTTTGGGGCCAGCAACAGTTGCCAGGGCAACCCTGGGCATGGCAGGGGGCTTAAGGGGGCCTGGACCCGCCCACTTCCGCTTTGGGGGCCAGCAACAGTTGCCAGGGCAACCCTGGGCATGGCAGGGGGCTTAAGGGGGCCTGGACCCGCCCACTTCCGCTTTGGGGGCCAGCAACAGTTGCCAGGGCAACAATGGGCATGGCAGGGGGCTTAAGGGGGCCTGGATCCGCCCACTTCCGCTTTGGGGGCCAGCAACAGTTGCCAGGGCAATTCGGCATGGCAGGGGGCTTAAGGGGGCCTGTACCCGCCCACTTCCGCTTTGGGGGCCAGCAACAGTTGCCAGAGCAACCCTGGGCATGGCAGGGGGCTTAAGGGCGCCTGGACCCGCCCACTTCCGCTTTGGGGGCCAGCAACAGTTGCCAGGGCAACCCTGGGCATGGCAGGGGGCTTAAGGGGGCCAGGACCCGCCAACTTCCGCTTTGGGGGCCAGCAACAGTTGCCAGGGCAACCCTGGGCATGGCAGGGGGCTTAAGGGGGCCTGGACCCGCCCACTTCCGCTTTGGGGGCCAGCAACAGTTGCCAGGGCAACCCTGGGCATGGCAGGGGGCTTAAGGGCGCCTGGACCCGCCCACTTCCGCTTTGGGGGCCAGCAACAGTTGCCAGGGCAACCCTAGGGATGGTAGGGGGCTTAAGGGCGCCTGGACCCGCCCACTTCCGCTTTGGGGCCAACAACAGTTGCCAGGGCAACCCTGGGCATGACAGGGGGCTTAAGGGGGCCTGGACCCGCCCACTTCCGCTTTGGGGGCCAGCAACAGTTGCCAGGGCAACCCTGGGCATGGCAGGGGGCTTAAGGGGGCCAGGACCCGCCCACTTCTGCTTTGGGGGCCAGCAACAGTTGCCAGGGCAACAATGGGCATGGCAGGGGGCTTAAGGGGGCCTGGATCCGCCCACTTCCGCTTTGGGGGCCAGCAACAGTTGCCAGGGCAACTCGGCATGGCAGGTGGCTTAAGGGGGCCTGTACCCGCCCACTTCCGCTTTGGGGGCCAGCAACAGTTGCCAGAGCAACCCTGGGCATGGCAGGGGGCTTAAGGGCGCCTGGACCCGCCCACTTCCGCTTTGGGGGCCAGCAACAGTTGCCAGGGCAACCCTGGGCATGGCAGGGGGCTTAAGGGGGCCTGGACCCGCCCACTTCCGCTTTTGGGGCCAGCAACAGTTGCCAGGGCAACCCTGGGCATTGCAGGGGGCCTGGACCCGCCCACTTCCGCTTTGGGGGCCAGCAACAGTTGCCAGGGCAACCCTGGGCAAGGCTGGGGGCTTAAGTGGGCCTGGACCCGCCCACTTCCGCTTTGGGGGCCAGCAACAGTTGCCAGGGCAACCCTGGGCATGGCAGGGGGCTTACGGGCGCCTGGACCCGCCCACTTCCGCTTTGGGGGCCAGCAACAGTTTCCAGGGCAACCCTGGGCATGGCATGGGGGCTTAAGGGCGCCTGGACCCGCCCACTTCCGCTTTGGGGGCCAGCAACAGTTGCCAGGGCAACCCTGGGGATGGCAGGGGGCTTAAGGGCGCCTGGACCCGCCCACTTCCGCTTTGGGGGCCAGCAACAGTTGCCAGGGCAACTCTGGGCATGGGAGGGGGCTTAAGGGGGCCTGGACCCGCCCACTTCCGCTTTGGGGGCCAGCAACAGTTGCCAGGGCAACCCTGGGCAAGGCTGGGGGCTTAAGTGGGCCTGGACCCGCCCACTTCCGCTTTGGGGGCCAGCAACAGTTGCCAGGGCAACCCTGGGCATGGCAGGGGGCTTACGGGCGGCCTGGACCCGCCCACTTCCGCTTTGGGGGCCAGCAACAGTTGCCAGGGCAACCCTGGGCATGGCATGGGGGCTTAAGGGCGCCTGGACCCGCCACTTCCGCTTTGGGGGCCAGCAACAGTTGCCAGGGCAACCCTGGGGATGGCAGGGGGCTTAAGGGCGCCTGGACCCGCCCACTTCCGCTTTGGGGGCCAGCAACAGTTGCCAGGGCAACCCTGGGCATGGCAGGGGGCTTAAGGGGGCCTGGACCCGCCCACTTCCGCTTTGGGGGCCAGCAACAGTTGCCAGGGCAACCCTGGGCATGGCAGGGGGCTTAAGGGGGCCTGGACCCGCCCACTTCCGCTTTGGGGGCCAGCAACAGTTGCAAGGGCAACCCTGGGCAAGGCTGGGGGCTTAAGTGGGCCTGGACCCGCCCACTTCCGCTTTGGGGGCCAGCAACAGTTGCCAGGGCAACCCTGGGCATGGCAGGGGGCTTACGGGCGCCTGGACCCGCCCACTTCCGCTTTGGGGGCCAGCAACAGTTGCCAGGGCAACCCTGGGCATGGCAGGGGGCTTAAGGGCGCCTGTACCCACCCTCTTCCGCTTTGGGGGCCAGCAACAGTTGCCAGGGCAACCCTGGGGATGGCAGGGGGCTTAAGGGCGCCTGGACCCGCCCACTTCCGCTTTGGGGGCCAGCAACAGTTGCCAGGGCAACCCTGGGCATGGCAGGGGCCTTAAGGGGGCCTGCACCCGCCCACTTCCGCTTTGGGGCCAGCAACAGTTGCCAGGGCAACCCTGGGCATGGCAGGGGGCTTAAGGGGTCTGGACCCGCCCACTTCCGCTTTGGGGGCCAGCAACAGTTGCCAGGGCAACCCTGGGCATGGCAGGGGGCTTAAGGGTGCCTGGACCCGCCCACTTCCGCTTTGGGGGCCAGCAACAGTTGCCAGGGCAACACTGGGCATGGCAGGGGGCTTAAGGGGGCCTGGACCCGCCCACTTCCGCTTTGGGGGCCAGCAACAGTTGCCAGGGCAACCCTGGGCATGGCAGGGGGCTTAAGGGCGCCTGGACCCGCCCACTTCCGCTTTGGGGGCCAGCAACAGTTGCCAGGGCAACCCTGGGGATGGCAGGGGGGCTTAAGGGTGCCTGGACCTGCCCACTTCCGCTTTGGGGCCAGCAACAGTTGCCTGGGCAACCCAGGGCATGGCAGGGGGCTTAAGGGGGCCTGGACCCGCCCACTTCCGCTTTGGGGGCCAGCAACAGTTGCCAGGGCAACAATGGGCATGGCAGGGGGCTTAAGGGGGCCTGGATCCGCCCACTTCCGCTTTGGGGGCCAGCAACAGTTGCCAGGGCAACTCGGCATGGCAGGGGGCTTAAGGGGGCCAGGACCCGCCCACTTCCGCTTTGGGGGCCAGCAACAGTTGCCAGGGCAACCCTGGGCATGGCAGGGGGCTTAAGGGGGCCTGGACCCGCCCACTTCCGCTTTGGGGGCCAGCAACAGTTGCCAGGGCAACCCTGGGCATGGCAGGGGGCTTAAGGGGGCCTGGACCCGCCCACTTCCGCTTTGGGGCCAGCAACAGTTGCCAGGGCAACCCTGGGCATGGCAGGGGGCTTAAGGGGGCCTGGACCCGCCCACTTCCGCTTTGGGGGCCAGCAACAGTTGCCAGGGCAACCCTGGGCATGGCAGGGGGCTTAAGGGGGCCTGGACCCGCCCACTTCCGCTTTGGGGGCCAGCAACAGTTGCCAGGGCAACCCTGGGCATGGCAGGGGGCTTAAGGGGGCCTGGACCCGCCCACTTCCGCTTTGGGGGCCAGCAACAGTTGCCAGGGCAACCCTGGGCAAGGCAGGGGGCTTAAGGGGGCCTGGACCCGCCCACTTCCGCTTTGGGGGCCAGCAACAGTTGCCAGGGCAACCCTGGGCATGGCAGTGGGCTTATGGGCGCCAGGACCCGCCCACTTCCGCTTTGAGGGCCAGCAACAGTTGCCAGGGCAACCCTGGGCATGGCAGTGGGCTTAAGGGCGCCTGGACCCGCCCACTTCCGCTTTGGGGGCCAGCAACAGTTGCCAGGGCAACCCTGGGTATGGAAGGGGGCTTAAGGGGGCAAGGACCCGCCAACTTCCGCTTTGGGGGCCAGCAACAGTTGCCAGGGCAACCCTGGGCATGGCAGGGGCCTTAAGGGGGCCTGGACCTGCCCACTTCCGCTTTGGGGCCAGCAACAGTTGCCAGGGCAACCCTGGGCATGGCAGGGGGCTTAAGGGGGCCTGGACCCGCCAACTTCCGCTTTGGGGGCCAGCAACAATTGCCAGGGCAACCCTGGGCATGGCAGGGGGCTTAAGGGGGCCTGGACCCGCCCTCTTCCGCTTTGGGGGCCAGCAACAGTTGCCAGGGCAACCCTGGGCATGGCAGGGGGCTTAAGGGGGCCTGGACCCGCCCACGTCCGCTTTGGGGGCCAGCAACAGTTGCCAGGGCAACCCTAAGCATGGCAGGGGGCTTATGGGGGCCTGGACCCGCCCACTTCCGCTTTGGGGGCCAGCAACAGTTGCCAGGGCAACCCTGGGCATGGCAGGGGCCTTAAGGGGGCCTGGACCCGCCCACTTCCGCTTTGGGGGCCAGCAACAGTTTGCCAGGGCAACCATGGGCATGGCAGGGGGCTTAAGGGGGCCTGGACCCGCCCACTTCCGCTTTGGGGGCCAGCAACAGTTGCCAGGGCAACCCTGGGCATGGCAGGGGGCTTAATGGGGCCTGGACCCGCCCACTTCCGCTTTGGGGGCCAGCAACAGTTGCCAGGGCAACCCTGGGCAAGGCAGGGGGCTTAAGGGGGCCTGGACCCGCCCACTTCCGCTTTGGGGGCCAGCAACAGTTGCCAGGGCAACCCTGGGCATGGCAGGGGGCTTAAGGGGGCCTGGACCCGCCCACTTCCGCTTTGGGGGCCAGCAACAGTTGCCAGGGCAACCCTGGGCATGGCAGGGGGCTTAAGGGCGCCTGGACCCGCCCACTTCCGCTTTGGGGGCCAGCAACAGTTGCCAGGGCAACCCTGGGCATGGCAGGGGGCTTAAGGGGGCCTGGACCCGCCAACTTCCGCTTTGGGGGCCAGCAACAGTTGCCAGGGCAACCCTGGGCATGGCAGGGGGCTTAAGGGGGCCTGGACCCGCCCTCTTCCGCTTTGGGGGCCAGCAACAGTTGCCAGGGCAACCCTGGGCATGGCAGGGGGCTTAAGGGGGCCTGGACCCGCCCACGTCCGCTTTGGGGGCCAGCAACAGTTGCCAGGGCAACCCTAAGCATGGCAGGGGGCTTATGGGGGCCTGGACCCGCCCACTTCCGCTTTGGGGGCCAGCAACAGTTGCCAGGGCAACCCTGGGCATGGCAGGGGCCTTAAGGGGGCCTGGACCCGCCCACTTCCGCTTTGGGGGCCAGCAACAGTTGCCAGGGCAACCATGGGCATGGCAGGGGGCTTAAGGGGGCCTGGACCCGCCCACTTCCGCTTTGGGGGCCAGCAACAGTTGCCAGGGCAACCCTGGGCATGGCAGGGGGCTTAATGGGGCCTGGACCCGCCCACTTCCGCTTTGGGGGCCAGCAACAGTTGCCAGGGCAACCCTGGGCATGGCAGGGGGCTTAAGGGGGCCTGGACCCGCCCTCTTCCGCTTTGGGGGCCAGCAACAGTTGCCAGGGCAACCCTGGGCATGGCAGGGGGCTTAAGGGGGCCTGGACCCGCCCACGTCCGCTTTGGGGGCCAGCAACAGTTGCCAGGGCAACCCTAAGCATGGCAGGGGGCTTATGGGGGCCTGGACCCGCCCACTTCCGCTTTGGGGGCCAGCAACAGTTGCCAGGGCAACCCTGGGCATGGCAGGGGCCTTAAGGGGGCCTGGACCCGCCCACTTCCGCTTTGGGGGCCAGCAACAGTTGCCAGGGCAACCATGGGCATGGCAGGGGGCTTAAGGGGGCCTGGACCCGCCCACTTCCGCTTTGGGGGCCAGCAACAGTTGCCAGGGCAACCCTGGGCATGGCAGGGGGCTTAATGGGGCCTGGACCCGCCCACTTCCGCTTTGGGGGCCAGCAACAGTTGCCAGGGCAACCCTGGGCAAGGCAGGGGGCTTAAGGGGGCCTGGACCTGCCCACTTCCGCTTTTGGGGCCAGCAACAGTTGCCAGGGCAACCCTGGGCATGGCAGGGGGCTTAAGGGGGCCTGGACCCGCCCACTTCCGCTTTGGGGGGCCAGCAACAGTTGCCAGGGCAACCCTAGGGATGGCAGGGGGCTTAAGGGCGCCTGGACCCGCCCACTTCCGCTTTGGGGCCAGCAACAGTTGCCAGGGCAACCCTGGGCATGGCAGGGGGCTTAAGGGGGCCTGGACCCGCCCACTTCCGCTTTGGGGGCCAGCAACAGTTGCCAGGGCAACCCTGGGCATGGCAGGGGGCTTAAGGGGGCCTGGATCCGCCCACTTCCGCTTTGGGGGCCAGCAACAGTTGCCAGGGCAACTCGGCATGGCAGGGGGCTTAAGGGGGCCTGTACCCGCCCACTTCCGCTTTGGGGGCCAGCAACAGTTGCCAGAGCAACCCTGGGCATGGCAGGGGGCTTAAGGGCGCCTGGACCCGCCCACTTCCGCTTTGGGGGCCAGCAACAGTTGCCAGGGCAACCCTGGGCATGGCAGGGGGCTTAAGGGGGCCTGGACCCGCCCACTTCCGCTTTGGGGGCCAGCAACAGTTGCCAGGGCAACCCTGGGCATGGCAGGGGGCTTAAGAGGGCCTGGACCCGCCCACTTCCGCTTTGGGGGCCAGCAACAGTTGCCAGGGCAACCCTGGGCAAGGCTGGGGGCTTAAGTGGGCCTGGACCCGCCCACTTCCGCTTTGGGGGCCAGCAACAGTTGCCAGGGAAACCCTGGGCATGGCAGGGGGCTTACGGGCGCCTGGACCCGCCCACTTCCGCTTTGGGGGCCAGCAACAGTTGCCAGGGCAACCCTGGGCATGGCATGGGGGCTTAAGGGCGCCTGGACCCGCCCACTTCCGCTTTGGGGGCCAGCAACAGTTGCCAGGGCAACCCTGGGGATGGCAGGGGGCTTAAGGGCGCCTGGACCCGCCCACTTCCGCTTTGGGGGCCAGCAACAGTTGCCAGGGCAACCCTGGGCATGGCAGGGGGCTTAAGGGGGCCTGGACCCGCCCTCTTCCGCTTTGGGGGCCAGCAACAGTTGCCAGGGCAACCCTGGGCATGGCAGGGGGCTTAAAGGGGCCTGGACCCGCCCACTTCCGCTTTGGGGGCCAGCAACAGTTGCAAGGGCAACCCTGGGCAAGGCTGGGGGCTTAAGTGGGCCTGGACCCGCCCACTTCCGCTTTGGGGGCCAGCAACAGTTGCCAGGGCAACCCTGGGCATGGCAGAGGGCTTACGGGCGCCTGGACCCGCCCACTTCCGCTTTGGGGGCCAGCAACAGTTGCCAGGGCAACCCTGGGCATGGCAGGGGGCTTAAGGGCGCCTGGACTCGCCCACTTCCGCTTTGGGGGCCAGCAACAGTTGCCAGGGCAACCCTGGGCATGGCAGGGGGCTTAAGGGGGCCTGGACCCGCCCACTTCCGCTTTGGGGCCAGCAACAGTTGCCAGGGCAACCCTGGGCATGGTAGGGGGCTTAAGGGGGCCTGGACCCGCCCACTTCCGCTTTGGGGGCGAGCAACAGTTGCCAGGGCAACCCTGGGCATGGCAGGGGGCTTAAGGGGGCCTGGACCCGCCCACTTCCGCTTTGGGGGCCAGCAACAGTTGCCAGGGCAACACTGGGCATGGCAGGGGGCTTAAGGGGGCCTGGACCCGCCCACTTCCGCTTTGGGGGCCAGCAACAGTTGCCAGGGCAACCCTGGGAATGGCAGGGGGCTTAAGGGGGCCTGGACCCGCCCACTTCCGCTTTGGGGGCCAGCAACAGTTGCCAGGGCAACCCTGGGCAAGGCAGGGGGCTTAAGGGGGCCTGGACCCGCCCACTTCCGCTTTGGGGGCCAGCAACAGTTGCCAGGGCAACCCTGGGCATGGCAGTGGGCTTAAGGGCGCCAGGACCCGCCCACTTCCGCTTTGGGGGCCAGCAACAGTTGCCAGGGCAACCCTGGGCATGGCAGTGGGCTTAAGGGCACCTGGACCCGCCCACTTCCGCTTTGGGGGCCAGCAACAGTTGCCAGGGCAACCCTGGGCATGGAAGGGGGCTTAAGGGGGCAAGGACCCGCCAACTTCCGCTTTGGGGGCCAGCAACAGTTGCCAGGGCAACCCTGGGCATGGCAGGGGGCTTAAGGGGGCCTGGACCCGCCTACTTCCGCTTTGGGGGCCAGCAACAGTTGCCAGGGCAACCCTGGGCATGGCAGGGGGCTTAAGGGCGCCTGGACCCGCCCACTTCCGCTTTGGGGGCCAGCAACAGTTGCCAGGGCAACCCTAGGGATGGCAGGGGGCTTAAGGGCGCCTGGACCCGCCCACTTCCGCTTTGGGGCTAGCAACAGTTGCCAGGGCAACCCTGGGCATGGCAGGGGGCTTAAGGGGGCCTGGACCCGCCCACTTCCGCTTTGGGGGCCAGCAACAGTTGCCAGGGCAACCCTGGGCATGGCAGGGGGCTTAAGGGGGCCTGGACCCGCCCACTTCCGCTTTGGGGGCCAGCAACAGTTGCCAGGGCAACAATGGGCATGGCAGGGGGCTTAAGGGGGCCTGGATCTGCCCACTTCCGCTTTGGGGGCCAGCAACAGTTGCCAGGGCAACTCGGCATGGCAGGGGGCTTAAGGGGGCCTGTACCCGCCCACTTCCGCTTTGGGGCTAGCAACAGTTGCCAGGGCAACCCTGGGCATGGCAGGGGGCTTAAGGGGGCCTGGACCCGCCCACTTCCGCTTTGGGGGCCAGCAACAGTTGCCAGGGCAACCCTGGGCATGGCAGGGGGCTTAAGGGGGCCTGGACCCGCCCACTTCCGCTTTGGGGGCCAGCAACAGTTGCCAGGGCAACAATGGGCATGGCAGGGGGCTTAAGGGGGCCTGGATCTGCCCACTTCCGCTTTGGGGGCCAGCAACAGTTGCCAGGGCAACTCGGCATGGCAGGGGGCTTAAGGGGGCCTGTACCCGCCCACTTCCGCTTTGGGGGCCAGCAACAGTTGCCAGAGCAACCCTGGGCATGGCAGGGGGCTTAAGGGCGCCTGGACCCGCCCACTTCCGCTTTGGGGGCCAGCAACAGTTGCCAGGGCAACCCTGGGCATGGCAGGGGGCTTAAGGGGGCCTGGACCCGCCCACTTCCGCTTTGGGGGCCAGCAACAGTTGCCAGGGCAACCCTGGGCATGGAAGGGGGCTTAAGGGGGCAAGGACCCGCCAACTTCCGCTTTGGGGGCCAGCAACAGTTGCCAGGGCAACCCTGGGCATGGCAGGGGGCTTAAGGGGGCCTGGACCCGCCAACTTCCGCTTTGGGGGCCAGCAACAGTTGCCAGGGCAACCCTGGGCATGGCAGGGGGCTTAAGGGGGCCTGGACCCGCCCTCTTCCGCTTTGGGGGCCAGCAACAGTTGCCAGGGCAACCCTGGGCATGGCAGGGGGCTTAAGGGGGCCTGGACCCGCCCACGTCCGCTTTGGGGGCCAGCAACAGTTGCCAGGGCAACCCTAAGCATGGCAGGGGGCTTAAGGGGGCCTGGACCCGCCCACTTCCGCTTTGGGGGCCAGCAACAGTTGCCAGGGCAACCCTGGGCATGGCAGGGGCCTTAAGGGGGCCTGGACCCGGCCACTTCCGCTTTGGGGCCAGCAACAGTTGCCAGGGCAACCCTGGGCATGGCAGGGGGCTTAAGGGGGCCTGGACCCGCCCACTTCCGCTTTGGGGGCCAGCAACAGTTGCCAGGGCAACAATGGGCATGGCAGGGGGCTTAAGGGGGCCTGGATCTGCCCACTTCCGCTTTGGGGGCCAGCAACAGTTGCCAGGGCAACTCGGCATGGCAGGGGGCTTAAGGGGGCCTGTACCCGCCCACTTCCGCTTTGGGGGCCAGCAACAGTTGCCAGAGCAACCCTGGGCATGGCAGGGGGCTTAAGGGCGCCTGGACCCGCCCACTTCCGCTTTGGGGGCCAGCAACAGTTGCCAGGGCAACCCTGGGCATGGCAGGGGGCTTAAGGGGGCCTGGACCCGCCCACTTCCGCTTTGGGGGCCAGCAACAGTTGCCAGGGCAACCCTGGGCATGGAAGGGGGCTTAAGGGGGCAAGGACCCGCCAACTTCCGCTTTGGGGGCCAGCAACAGTTGCCAGGGCAACCCTGGGCATGGCAGGGGGCTTAAGGGGGCCTGGACCCGCCAACTTCCGCTTTGGGGGCCAGCAACAGTTGCCAGGGCAACCCTGGGCATGGCAGGGGGCTTAAGGGGGCCTGGACCCGCCCTCTTCCGCTTTGGGGGCCAGCAACAGTTGCCAGGGCAACCCTGGGCATGGCAGGGGGCTTAAGGGGGCCTGGACCCGCCCACGTCCGCTTTGGGGGCCAGCAACAGTTGCCAGGGCAACCCTAAGCATGGCAGGGGGCTTAAGGGGGCCTGGACCCGCCCACTTCCGCTTTGGGGGCCAGCAACAGTTGCCAGGGCAACCCTGGGCATGGCAGGGGCCTTAAGGGGGCCTGGACCCGGCCACTTCCGCTTTGGGGCCAGCAACAGTTGCCAGGGCAACCCTGGGCATGGCAGGGGGCTTAAGGGGGCCTGGACCCGCCCACTTCCGCTTTGGGGGCCAGCAACAGTTGCAAGGGCAACCCTGGGCATGGCGGGGGCTTAAGGGGGCCTGGACCCGCCCACTTCCGCTTTGGGGGCCAGCAACAGTTGCCAGGGCAACCCTGGGCAAGGCAGGGGGCTTAAGGGGGCCTGGACCCGCCCACTTCCGCTTTGGGGGCCAGCAACAGTTGCCAGGGCAACCCTGGGCATGGCAGGGGGCTTAAGGGGGCCTGGACCCGCCCACTTCCGCTTTGGGGGCCAGCAACAGTTGCCAGGGCAACCATGGGCATGGCAGTGGGCTTAAGGGCGCCTGGACCCGCCCACTTCCGCTTTGGGGGCCAGCAACAGTTGCCAGGGCAACCCTGGGCATGGAAGGGGGCTTAAGGGGGCCAGGACCCGCCAACTTCCGCTTTGGGGGCCAGCAACAGTTGCCAGGGCAACCCTGGGCATGGCAGGGGGCTTAAGGGATCCTGGACCCGCCCACTTCCGCTTTGGGGGCCAGCAACAGTTGCCAGGGCAACCCTGGGCATGGCAGGGGGCTTAAGGGCGCCTGGACCCGCCCACTTCCGCTTTGGGGGCCAGCAACAGTTGCCAGGGCAACCCTAGGGATGGCAGGGGGCTTAAGGGCGCCTGGACCCGCCCACTTCCGCTTTGGGGCTAGCAACAGTTGCCAGGGCAACCCTGGGCATGGCAGGGGGCTTAAGGGGGCCTGGACCCGCCCACTTCCGCTTTGGGGGCCAGCAACAGTTGCCAGGGCAACCCTGGGCATGGCAGGGGGCTTAAGGGGGCCTGGACCCGCCCACTTCCGCTTTGGGGGCCAGCAACAGTTGCCAGGGCAACAATGGGCATGGCAGGGGGCTTAAGGGGGCCTGGATCTGCCCACTTCCGCTTTGGGGGCCAGCAACAGTTGCCAGGGCAACTCGGCATGGCAGGGGGCTTAAGGGGGCCTGTACCCGCCCACTTCCGCTTTGGGGGCCAGCAACAGTTGCCAGAGCAACCCTGGGCATGGCAGGGGGCTTAAGGGCGCCTGGACCCGCCCACTTCCGCTTTGGGGGCCAGCAACAGTTGCCAGGGCAACCCTGGGCATGGCAGGGGGCTTAAGGGGGCCTGGACCCGCCCACTTCCGCTTTGGGGGCCAGCAACAGTTGCCAGGGCAACCCTGGGCATGGCAGGGGGCTTAAGGGGGCCTGGACCCGCCCACTTCCGCTTTGCGGGCCAGCAACAGTTGCCAGGGCAACCCTGGGCAAGGCTGGGGGCTTAAGTGGGCCTGGACCCGCCCACTTCCGATTTGGGGGCCAGCAACAGTTGCCAGGGCAACCCTGGGCATGGCAGGGGGCTTACGGGCGCCTGGACCCGCCCACTTCCGCTTTGGGGGCCAGCAACAGTTGCCAGGGCAACCCTGGGCATGGCATGGGGGCTTAAGGGCGCCTGGACCCGCCCACTTCCGCTTTGGGGGCCAGCAACAGTTGCCAGGGCAACCCTGGGGATGGCAGGGGGCTTAAGGGCGCCTGGACCCGCCCACTTCCGCTTTGGGGGCCAGCAACAGTTGCCAGGGCAACCCTGGGCATGGCAGGGGGCTTAAGGGGGCCTGGACCCGCCCACTTCCGCTTTGGGGGCCAGCAACAGTTGCCAGGGCAACCCTGGGCATGGCAGGGGGCTTAAAGGGGCCTGGACCCGCCCACTTCCGCTTTGGGGGCCAGCAACAGTTGCAAGGGCAACCCTGGGCAAGGCTGGGGGCTTAAGTCGGCCTGGACCCCCCCACTTCCGCTTTGGGGGCCAGCAACAGTTGCCAGGGCAACCCTGGGCATGGCAGGGGGCTTACGGGCGCCTGGACCCGCCCACTTCCGCTTTGGGGGCCAGCAACAGTTGCCAGGGCAACCCTGGGCATGGCAGGGGGCTTAAGGGCGCCTGGACCCGCCCACTTCCGCTTTGGGGGCCAGCAACAGTTGCCAGGCCAACCCTGGGGATGGCAGGGGGCTTAAGGGCGCCTGGACCCGCCCACTTCCGCTTTGGGGGCCAGCAACAGTTGCCAGGGCAACCCTGGGCATGGCAGGGGCCTTAAGGGGGCCTGGACCCGCCCACTTCCGCTTTGGGGCCAGCAACAGTTGCCAGGGCAACCCTGGGCATGGCAGGGGGCTTAAGGGGGCCTGGACCCGCCCACTTCCGCTTTGGGGGCCAGCAACAGTTGCCAGGGCAACAATGGGCATGGCAGGGGGCTTAAGGGGGCCTGGATCCGCCCACTTCCGCTTTGGGGGCCAGCAACAGTTGCCAGGGCAACTCGGCATGGCAGGGGGCTTAAGGGGGCCAGGACCCGCCCACTTCCGCTTTGGGGGCCAGCAACAGTTGCCAGGGCAACCCTGGGCATTGCAGGGGGCTTAAGGGGGCCTGGACCCGCCCACTTCCGCTTTGGGGGCCAGCAACAGTTGCCAGGGCAACCCTGGGCATGGCAGGGGGCTTAAGGGGGCCTGGACCCGCCCACTTCCGCTTTGGGGCCAGCAACAGTTGCCAGGGCAACCCTGGGCATGGCAGGGGGCTTAAGGGGGCCTGGACCCGCCCACTTCCGCTTTGGGGGCCAGCAACAGTTGCCAGGGCAACCCTGGGCATGGCAGGGGGCTTAAGGGGGCCTGGACCCGCCCACTTCCGCTTTGGGGGCCAGCAACAGTTGCCAGGGCAACACTGGGCATGGCAGGGGGCTTAAGGGGGCCTGGACCCGCCCACTTCCGCTTTGGGGGCCAGCAACAGTTGCCAGGGCAACCCTGGGAATGGCAGGGGGCTTAAGGGGGCCTGGACCCGCCCACTTCCGCTTTGGGGGCCAGCAACAGTTGCCAGGGCAACCCTGGGCAAGGCAGGGGGCTTAAGGGGGCCTGGACCCGCCCACTTCCGCTTTGGGGCCAGCAACAGTTGCCAGGGCAACCCTGGGCATGGCAGTGGGCTTAAGGGCGCCAGGACCCGCCCACTTCCGCTTTGGGGGACAGCAACAGTTGCCAGGGCAACCCTGGGCATGGCAGTGGGCTTAAGGGCGCCTGGACCCGCCCACTTCCGCTTTGGGGGCCAGCAACAGTTGCCAGGGCAACCCTGGGCATGGAAGGGGGCTTAAGGGGGCAAGGACCCGCCAACTTCCGCTTTGGGGGCCAGCAACAGTTGCCAGGGCAACCCTGGGCATGGCAGGGGGCTTAAGGGGGCCTGGACCCGCCAACTTCCGCTTTGGGGGCCAGTAACAGTTGCCAGGGCAACCCTGGGCATGGCAGGGGGCTTAAGGGGGCCTGGACCCGCCCTCTTCCGCTTTGGGGGCCAGCAACAGTTGCCAGGGCAACCCTGGGCATGGCAGGGGGCTTAAGGGGGCCTGGACCCGCCCACGTCCGCTTTGGGGGCCAGCAACAGTTGCCAGGGCAACCCTAAGCATGGCAGGGGGCTTAAGGGGGCCTGGACCCGCCCACTTCCGCTTTGGGGGCCAGCAACAGTTGCCAGGGCAACCCTGGGCATGGCAGGGGCCTTAAGGGGGCCTGGACCCGCCCACTTCCGCTTTGGGGCCAGCAACAGTTGCCAGGGCAACCCTGGGCATGGCAGGGGGCTTAAGGGGGCCTGGACCCGCCCACTTCCGCTTTGGGGGCCAGCAACAGTTGCAAGGGCAACCCTGGGCATGGCAGGGGGCTTAAGGGGGCCTGGACCCGCCCACTTCCGCTTTGGGGGCCAGCAACAGTTGCCAGGGCAACCCTGGGCATGGCAGGGGGCTTAAGGGGGCCTGGACCCGCCCACTTCCGCTTTGGGGGCCAGCAACAGTTGCCAGGGCAACCCTAGGGATGGCAGGGGGCTTAAGGGGGCCTGGACCCGCCCACTTCCGCTTTGGGGGCCAGCAACAGTTGCCAGGGCAACCCTGGGCAAGGCTGGGGGCTTAAGGGGGCCTGGACCCGCCCACTTCCGCTTTGGGGGCCAGCAACAGTTGCCAGGGCAACCCTGGGCATGGCAGGGGGCTTAAAGGGGCCTGGACCCGCCCACTTCCGCTTTGGGGGCCAGCAACAGTTGCAAGGGCAACCCTGGGCAAGGCTGGGGGCTTAAGTGGGCCTGGACCCGCCCACTTCCGCTTTGGGGGCCAGCAACAGTTGCCAGGGCAACCCTGGGCATGGCAGGGGGCTTACGGGCGCCTGGACCCGCCCACTTCCGCTTTGGGGGCCAGCAACAGTTGCCAGGGCAACCCTGGGCATGGCAGCGGGCTTAAGGGCGCCTGGACTCGCCCACTTCCGCTTTGGGGGCCAGCAACAGTTGCCAGGCCAACCCTGGGGATGGCAGGGGGCTTAAGGGCGCATGGACCCGCCCACTTCCGCTTTGGGGGCCAGCAACAGTTGCCAGGGCAACCCTGGGCATGGCAGGGGCCTTAAGGGGGCCTGGACCCGCCCACTTCCGCTTTGGGGCCAGCAACAGTTGCCAGGGCAACCCTGGGCATGGCAGGGGGCTTAAGGGGGCCTGGACCCGCCCACTTCCGCTTTGGGGGCCAGCAACAGTTGCCAGGGCAACAATGGGCATGGCAGGGGGCTTAAGGGGGCCTGGATCCGCCCACTTCCGCTTTGGGGGCCAGCAACAGTTGCCAGGGCAACTCGGCATGGCAGGGGGCTTAAGGGGGCCAGGACCCGCCCACTTCCGCTTTGGGGGCCAGCAACAGTTGCCAGGGCAACCCTGGGCATGGCAGGGGGCTTAAGGGGGCCTGGACCCGCCCACTTCCGCTTTGGGGGCCAGCAACAGTTGCCAGGGCAACCCTGGGCATGGCAGGGGGCTTAAGGGGGCCTGGACCCGCCCACTTCCGCTTTGGGGCCAGCAACAGTTGCCAGGGCAACCCTGGGCATGGTAGGGGGCTTAAGGGGGCCTGGACCCGCCCACTTCCGCTTTGGGGGCCAGCAACAGTTGCCAGGGCAACCCTGGGCATGGCAGGGGGCTTAAGGGGGCCTGGACCCGCCCACTTCCGCTTTGGGGGCCAGCAACAGTTGCCAGGGCAACACTGGGCATGGCAGGGGGCTTAAGGGGGCCTGGACCCGCCCACTTCCGCTTTGGGGGCCAGCAACAGTTGCCAGGGCAACCCTGGGAATGGCAGGGGGCTTAAGGGGGCCTGGACCCGCCCACTTCCGCTTTGGGGGCCAGCAACAGTTGCCAGGGCAACCCTGGGCAAGGCAGGGGGCTTAAGGGGGCCTGGACCCGCCCACTTCCGCTTTGGGGGCCAGCAACAGTTGCCAGGGCAACCCTGGGCATGGCAGTGAGCTTAAGGGCGCCAGGACCCGCCCACTTCCGCTTTGGGGGCCAGCAACAGTTGCCAGGGCAACCCTGGGCATGGCAGTGGGCTTAAGGGCGCCTGGACCCGCCCACTTCCGCTTTGGGGGCCAGCAACAGTTGCCAGGGCAACCCTGGGCATGGAAGGGGGCTTAAGGGGGCAAGGACCCGCCAACTTCCGCTTTGGGGGCCAGCAACAGTTGCCAGGGCAACCCTGGGCATGGCAGGGGGCTTAAGGGGGCCTGGACCCGCCAACTTCCGCTTTGGGGGCCAGCAACAGTTGCCAGGGCAACCCTGGGCATGGCAGGGGGCTTAAGGGGGCCTGGACCCGCCCTCTTCCGCTTTGGGGGCCAGCAACAGTTGCCAGGGCAACCCTGGGCATGGCAGGGGGCTTAAGGGGGCCTGGACCCGCCCACGTCCGCTTTGGGGGCCAGCAACAGTTGCCAGGGCAACCCTAAGCATGGCAGGGGGCTTAAGGGGGCCTGGACCCGCCCACTTCCGCTTTGGGGGCCAGCAAAAGTTGCCAGGGCAACCCTGGGCATGGCAGGGGCCTTAAGGGGGCCTGGACCCGGCCACTTCCGCTTTGGGGCCAGCAACAGTTGCCAGGGCAAGCCTGGGCATGGCAGGGGGCTTAAGGGGGCCTGGACCCGCCCACTTCCGCTTTGGGGGCCAGCAACAGTTGCAAGGGCAACCCTGGGCATGGCAGGGGGCTTAAGGGGGCCTGGACCCGCCCACTTCCGCTTTGGGGGCCAGCAACAGTTGCCAGGGCAACCCTGGGCAAGGCAGGGGGCTTAAGGGGGCCTGGACCCGCCCACTTCCGCTTTGGGGGCCAGCAACAGTTGCCAGGGCAACCCTGGGCATGGCAGGGGGCTTAAGGGGGCCTGGACCCGCCCACTTCCGCTTTGGGGGCCAGCAACAGTTGCCAGGGCAACCCTGGGCATGGCAGGGGGCTTAAGGGGGCCAGGACCCGCCAACTTCCGCTTTGGGGGCCAGCAACAGTTGCCAGGGCAACCCTGGGCATGGCAGGGGGCTTAAGGGATCCTGGACCCGCCCACTTCCGCTTTGGGGGCCAGCAACAGTTGCCAGGGCAACCCTGGGCATGGCAGGGGGCTTAAGGGCGCCTGGACCCGCCCACTTCCGCTTTGGGGGCCAGCAACAGTTGCCAGGGCAACCCTAGGGATGGCAGGGGGCTTAAGGGCGCCTGGACCCGCCCACTTCCGCTTTGGGGCTAGCAACAGTTGCCAGGGCAACCCTGGGCATGGCAGGGGGCTTAAGGGGGCCTGGACCCGCCCACTTCCGCTTTGGGGGCCAGCAACAGTTGCCAGGGCAACCCTGGGCATGGCAGGGGGCTTAAGGGGGCCTGGACCCGCCCACTTCCGCTTTGGGGGCCAGCAACAGTTGCCAGGGCAACAATGGGCATGGCAGGGGGCTTAAGGGGGCCTGGATCTGCCCACTTCCGCTTTGGGGGCCAGCAACAGTTGCCAGGGCAACTCGGCATGGCAGGGGGCTTAAGGGGGCCTGTACCCGCCCACTTCCGCTTTGGGGGCCAGCAACAGTTGCCAGGGCAACCCTGGGCATGGCAGGGGGCTTAAGGGCGCCTGGACCCGCCCACTTCCGCTTTGGGGGCCAGCAACAGTTGCCAGGGCAACCCTGGGCATGGCAGGGGGCTTAAGGGGGCCTTGACCCGCCCACTTCCGCTTTGGGGGCCAGCAACAGTTGCCAGGGCAACCCTGGGCATGGCAGGGGGCTTAAGGGGGCCTGGACCCGCCCACTTCCGCTTTGGGGGCCAGCAACAGTTGCCAGGGCGACCCTGGGCAAGGCTGGGGGCTTAAGTGGGCCTGGACCCGCCCACTTCCGATTTGGGGGCCAGCAACAGTTGCCAGGGCAACCCTGGGCAAGGCAGGGGGCTTAAGGGGGCCTGGACCCGCCCACTTCCGCTTTGGGGGCCAGCAACAGTTGCCAGGGCAACCCTGGGCATGGCAGGGGGCTTAAGGGGGCCTGGACCCGCCCACTTCCGCTTTGGGGGCCAGCAACAGTTGCCAGGGCAACCCTGGGCATGGCAGGGGGCTTAAGGGGGCCAGGACCCGCCAACTTCCGCTTTGGGGGCCAGCAACAGTTGCCAGGGCAACCCTGGGCATGGCAGGGGGCTTAAGGGATCCTGGACCCGCCCACTTCCGCTTTGGGGGCCAGCAACAGTTGCCAGGGCAACCCTGGGCATGGCAGGGGGCTTAAGGGCGCCTGGACCCGCCCACTTCCGCTTTGGGGGCCAGCAACAGTTGCCAGGGCAACCCTAGGGATGGCAGGGGGCTTAAGGGCGCCTGGACCCGCCCACTTCCGCTTTGGGGCTAGCAACAGTTGCCAGGGCAACCCTGGGCATGGCAGGGGGCTTAAGGGGGCCTGGACCCGCCCACTTCCGCTTTGGGGGCCAGCAACAGTTGCCAGGGCAACCCTGGGCATGGCAGGGGGCTTAAGGGGGCCTGGACCCGCCCACTTCCGCTTTGGGGGCCAGCAACAGTTGCCAGGGCAACAATGGGCATGGCAGGGGGCTTAAGGGGGCCTGGATCTGCCCACTTCCGCTTTGGGGGCCAGCAACAGTTGCCAGGGCAACTCGGCATGGCAGGGGGCTTAAGGGGGCCTGTACCCGCCCACTTCCGCTTTGGGGGCCAGCAACAGTTGCCAGGGCAACCCTGGGCATGGCAGGGGGCTTAAGGGCGCCTGGACCCGCCCACTTCCGCTTTGGGGGCCAGCAACAGTTGCCAGGGCAACCCTGGGCATGGCAGGGGGCTTAAGGGGGCCTTGACCCGCCCACTTCCGCTTTGGGGGCCAGCAACAGTTGCCAGGGCAACCCTGGGCATGGCAGGGGGCTTAAGGGGGCCTGGACCCGCCCACTTCCGCTTTGGGGGCCAGCAACAGTTGCCAGGGCGACCCTGGGCAAGGCTGGGGGCTTAAGTGGGCCTGGACCCGCCCACTTCCGATTTGGGGGCCAGCAACAGTTGCCAGGGCAACCCTGGGCATGGCAGGGGGCTTACGGGCGCCTGGACCCGCCCACTTCCGCTTTGGGGGCCAGCAACAGTTGCCAGGGCAACCCTGGGCATGGCATGGGGGCTTAAGGGCGCCTGGACCCGCCCACTTCCGCTTTGGGGGCCAGCAACAGTTGCCAGGGCAACCCTGGGGATGGCAGGGGGCTTAAGGGCGCCTGGACCCACCCACTTCCGCTTTGGGGGCCAGCAACAGTTGCCAGGGCAACCCTGGGCATGGCAGGGGGCTTAAGGGGGCCTGGACCCGCCCACTTCCGCTTTGGGGGCCAGCAACAGTTGCCAGGGCAACCCTGGGCATGGCAGGGGGCTTAAAGGGGCCTGGACCCGCCCACTTCCGCTTTGGGTGCCAGCAACAGTTGCAAGGGCAACCCTGGGCAAGGCTGGGGGCTTAAGTCGGCCTGGACCCGCCCACTTCCGCTTTGGGGGCCAGCAACAGTTGCCAGGGCAACCCTGGGCATGGCAGGGGGCTTACGGGCGCCTGGACCCGCCCACTTCCGCTTTGGGGGCCAGCAACAGTTGCCAGGGCAACCCTGGGCATGGCAGGGGGCTTAAGGGCGCCTGGACCCGCCCACTTCCGCTTTGGGGGCCAGCAACAGTTGCCAGGCCAACCCTGGGGATGGCACGGGGCTTAAGGGCGCCTGGACCCGCCCACTTCCGCTTTGGGGGCCAGCAACAGTTGCCAGGGCAACCCTGGGCATGGCAGGGGCCTTAAGGGGGCCTGGACCCGCCCACTTCCGCTTTGGGGCCAGCAACAGTTGCCAGGGCAACCCTGGGCATGGCAGGGGGCTTAAGGGGGCCTGGACCCGCCCACTTCCGCTTTGGGGGCCAGCAACAGTTGCCAGGGCAACAATGGGCATGGCAGGGGGCTTAAGGGGGCCTGGATCCGCCCACTTCCGCTTTGGGGGCCAGCAACAGTTGCCAGGGCAACTCGGCATGGCAGGGGGCTTAAGGGGGCCAGGACCCGCCCACTTCCGCTTTGGGGGCCAGCAACAGTTGCCAGGGCAACCCTGGGCATGGCAGGGGGCTTAAGGGGGCCTGGACCCGCCCACTTCCGCTTTGGGGGCCAGCAACAGTTGCCAGGGCAACCCTGGGCATGGCAGGGGGCTTAAGGGGGCCTGGACCCGCCCACTTCCGCTTTGGGGCCAGCAACAGTTGCCAGGGCAACCCTGGGCATGGCAGGGGGCTTAAGGGGGCCTGGACCCGCCCACTTCCGCTTTGGGGGCCAGCAACAGTTGCCAGGGCAACCCTGGGCATGGCAGGGGGCTTAAGGGGGCCTGGACCCGCCCACTTCCGCTTTGGGGGCCAGCAACAGTTGCCAGGGCAACACTGGGCATGGCAGGGGGCTTAAGGGGGCCTGGACCCGCCCACTTCCGCTTTGGGGGCCAGCAACAGTTGCCAGGGCAACCCTGGGAATGGCAGGGGGCTTAAGGGGGCCTGGACCCGCCCACTTCCGCTTTGGGGGCCAGCAACAGTTGCCAGGGCAACCCTGGGCAAGGCAGGGGGCTTAAGGGGGCCTGGACCCGCCCACTTCCGCTTTGGGGGCCAGCAACAGTTGCCAGGGCAACCCTGGGCATGGCAGTGGGCTTAAGGGCGCCAGGACCCGCCCACTTCCGCTTTGGGGGACAGCAACAGTTGCCAGGGCAACCCTGGGCATGGCAGTGGGCTTAAGGGCGCCTGGACCCGCCCACTTCCGCTTTGGGGGCCAGCAACAGTTGCCAGGGCAACCCTGGGCATGGAAGGGTGCTTAAGGGGGCAAGGACCCGCCAACTTCCGCTTTGGGGGCCAGCAACAGTTGCCAGGGCAACCCTGGGCATGGCAGGGGGCTTAAGGGGGCCTGGACCCGCCAACTTCCGCTTTGGGGGCCAGCAACAGTTGCCAGGGCAACCCTGGGCATGGCAGGGGGCTTAAGGGGGCCTGGACCCGCCCTCTTCCGCTTTGGGGGCCAGCAACAGTTGCCAGGGCAACCCTGGGCATGGCAGGGGGCTTAAGGGGGCCTGGACCCGCCCACGTCCGCTTTGGGGGCCAGCAACAGTTGCCAGGGCAACCCTAAGCATGGCAGGGGGCTTAAGGGGGCCTGGACCCGCCCACTTCCGCTTTGGGGGCCAGCAACAGTTGCCAGGGCAACCCTGGGCATGGCAGGGGCCTTAAGGGGGCCTGGACCCGCCCACTTCCGCTTTGGGGCCAGCAACAGTTGCCAGGGCAACCTGGGCATGGCAGGGGGCTTAAGGGGGCCTGGACCCGCCCACTTCCGCTTTGGGGGCCAGCAACAGTTGCAAGGGCAACCCTGGGCATGGCAGGGGGCTTAAGGGGGCCTGGACCCGCCCACTTCCGCTTTGGGGGCCAGCAACAGTTGCCAGGGCAACCCTGGGCATGGCAGGGGGCTTAAGGGGGCCTGGACCCGCCCACTTCCGCTTTGGGGGCCAGCAACAGTTGCCAGGGCAACCCTAGGGATGGCAGGGGGCTTAAGGGGCCTGGGACCCGCCCACTTCCGCTTTGGGGGCCAGCAACAGTTGCCAGGGCAACCCTGGGCAAGGCTGGGGGCTTAAGGGGGCCTGGACCCGCCCACTTCCGCTTTGGGGGCCAGCAACAGTTGCCAGGGCAACCCTGGGCATGGCAGGGGGCTTAAAGGGGCCTGGACCCGCCCACTTCCGCTTTGGGGGCCAGCAACAGTTGCAAGGGCAACCCTGGGCAAGGCTGGGGGCTTAAGTGGGCCTGGACCCGCCCACTTCCGCTTTGGGGGCCAGCAACAGTTGCCAGGGCAACCCTGGGCATGGCAGGGGGCTTACGGGCGCCTGGACCCGCCCACTTCCGCTTTGGGGGCCAGCAACAGTTGCCAGGGCAACCCTGGGCATGGCAGCGGGCTTAAGGGCGCCTGGACTCGCCCACTTCCGCTTTGGGGGCCAGCAACAGTTGCCAGGCCAACCCTGGGGATGGCAGGGGGCTTAAGGGCGCATGGACCCGCCCACTTCCGCTTTGGGGGCCAGCAACAGTTGCCAGGGCAACCCTGGGCATGGCAGGGGCCTTAAGGGGGCCTGGACCCGCCCACTTCCGCTTTGGGGCCAGCAACAGTTGCCAGGGCAACCCTGGGCATGGCAGGGGGCTTAAGGGGGCCTGGACCCGCCCACTTCCGCTTTGGGGGCCAGCAACAGTTGCCAGGGCAACAATGGGCATGGCAGGGGGCTTAAGGGGGCCTGGATCCGCCCACTTCCGCTTTGGGGGGCCAGCAACAGTTGCCAGGGCAACTCGGCATGGCAGGGGGCTTAAGGGGCCAGGACCCGCCCACTTCCGCTTTGGGGGCCAGCAACAGTTGCCAGGGCAACCCTGGGCATGGCAGGGGGCTTAAGGGGGCCTGGACCCGCCCACTTCCGCTTTGGGGGCCAGCAACAGTTGCCAGGGCAACCCTGGGCATGGCAGGGGGCTTAAGGGGGCCTGGACCCGCCCACTTCCGCTTTGGGGGCCAGCAACAGTTGCCAGGGCAACCCTGGGCATGGTAGGGGGCTTAAGGGGGCCTGGACCCGCCCACTTCCCTTTTGGGGGCCAGCAACAGTTGCCAGGGCAACCCTGGGCATGGCAGGGGGCTTAAGGGGCCTGGACCCGCCCACTTCCGCTTTGGGGGCCAGCAACAGTTGCCAGGGCAACACTGGGCATGGCAGGGGGCTTAAGGGGGCCTGGACCCGCCCACTTCCGCTTTGGGGGCCAGCAACAGTTGCCAGGGCAACCCTGGGAATGGCAGGGGGCTTAAGGGGGCCTGGACCCGCCCACTTCCGCTTTGGGGGCCAGCAACAGTTGCCAGGGCAACCCTGGGCAAGGCAGGGGGCTTAAGGGGGCCTGGACCCGCCCACTTCCGCTTTGGGGGCCAGCAACAGTTGCCAGGGCAACCCTGGGCATGGCAGTGAGCTTAAGGGCGCCAGGACCCGCCCACTTCCGCTTTGGGGGCCAGCAACAGTTGCCAGGGCAACCCTGGGCATGGCAGTGGGCTTAAGGGCGCCTGGACCCGCCCACTTCCGCTTTGGGGGCCAGCAACAGTTGCCAGGGCAACCCTGGGCATGGAAGGGGGCTTAAGGGGGCAAGGACCCGCCAACTTCCGCTTTGGGGCCAGCAACAGTTGCCAGGGCAACCCTGGGCATGGCAGGGGGCTTAAGGGGGCCTGGACCCGCCAACTTCCGCTTTGGGGGCCAGCAACAGTTGCCAGGGCAACCCTGGGCATGGCAGGGGCTTAAGGGGGCTGGACCCGCCCTCTTCCGCTTTGGGGGCCAGCAACAGTTGCCAGGGCAACCCTGGGCATGGCAGGGGGCTTAAGGGGGCCTTGGCTTAAGGGGGCCTGGACCCGCCCACGTCCGCTTTGGGGGCCAGCAACAGTTGCCAGGGCAACCCTAAGCATGGCAGGGGGCTTAAGGGGGCCTGGACCCGCCCACTTCCGCTTTGGGGGCCAGCAACAGTTGCCAGGGCAACCCTGGGCATGGCAGGGGCCTAAGGGGGCCTGGACCCGGCCACTTCCGCTTTGGGGCCAGCAACAGTTGCCAGGGCAAGCCTGGGCATGGCAGGGGGCTTAAGGGGGCCTGGACCCGCCACTTCCGCTTTGGGGGCCAGCAACAGTTGCAAGGGCAACCCTGGGCATGGCAGGGGGCTTAAGGGGGCCTGGACCCGCCCACTTCCGCTTTGGGGGCCAGCAACAGTTGCCAGGGCAACCCTGGGCAAGGCAGGGGGCTTAAGGGGGCCTGGACCCGCCACTTCCGCTTTGGGGGCCAGCAACAGTTGCCAGGGCAACCCTGGGCATGGCAGGGGGCTTAAGGGGGCCTGGACCCGCCCACTTCCGCTTTGGGGGCCAGCAACAGTTGCCAGGCAACCTGGGCATGGCAGGGGGCTTAAGGGGGCCAGGACCCGCCAACTTCCGCTTTGGGGGCCAGCAACAGTTGCCAGGGCAACCCTGGCATGGCAGGGGGCTTAAGGGATCCTGGACCCGCCCACTTCCGCTTTGGGGGCCAGCAACAGTTGCCAGGGCAACCCTGGGCATGGCAGGGGGCTTAAGGGCGCCTGGACCCGCCCACTTCCGCTTTGGGGCCAGCAACAGTTGCCAGGGCAACCCTAGGGATGGCAGGGGGCTTAAGGGCGCCTGGACCCGCCCACTTCCGCTTTGGGGCTAGCAACAGTTGCCAGGGCAACCCTGGGCATGGCAGGGGGCTTAAGGGGGCCTGGACCCGCCCACTTCCGCTTTGGGGGCCAGCAACAGTTGCCAGGGCAACCCTGGGCATGGCAGGGGGCTTAAGGGGGCCTGGACCCGCCCACTTCGCTTTGGGGGCCAGCAACAGTTGCCAGGGCAACAATGGGCATGGCAGGGGCTTAAGGGGGCCTGGATCTGCCACTTCCGCTTTGGGGGCCAGCAACAGTTGCCAGGGCAACTCGGCATGGCAGGGGGCTTAAGGGGGCCTGTACCCGCCCACTTCCGCTTTGGGGGCCCAGCAACAGTTGCCAGGGCAACCCTGGGCATGGCAGGGGGCTTAAGGGCGCCTGGACCCGCCCACTTCCGCTTTGGGGGCCAGCAACAGTTGCCAGGGCAACCCTGGGCATGGCAGGGGGCTTAAGGGGGCCTTGACCCGCCCACTTCCGCTTTGGGGGCCAGCAACAGTTGCCAGGGCAACCCTGGGCATGGCAGGGGGCTTAAGGGGGCCTGGACCCGCCCACTTCCGCTTTGGGGGCCAGCAACAGTTGCCAGGGCGACCCTGGGCAAGGCTGGGGGCTTAAGTGGGCCTGGACCCGCCCACTTCCGATTTGGGGGCCAGCAACAGTTGCCAGGGCAACCCTGGGCATGGCAGGGGGCTTACGGGCGCCTGGACCCGCCCACTTCCGCTTTGGGGGCCAGCAACAGTTGCCAGGGCAACCCTGGGCATGGCATGGGGGCTTAAGGGCGCCTGGACCCGCCCACTTCCGCTTTGGGGGCCAGCACAGTTGCCAGGGCAACCCTGGGATGGCAGGGGGCTTAAGGGCGCCTGGACCACCCACTTCCGCTTTGGGGGCCAGCAACAGTTGCCAGGGCAACCCTGGGCATGGCAGGGGCTTAAGGGGCCTGGACCCGCCCACTTCCGCTTTGGGGGCCAGCAACAGTTGCCAGGGCAACCCTGGGCATGGCAGGGGGCTTAAAGGGGCCTGGACCCGCCCACTTCCGCTTTGGGGGCCAGCAACAGTTGCAAGGGCAACCCTGGGCAAGGCTGGGGCTTAAGTCGGCCTGGACCCGCCCACTTCCGCTTTGGGGGCCAGCAACAGTTGCCAGGGCAACCCTGGGCATGGCAGGGGGCTTACGGGCGCCTGGACCCGCCCACTTCCGCTTTGGGGGCCAGCAACAGTTGCCAGGGCAACCCTGGGCATGGCAGGGGGCTTAAGGGCGCCTGGACCCGCCCACTTCCGCTTTGGGGGCCAGCAACAGTTGCCAGGCCAACCCTGGGGATGGCACGGGGCTTAAGGGCGCCTGGACCCGCCCACTTCCGCTTTGGGGGCCAGCAACAGTTGCCAGGGCAACCCTGGGCATGGCAGGGGCCTTAAGGGGGCCTGGACCCGCCCACTTCCGCTTTGGGGCCAGCAACAGTTGCCAGGGCAACCCTGGGCATGGCAGGGGGCTTAAGGTGGCCTGGACCCGCCACTTCCGCTTTGGGGGCCAGCAACAGTTGCCAGGGCAACAATGGGCATGGCAGGGGGCTTAAGGGGGCCTGGATCCGCCCACTTCCGCTTTGGGGGCCAGCAACAGTTGCCAGGGCAACTCGGCATGGCAGGGGGCTTAAGGGGGCCAGGACCCGCCCACTTCCGCTTTGGGGGCCAGCAACAGTTGCCAGGGCAACCCTGGGCATGGCAGGGGGCTTAAGGGGGCCTGGACCCGCCCACTTCCGCTTTGGGGGCCAGCAACAGTTGCCAGGGCAACCCTGGGGCATGGCAGGGGGCTTAAGGGGGCCTGGACCCGCCCACTTCCGCTTTGGGGCCAGCAACAGTTGCCAGGGCAACCCTGGGCATGGCAGGGGCTTAAGGGGGCCTGGACCCGCCCCACTTCCGCTTTGGGGGCCAGCAACAGTTGCCAGGGCAACCCTGGGCATGGCAGGGGGCTTAAGGGGGCCTGGACCCGCCCACTTCCGCTTTGGGGGCCAGCAACAGTTGCCAGGGCAACACTGGGCATGGCAGGGGGCTTAAGGGGGCCTGGACCCGCCCACTTCCGCTTTGGGGGCCAGCAACAGTTGCCAGGGCAACCCTGGGAATGGCAGGGGGCTTAAGGGGGCCTGGACCCGCCCACTTCCGCTTGGGGGCCAGCAACAGTTGCCAGGGCAACCCTGGGCAAGGCAGGGGGCTTAAGGGGGCCTGGACCCGCCCACTTCCGCTTTGGGGGCCAGCAACAGTTGCCAGGGCAACCCTGGGCATGGCAGTGGGCTTAAGGGCGCCAGGACCCGCCCACTTCCGCTTTGGGGGACAGCAACAGTTGCCAGGGCAACCCTGGGCATGGCAGTGGGCTTAAGGGCGCCTGGACCCGCCCACTTCCGCTTTGGGGGCCAGCACAAGTTGCCAGGGCAACCCTGGGCATGGAAGGGTGCTTAAGGGGGCAAGGACCCGCCAACTTCCGCTTTGGGGGCCAGCAACAGTTGCCAGGGCAACCCTGGGCATGGCAGGGGGCTTAAGGGGGCCTGGACCCACCAACTTCCGCTTTGGGGGCCAGCAACAGTTGCCAGGGCAACCCTGGGCATGGCAGGGGGCTTAAGGGGGCCTGGACCCGCCCTCTTCCGCTTTGGGGGCCAGCAACAGTTGCCAGGGCAACCCTGGGCATGGCAGGGGGCTTAAGGGGGCCTGGACCCGCCCACGTCCGCTTTGGGGGCCAGCAACAGTTGCCAGGGCAACCCTAAGCATGGCAGGGGGCTTAAGGGGGCCTGGACCCGCCCACTTCCGCTTTGGGGGCCAGCAACAGTTGCCAGGGCAACCCTGGGCATGGCAGGGGCCTTAAGGGGGCCTGGACCCGCCCACTTCCGCTTTGGGGCCAGCAACAGTTGCCAGGGCAACCCTGGGCATGGCAGGGGGCTTAAGGGGGCCTGGACCCGCCCACTTCCGCTTTGGGGGCCAGCAACAGTTGCAAGGGCAACCCTGGGCATGGCAGGGGGCTTAAGGGGGCCTGGACCCGCCCACTTCCGCTTTGGGGGCCAGCAACAGTTGCCAGGGCAACCCTGGGCATGGCAGGGGGCTTAAGGGGGCCTGGACCCGCCTACTTCCGCTTTGGGGGCCAGCAACAGTTGCCAGGGCAACCCTGGGCATGGCAGGGGGCTTAAGGGGGCCTGGACCCGCCCACTTCCGCTTTGGGGGCCAGCAACAGTTGCCAGGGCAACCCTGGGCAAGGCTGGGGGCTTAAGTGGGCCTGGACCCGCCCACTTCCGCTTTGGGGGCCAGCAACAGTTGCCAGGGCAACCCTGGGCATGGCAGGGGGCTTACGGGCGCCTGGACCCGCCCACTTCCGCTTTGGGGGCCAGCAACAGTTGCCAGGGCAACCCTGGGCATGGCATGGGGGCTTAAGGGCGCCTGGACCCGCCCACTTCCGCTTTGGGGGCCAGCAACAGTTGCCAGGGCAACCCTGAGGATGGCAGGGGGCTTAAGGGCGCCTGGACCCGCCCACTTCCGCTTTGGGGGCCAGCAACAGTTGCCAGGGCAACCCTGGGCATGGCAGGGGGCTTAAGGGGGCCTGGACCCGCCCACTTCCGCTTTGGGGGCCAGCAACAGTTGCCAGAGCAACCCTAGGCATGGCAGGGGGCTTAAAGGGGCCTGGAACCGCCCACTTCCGCTTTGGGGGCCAGCAACAGTTGCAAGGGCAACCCTGGGCAAGGCTGGGGGCTTAAGTGGGCCTGGACCCGCCCACTTCCGCTTTGGGGGCCAGCAACAGTTGCCAGGGCAACCCTGGGCATGGCAGGGGGCTTACGGGCGCCTGGACCCGCCCACTTCCGCTTTGGGGGCCAGCAACAGTTGCCAGGGCAACCCTGGGCATGGCAGGGGGCTTAAGGGCGCCTGGACCCGCCCACTTCCGCTTTGGGGGCCAGCAACAGTTGCCAGGCCAACCCTCGGGATGGCAGGGGGCTTAAGGGCGCCTGGACCCGCCCACTTCCGCTTTGGGGGCCAGCAACAGTTGCCAGGGCAACCCTGGGCATGGCAGGGGCCTTAAGGGGGCCTGGACCCGCCCACTTCCGCTTTGGGGGCCAGCAACAGTTGCCAGGGCAACTCGGCATGGCAGGGGGCTTAAGGGGGCCTGGACCCGCCCACTTCCGCTTTGGGGGCCAGCAACAGTTGCCAGGGCAACAATGGGCATGGCAGGGGGCTTAAGGGGGCCTGGATCCGCCCACTTCCGCTTTGGGGGCCAGCAACAGTTGCCAGGGCAACCCTGGGCATGGCAGGGGGTTTAAGGGGGCCTGGACCCGCCCACTTCCGCTTTGGGGCCAGCAACAGTTGCCAGGGCAACCCTGGGCATGGCAGGGGGCTTAAGGGGGCCTGGACCCGCCCACTTCCGCTTTGGGGGCCAGCAACAGTTGCCAGGGCAACCCTGGGCATGGCAGGGGGCTTAAGGGGGCCTGGACCCGCCAACTTCCGCTTTGGGGGCCAGCAACAGTTGCCAGGGCAACCCTGGGCATGGCAGGGGGCTTAAGGGGGCCTGGACCCGCCCTCTTCCGCTTTGGGGGCCAGCAACAGTTGCCAGGGCAACCCTGGGCATGGCAGGGGGCTTAAGGGGGCCTGGACCCGCCCACGTCCGCTTTGGGGGCCAGCAACAGTTGCCAGGGCAACCCTAAGCATGGCAGGGGGCTTAAGGGGGCCTGGACCCGCCCACTTCCGCTTTGGGGGCCAGCAACAGTTGCCAGGGCAACCCTGGGCATGGCAGGGGGCTTAAGGGGGCCTGGACCCGCCCACTTCCGCTTTGGGGGCCAGCAACAGTTGCAAGGGCAACCCTGGGCATGGCAGGGGGCTTAAGGGGGCCTGGACCCGCCCACTTCCGCTTTGGGGGCCAGCAACAGTTGCCAGGGCAACCCTGGGCATGGCAGGGGGCTTAAGGGGGCCTGGACCCGCCCACTTCCGCTTTGGGGGCCAGCAACAGTTGCCAGGGCAACCCTGGGCATGGCAGGGGGCTTAAGGGGGCCTGGACCCGCCCACTTCCGCTTTGGGGGCCAGCAACAGTTGCCAGGGCAACCCTGGGCAAGGCTGGGGCTTAAGTGGGCCTGGACCCGCCCACTTCCGCTTTGGGGGCCAGCAACAGTTGCCAGGGCAACCCTGGGCATGGCAGGGGGCTTACGGGCGCCTGGACCCGCCCACTTCCGCTTTGGGGGCCAGCAACAGTTGCCAGGGCAACCCTGGGCCTGGCATGGGGGCTTAAGGGCGCCTGGACCCGCCCACTTCCGCTTTGGGGGCCAGCAACAGTTGCCAGGGCAACCCTGAGGATGGCAGGGGGCTTAAGGGCGCCTGGACCCGCCCACTTCCGCTTTGGGGGCCAGCAACAGTTGCCAGGGCAACCCTGGGCATGGCAGGGGGCTTAAGGGGGCCTGGACCCGCCCACTTCCGCTTTGGGGGCCAGCAACAGTTGCCAGGGCAACCCTGGGCATGGCAGGGGGCTTAAAGGGGCCTGGACCCGCCCACTTCCGCTTTGGGGGCCAGCAACAGTTGCAAGGGCAACCCTGGGCAAGGCTGGGGGCTTAAGTGGGCCTGGACCCGCCCACTTCCGCTTTGGGGGCCAGCAACAGTTGCCAGGGCAACCCTGGGCATGGCAGGGGGCTTACGGGCGCCTGGACCCGCCCACTTCCGGTTTGGGGGCCAGCAACAGTTGCCAGGGCAACCCTGGGCATGGCAGGGGGCTTAAGGGCGCCTTGACCCGCCCACTTCCGCTTTGGGGGCCAGCAACAGTTGCCAGGCCAACCCTGGGGATGGCAGGGGGCTTAAGGGCGCCTGGACCCGCCCACTTCCGCTTTGGGGGCCAGCAACAGTTGCCAGGGCAACCCTGGGCATGGCAGGGGCCTTAAGGGGGCCTGGACCCGCCCACTTCCGCTTTGGGGCCAGCAACAGTTGCCAGGGCAACCCAGGGCATGGCAGGGGGCTTAAGGGGGCCTGGACCCGCCCACTTCCGCTTTGGGGGCCAGCAACAGTTGCCAGGGCAACAATGGGCATGGCAGGGGGCTTATGGGGGCCTGGATCCGCCCACTTCCGCTTTGGGGGCCAGCAACAGTTGCCAGGGCAACTCGGCATGGCAGGGGGCTTAAGGGGGCCAGGACCCGCCCACTTCCGCTTTGGGGGCCAGCAACAGTTGCCAGGGCAACCCTGGGCATGGCAGGGGGCTTAAGGGGGCCTGGACCCGCCCACTTCCGCTTTGGGGGCCAGCAACAGTTGCCAGGGCAACCCTGGGCATGGCAGGGGGCTTAAGGGGGCCTGGACCCGCCCACTTCCGCTTTGGGGCCAGCAACAGTTGCCAGGGCAACCCTGGGCATGGCAGGGGGCTTAAGGGGGCCTGGACCCGCCCACTTCCGCTTTGGGGGCCAGCAACAGTTGCCAGGGCAACCCTGGGCATGGCAGGGGGCTTAAGGGGGCCTGGACCCGCCCACTTCCGCTTTGGGGGCCAGCAACAGTTGCCAGGGCAACACTGGGCATGGCAGGGGGCTTAAGGGGGCCTGGACCCGCCCACTTCCGCTTTGGGGGCCAGCAACAGTTGCCAGGGCAACCCTGGGAATGGCAGGGGGCTTAAGGGGGCCTGGACCCGCCCACTTCCGCTTTGGGGGCCAGCAACAGTTGCCAGGGCAACCCTGGGCAAGGCAGGGGGCTTAAGGGGGCCTGGACCCGCCCACTTCCGCTTTGGGGGCCAGCAACAGTTGCCAGGGCAACCCTGGGCATGGCAGTGGGCTTAAGGGCGCCAGGACCCGCCCACTTCCGCTTTGGGGGACAGCAACAGTTGCCAGGGCAACCCTGGGCATGGCAGTGGGCTTAAGGGCGCCTGGACCCGCCCACTTCCGCTTTGGGGGCCAGCAACAGTTGCCAGGGCAACCCTGGGCATGGAAGGGGGCTTAAGGGGGCAAGGACCCGCCCACTTCCGCTTTGGGGGCCAGCAACAGTTGCCAGGGCAACCCTGGGCATGGCAGGGGGCTTAAGGGGGCCTGGACCCGCCAACTTCCGCTTTGGGGGCCAGCAACAGTTGCCAGGGCAACCCTGGGCATGGCAGGGGGCTTAAGGGGGCCTGGACCCGCCCTCTTCCGCATTGGGGGCCAGCAACAGTTGCCAGGGCAACCCTGGGCATGGCAGGGGGCTTAAGGGGGCCTGAACCCGCCCACGTCCGCTTTGGGGGCCAGCAACAGTTGCCAGGGCAACCCTAAGCATGGCAGGGGGCTTAAGGGGGCCTGGACCCGCCCACTTCCGCTTTGGGGGCCAGCAACAGTTGCCAGGGCAACCCTAAGCATGGCAGGGGGCTTAAGGGGGCCTGGACCCGCCCACTTCCGCTTTGGGGGCCAGCAACAGTTGCCAGGGCAACCCTGGGCATGGCAGGGGCCTTAAGGGGGCCTGGACCCGCCCACTTCCGCTTTGGGGCCAGCAACAGTTGCCAGGGCAACCCTGGGCATGGCAGGGGGCTTAAGGGGGCCTGGACCCGCCCACTTCCGCTTTGGGGGCCAGCAACAGTTGCAAGGGCAACCCTGGGCATGGCAGGGGGCTTAAGGGGGCCTGGACCCGCCCACTTCCGCTTTGGGGGCCAGCAACAGTTGCCAGGGCAACCCTGGGCAAGGCAGGGGGCTTAAGGGGGCCTGGACCCGCCCACTTCCGCTTTGGGGGCCAGCAAGAGTTGCCAGGGCAACCCTGGGCATGGCATGGGGCTTAAGGGGGCCTGGACCCGCCCACTTCCGCTTTGGGGGCCAGCAACAGTTGCCAGGGCAACCCTGGGCATGGCAGGGGGCTTAAGGGGGCCTGGACCCGCCCACTTCCGCTTTGGGGGCCAGCAACAGTTGCAAGGGCAACCCTGGACATGGCAGGGGGCTTAAGGGGGTCTGGACCCGCCCACTTCCGCTTTGGGGGCCAGCAACAGTTGCCAGGGCAACCCTGGGAATGGCAGGGGGCTTAAGGGGGCCTGGACCCGCCCACTTCCGCTTTGGGGGCCAGCAACAGTTGCCAGGGCAACCCTGGGCAAGGCAGGGGGCTTAAGGGGGCCTGGACCCGCCCACTTCCGCTTTGGGGGCCAGCAACAGTTGCCAGGGCAACCCTGGGCATGGCAGTGGGCTTAAGGGCGCCAGGACCCGCCCACTTCCGCTTTGGGGGACAGCAACAGTTGCCAGGGCAACCCTGGGCATGGCAGTGGGCTTAAGGGTTCCTGGACCCGCCCACTTCCGCTTTGGGGGCCAGCAACAGTTGCCAGGGCAACCCTGGGCATGGAAGGGGGCTTAAGGGGGCAAGGACCCGCCAACTTCCGCTTTGGGGGCCAGCAACAGTTGCCAGGGCAACCCTGGGCATGGCAGGGGGCTTAAGGGGGCCTGGACCCGCCAACTTCCACTTTGGGGGCCAGCAACAGTTGCCAGGGCAACCCTGGGCATGGCAGGGGGCTTAAGGGGGCCTGGACCCGCCCTCTTCCGCATTGGGGGCCAGCAACAGTTGCCAGGGCAACCCTGGGCATGGCAGGGGGCTTAAGGGGGCCTGGACCCGCCCACGTCCGCTTTGGGGGCCAGCAACAGTTGCCAGGGCAACCCTAAGCATGGCAGGGGGCTTAAGGGGGCCTGGACCCGCCCACTTCCGCTTTGGGGGCCAGCAACAGTTGCCAGGGCAACCCTAAGCATGGCAGGGGGCTTAAGGGGGCCTGGACCCGCCCACTTCCGCTTTGGGGGCCAGCAACAGTTGCCAGGGCAACCCTGGGCATGGCAGGGGCCTTAAGGGGGCCTGGACCCGCCCACTTCCGCTTTGGGGCCAGCAACAGTTGCCAGGGCAACCCTGGGCATGGCAGGGGGCTTAAGGGGGCCTGGACCCGCCCACTTCCGCTTTGGGGGCCAGCAACAGTTGCCAGGGCAACCCTGGGCATGGAAGGGGGCTTAAGGGGGCAAGGACCCGCCAACTTCCGCTTTGGGGGCCAGCAACAGTTGCCAGGGCAACCCTGGGCATGGCAGGGGGCTTAAGGGGGCCTGGACCCGCCAACTTCCGCTTTGGGGGCCAGCAACAGTTGCCAGGGCAACCCTGGGCATGGCAGGGGGCTTAAGGGGGCCTGGACCCGCCCTCTTCCGCATTGGGGGCCAGCAACAGTTGCCAGGGCAACCCTGGGCATGGCAGGGGGCTTAAGGGGGCCTGGACCCGCCCACGTCCGCTTTGGGGGCCAGCAACAGTTGCCAGGGCAACCCTAAGCATGGCAGGGGGCTTAAGGGGGCCTGGACCCGCCCACTTCCGCTTTGGGGGCCAGCAACAGTTGCCAGGGCAACCCTAAGCATGGCAGGGGGCTTAAGGGGGCCTGGACCCGCCCACTTCCGCTTTGGGGGCCAGCAACAGTTGCCAGGGCAACCCTGGGCATGGCAGGGGCCTTAAGGGGGCCTGGACCCGCCCACTTCCGCTTTGGGGCCAGCAACAGTTGCCAGGGCAACCCTGGGCATGGCAGGGGGCTTAAGGGGGCCTGGACCCGCCCACTTCCGCTTTGGGGGCCAGCAACAGTTGCAAGGGCAACCCTGGGCATGGCAGGGGGCTTAAGGGGGCCTGGACCCGCCCACTTCCGCTTTGGGGGCCAGCAACAGTTGCCAGGGCAACCCTGGGCAAGGCAGGGGGCTTAAGGGGGCCTGGACCCGCCCACTTCCGCTTTGGGGGCCAGCAACAGTTGCCAGGGCAACCCTGGGCATGGCATGGGGCTTAAGGGGGCCTGGACCCGCCCACTTCCGCTTTGGGGGCCAGCAACAGTTGCCAGGGCAACCATGGGCATGGCAGTGGGCTTAAGGGCGCCTGGACCCGCCCACTTCCGCTTTGGGGGCCAGCAACAGTTGCCAGGGCAACCCTGGGCATGGAAGGGGGCTTAAGGGGGCCAGGACCCGCCAACTTCCGCTTTGGGGGCCAGCAACAGTTGCCAGGGCAACCCTGGGCATGGCAGGGGGCTTAAGGGATCCTGGACCCGCCCACTTCCGCTTTGGGGGCCAGCAACAGTTGCCAGGGCAACCCTGGGCATGGCAGGGGGCTTAAGGGCGCCTGGACCCGCCCACTTCCGCTTTGGGGGCCAGCAACAGTTGCCAGGGCAACCCTAGGGATGGCAGGGGGCTTAAGGGCGCCTGGACCCGCCCACTTCCGCTTTGGGGCCAGCAACAGTTGCCAGGGCAACCCTGGGCATGGCAGGGGGCTTAAGGGGGCCTGGACCCGCCCACTTCCGCTTTGGGGGCCAGCAACAGTTGCCAGGGCAACCCTGGGCATGGCAGGGGGCTTAAGGGGGCCTGGACCCGCCCACTTCCGCTTTGGGGGCCAGCAACAGTTGCCAGGGCAACAATGGGCATGGCAGGGGGCTTAAGGGGGCCTGGATCCGCCCACTTCCGCTTTGGGGGCCAGCAACAGTTGCCAGGGCAACTCGGCATGGCAGGGGGCTTAAGGGGGCCTGTACCCGCCCACTTCCGCTTTGGGGGCCAGCAACAGTTGCCAGAGCAACCCTGGGCATGGCAGGGGGCTTAAGGGCGCCTGGACCCGCCCACTTCCGCTTTGGGGGCCAGCAACAGTTGCCAGGGCAACCCTGGGCATGGCAGGGGGCTTAAGGGGGCCTGGACCAGCCCACTTCCGCTTTGGGGGCCAGCAACAGTTGCCAGGGCAACCCTGGGCATGGCAGGGGGCTTAAGGGGGCCTGGACCCGCCCACTTCCGCTTTGGGGGCCAGCAACAGTTGCAAGGGCAACCCTGGGCATGGCAGGGGGCTTAAGGGGGCCTGGACCCGCCCACTTCCGCTTTGGGGGCCAGCAACAGTTGCCAGGGCAACCCTGGGCAAGGCAGGGGGCTTAAGGGGGCCTGGACCCGCCCACTTCCGCTTTGGGGGCCAGCAAGAGTTGCCAGGGCAACCCTGGGCATGGCATGGGGCTTAAGGGGGCCTGGACCCGCCCACTTCCGCTTTGGGGGCCAGCAACAGTTGCCAGGGCAACCCTGGGCATGGCAGGGGGCTTAAGGGGGCCTGGACCCGCCCACTTCCGCTTTGGGGGCCAGCAACAGTTGCAAGGGCAACCCTGGGCATGGCAGGGGGCTTAAGGGGGTCTGGACCCGCCCACTTCCGCTTTGGGGGCCAGCAACAGTTGCCAGGGCAACCCTGGAATGGCAGGGGGCTTAAGGGGGCCTGGACCCGCCCACTTCCGCTTTGGGGGCCAGCAACAGTTGCCAGGGCAACCCTGGGCAAGGCAGGGGGCTTAAGGGGGCCTGGACCCGCCCACTTCCGCTTTGGGGGCCAGCAACAGTTGCCAGGGCAACCCTGGGCATGGCAGTGGGCTTAAGGGCGCCAGGACCCGCCCACTTCCGCTTTGGGGGACAGCAACAGTTGCCAGGGCAACCCTGGGCATGGCAGTGGGCTTAAGGGTTCCTGGACCCGCCCACTTCCGCTTTGGGGGCCAGCAACAGTTGCCAGGGCAACCCTGGGCATGGAAGGGGGCTTAAGGGGGCAAGGACCCGCCAACTTCCGCTTTGGGGGCCAGCAACAGTTGCCAGGGCAACCCTGGGCATGGCAGGGGGCTTAAGGGGGCCTGGACCCGCCAACTTCCACTTTGGGGGCCAGCAACAGTTGCCAGGGCAACCCTGGGCATGGCAGGGGGCTTAAGGGGGCCTGGACCCGCCCTCTTCCGCATTGGGGGCCAGCAACAGTTGCCAGGGCAACCCTGGGCATGGCAGGGGGCTTAAGGGGGCCTGGACCCGCCCACGTCCGCTTTGGGGGCCAGCAACAGTTGCCAGGGCAACCCTAAGCATGGCAGGGGGCTTAAGGGGGCCTGGACCCGCCCACTTCCGCTTTGGGGGCCAGCAACAGTTGCCAGGGCAACCCTAAGCATGGCAGGGGGCTTAAGGGGGCCTGGACCCGCCCACTTCCGCTTTGGGGGCCAGCAACAGTTGCCAGGGCAACCCTGGGCATGGCAGGGGCCTTAAGGGGGCCTGGACCCGCCCACTTCCGCTTTGGGGCCAGCAACAGTTGCCAGGGCAACCCTGGGCATGGCAGGGGGCTTAAGGGGGCCTGGACCCGCCCACTTCCGCTTTGGGGGCCAGCAACAGTTGCCAGGGCAACCCTGGGCATGGAAGGGGGCTTAAGGGGGCAAGGACCCGCCAACTTCCGCTTTGGGGGCCAGCAACAGTTGCCAGGGCAACCCTGGGCATGGCAGGGGGCTTAAGGGGGCCTGGACCCGCCAACTTCCGCTTTGGGGGCCAGCAACAGTTGCCAGGGCAACCCTGGGCATGGCAGGGGGCTTAAGGGGGCCTGGACCCGCCCTCTTCCGCATTGGGGGCCAGCAACAGTTGCCAGGGCAACCCTGGGCATGGCAGGGGGCTTAAGGGGGCCTGGACCCGCCCACGTCCGCTTTGGGGGCCAGCAACAGTTGCCAGGGCAACCCTAAGCATGGCAGGGGGCTTAAGGGGGCCTGGACCCGCCCACTTCCGCTTTGGGGGCCAGCAACAGTTGCCAGGGCAACCCTAAGCATGGCAGGGGGCTTAAGGGGGCCTGGACCCGCCCACTTCCGCTTTGGGGGCCAGCAACAGTTGCCAGGGCAACCCTGGGCATGGCAGGGGCCTTAAGGGGGCCTGGACCCGCCCACTTCCGCTTTGGGGCCAGCAACAGTTGCCAGGGCAACCCTGGGCATGGCAGGGGGCTTAAGGGGGCCTGGACCCGCCCACTTCCGCTTTGGGGGCCAGCAACAGTTGCAAGGGCAACCCTGGGCATGGCAGGGGGCTTAAGGGGGCCTGGACCCGCCCACTTCCGCTTTGGGGGCCAGCAACAGTTGCCAGGGCAACCCTGGGCAAGGCAGGGGGCTTAAGGGGGCCTGGACCCGCCCACTTCCGCTTTGGGGGCCAGCAACAGTTGCCAGGGCAACCCTGGGCATGGCATGGGGCTTAAGGGGGCCTGGACCCGCCCACTTCCGCTTTGGGGGCCAGCAACAGTTGCCAGGGCAACCATGGGCATGGCAGTGGGCTTAAGGGCGCCTGGACCCGCCCACTTCCGCTTTGGGGGCCAGCAACAGTTGCCAGGGCAACCCTGGGCATGGAAGGGGGCTTAAGGGGGCCAGGACCCGCCAACTTCCGCTTTGGGGGCCAGCAACAGTTGCCAGGGCAACCCTGGGCATGGCAGGGGGCTTAAGGGATCCTGGACCCGCCCACTTCCGCTTTGGGGGCCAGCAACAGTTGCCAGGGCAACCCTGGGCATGGCAGGGGGCTTAAGGGCGCCTGGACCCGCCCACTTCCGCTTTGGGGGCCAGCAACAGTTGCCAGGGCAACCCTAGGGATGGCAGGGGGCTTAAGGGCGCCTGGACCCGCCCACTTCCGCTTTGGGGCCAGCAACAGTTGCCAGGGCAACCCTGGGCATGGCAGGGGGCTTAAGGGGGCCTGGACCCGCCCACTTCCGCTTTGGGGGCCAGCAACAGTTGCCAGGGCAACCCTGGGCATGGCAGGGGGCTTAAGGGGGCCTGGACCCGCCCACTTCCGCTTTGGGGGCCAGCAACAGTTGCCAGGGCAACAATGGGCATGGCAGGGGGCTTAAGGGGGCCTGGATCCGCCCACTTCCGCTTTGGGGGCCAGCAACAGTTGCCAGGGCAACTCGGCATGGCAGGGGGCTTAAGGGGGCCTGTACCCGCCCACTTCCGCTTTGGGGGCCAGCAACAGTTGCCAGAGCAACCCTGGGCATGGCAGGGGGCTTAAGGGCGCCTGGACCCGCCCACTTCCGCTTTGGGGGCCAGCAACAGTTGCCAGGGCAACCCTGGGCATGGCAGGGGGCTTAAGGGGGCCTGGACCAGCCCACTTCCGCTTTGGGGGCCAGCAACAGTTGCCAGGGCAACCCTGGGCATGGCAGGGGGCTTAAGGGGGCCTGGACCCGCCCACTTCCGCTTTGGGGGCCAGCAACAGTTGCCAGGGCAACCCTGGGCAAGGCTGGGGGCTTAAGTGGGCCTGGACCCGCCCACTTCCGCTTTGGGGGCCAGCAACAGTTGCCAGGGCAACCCTGGGCATGGCAGGGGGCTTACGGGCGCCTGGACCCGCCCACTTACGCTTTGGGGGCCAGCAACAGTTGCCAGGGCAACCCTGGGCATGGCATGGGGGCTTAAGGGCGCCTGGACCCGCCCACTTCCGCTTTGGGGGCCAGCAACAGTTGCCAGGGCAACCCTGGGGATGGCAGGGGGCTTAAGGGCGCCTGGACCCGCCCACTTCCGCTTTGGGGGCCAGCAACAGTTGCCAGGGCAACCCGGGGCATGGCAGGGGGCTTAAGGGGGCCTGGACCCGCCCACTTCCGCTTTGGGGGCCAGCAACAGTTGCCAGGGCAACCCTGGGCATGGCAGGGGGCTTAAGGGGGCCTGGACCCGCCCACTTCCGCTTTGGGGGCCAGCAACAGTTGCAAGGGCAACCCTGGGCAAGGCTGGGGGTTAAGTGGGCCTGGACCCGCCCACTTCCGCTTTGGGGGCCAGCAACAGTTGCCAGGGCAACCCTGGGCATGGCAGGGGGCTTACGGGCGCCTGGACCCGCCCACTTCCGCTTTGGGGGCCAGCAACAGTTGCCAGGGCAACCCTGGGCATGGCAGGGGGCTTAAGGGCGCCTGGACCCGCCCACTTCCGCTTTGGGGGCCAGCAACAGTTGCCAGGGCAACCCTGGGCATGGCAGGGGGCTTAAAGGGGCCTGGACCCGCCCACTTCCGCTTTGGGGGCCAGCAACAGTTGCAAGGGCAACCCTGGGCAAGGCTGGGGGCTTAAGTGGGCCTGGACCCGCCCACTTCCGCTTTGGGGGCCAGCAACAGTTGCCAGGGCAACCCTGGGCATGGCAGGGGGCTTACGGGCGCCTGGACCCGCCCACTTCCGCTTTGGGGGCCAGCAACAGTTGCCAGGGCAACCCTGGGCATGGCAGGGGGCTTAAGGGCGCCTGGACCCGCCCACTTCCGCTTTGGGGGCCAGCAACAGTTGCCAGGCCAACCCTGGGGATGGCAGGGGGCTTAAGGGCGCCTGGACCCGCCCACTTCCGCTTTGGGGGCCAGCAACAGTTGCCAGGGCAACCCTGGGCATGGCAGGGGCCTTAAGGGGGCCTGGACCCGCCCACTTCCGCTTTGGGGCCAGCAACAGTTGCCAGGGCAACCCAGGGCATGGCAGGGGGCTTAAGGGGGCCTGGACCCGCCCACTTCCGCTTTGGGGGCCAGCAACAGTTGCCAGGGCAACAATGGGCATGGCAGGGGGCTTAAGGGGGCCTGGATCCGCCCACTTCCGCTTTGGGGGCCAGCAACAGTTGCCAGGGCAACTCGGCATGGCAGGGGGCATAAGGGGGCCAGGACCCGCCCACTTCCGCTTTGGGGGCCAGCAACAGTTGCCAGGGCAACCCTGGGCATGGCAGGGGGCTTAAGGGGGCCTGGACCCGCCCACTTCCGCTTTGGGGGCCAGCAACAGTTGCCAGGGCAACCCTGGGCATGGCAGGGGGCTTAAGGGGGCCTGGACCCGCCCACTTCCGCTTTGGGGGCCAGCAACAGTTGCCAGGGCAACCCTGGGCAAGGCAGGGGGCTTAAGGGGGCCTGGACCCGCCCACTTCCGCTTTGGGGGCCAGCAAGAGTTGCCAGGGCAACCCTGGGCATGGCATGGGGCTTAAGGGGGCCTGGACCCGCCCACTTCCGCTTTGGGGGCCAGCAACAGTTGCCAGGGCAACCCTGGGCATGGCAGGGGGCTTAAGGGGGCCTGGACCCGCCCACTTCCGCTTTGGGGGCCAGCAACAGTTGCAAGGGCAACCCTGGGCATGGCAGGGGGCTTAAGGGGGCCTGGACCCGCCCACTTCCGCTTTGGGGGCCAGCAACAGTTGCCAGGGCAACCCTGGGAATGGCAGGGGGCTTAAGGGGGCCTGGACCCGCCCACTTCCGCTTTGGGGGCCAGCAACAGTTGCCAGGGCAACCCTGGGCAAGGCAGGGGGCTTAAGGGGGCCTGGACCCGCCCACTTCCGCTTTGGGGGTCAGCAACAGTTGCCAGGGCAACCCTGGGCATGGCAGTGGGCTTAAGGGCGCCAGGACCCGCCCACTTCCGCTTTGGGGGACAGCAACAGTTGCCAGGGCAACCCTGGGCATGGCAGTGGGCTTAAGGGCGCCTGGACCCGCCCACTTCCGCTTTGGGGGCCAGCAACAGTTGCCAGGGCAACCCTGGGCATGGAAGGGGGCTTAAGGGGGCAAGGACCCGCCAACTTCCGCTTTGGGGGCCAGCAACAGTTGCCAGGGCAACCCTGGGCATGGCAGGGGGCTTAAGGGGGCCTGGACCCGCCAACTTCCGCTTTGGGGGCCAGCAACAGTTGCCAGGGCAACCCTGGGCATGGCAGGGGCCTTAAGGGGGCCTGGACCCGCCCACTTCCGCTTTGGGGCCAGCAACAGTTGCCAGGGCAACCCAGGGCATGGCAGGGGGCTTAAGGGGGCCTGGACCCGCCCACTTCCGCTTTGGGGGCCAGCAACAGTTGCCAGGGCAACAATGGGCATGGCAGGGGGCTTAAGGGGGCCTGGATCCGCCCACTTCCGCTTTGGGGGCCAGCAACAGTTGCCAGGGCAACTCGGCATGGCAGGGGGCTTAAGGGGGCCAGGACCCGCCCA